>NW_024352004.1:828791-1040731 GCF_902729225.1 Pteropus medius
CACACACACACACACACACACCAGAAGACATGTTAAAGCCAAGCATTAGTGCGTTTTGGATCTGTGCCCTCTCTCCAATCAACGATTGACTGGATTCCAGCCTTACTAATACCCCCTTCCTTTTCACACCAATAAGAGCAGGAATTGTCAGTGAATTTTAACTTCCTGGGAAAGAACTCTAGGGTGGAACTTTGAGTCTCCCTGACTTGACATGGCTGGAAATGGGGGCAGGCTCCGCTACACGTATATACCAGATCTGACTGTACGACTATGCTTCTATGTGCATATGGGTGTATTTGTGTGAGTGTACATATATACACTTCCAGGAATGGCTGTGAATTGGTTGCCTTGAAGTCTCGGGAGTTATAATCCCAAATCCTTGTAGGAGAAAGAGGGATAGACTGTTCCATTGATGCCCCTCCGAGATTCATAAGGGAAACTTCTTTGAGGGTCAAAAAGTGAGATGGTTTTAATATATAACTTCAAATTTTTGACATTCTTCCTGTTGAAAGGTGGGGTCTGTGTCACCTCACCTTGAATCTGGGTAACTTTGAACAGTTGAATGTGGTGGAAGAGATGCTCTGTGACTTTCAAGAATGTGTCAGGAAAGCCCGTGTAACTTCAACCTTGTTCATTAGAACCCTCTCCCTTTGAGCTGCCTGAGCTGCTATATATAAGAAGTCAGACTGCCCTGAGGTCACCATGCTAGAGAGGCCACATGTAGGTTAATAGTTCTCGCTAGGTCCAGACTTTCAGCCATTCCCACTAACACACCAGATATTTGGGTGAAACCATCTTGAATCCTCCAGACCAGGCCATCCACCCACTGAATAATATCAAGTATCCTCAGTGATGCCTGTGGAACAGAAAAATCACCCAACCAAGCCCCACCCAAGTTCATGACCCATAAAATTGTGAGATAATAATAAAATGGTTGTTGCTTTAAGCTACTAAGGTTTAAGGTACTTGGTTACGCAGCAACAGACAACTGAAACAAATGGAACTAATAATAATTAAGTTTATTAAGTAGTTACTATATGTCTGGCACTGTTCTAAGTTTTTGACATGTATTAACTCATTTATTCCTAAAATGAGGATGTAGAAACTAGAGCAATTAAGTAATTTTTTTCAAGGTAACAACTTGTAAATGTAATCACTTGAACTTGAACCCAGGCAGTCTGATACCAGAGCCCATGCTCTTGACCCCTACCTTATAACAATAGAGATGAAAAGAATCTTAAAGATCACAGGATTGAATTCTTATTTTACAGATAAAGAAATAGAGAACCAGGAGGATTAAATGAATAACCTCAGGACCCCGTGGTGTCTTAGAGCTGAGTCAGGACCAGATCCCAAGTTTGCTGACTCTCAGTCTAGGGGAAAAAAACTGAATGGAACATTCTTCTGTCTTTACACCCCTTTCCTCTGGACTGTCACAACTGCCTCCTCTCCCAGGGTCATTGTACTGAAAATCTTGGTTTCAATCTCTGCCATTAACTGTAAATGTGCAAAAATGACTAGCTCCTTCTCAGGACTTCTGGGTGTACACATGCACACATGCACGCACACACACACACGCACACACACACACACATCATTTTTACCACTGGTAAATGGTTAAAATTTCTGTTGATACCATCTCAGGGAGCAGGATTTTTGCTTTCAAAGATATTAACCTGGCTCAAAGTCTTGCACTAGGAATTTCTCTTGTCTTCTTCTTTTCCATTCTTTCCGCATGTCATTTAAAGTGGAAAAACTATATGACTACATGTGGTCCGCAGCTTTTAAGTTGGCGCCCAATGATCCCTGCTTCCTGGTGTTCATGTCCTTGTGTAATCTTCTTCCTGTGTGGTGAGAGACTGAGGCCTGCCAACACCGTGCGAGTGAGATTGGAAGCAGACTCCCTTCCCCCACCCTATCCTAGTCAAGTCTTAGGATGGAACCCCAACCCCAGCTGGCAGCATAACTGCAACCTCATGAGGTATGTTGAGCCAAAGGCGCCCACCTAAGCTGTGCCCAACCTCATGACCCACAGAAACTATAAGATAATAAATGTTTGTTGTTTAAAACTATTAAGCTTTGAGGCAATTATTTACATAGCAGTAGATAACTAATACACTATATATTGAGGAAATGTGGGGGTACATTCAGTAAGAAACAGACATAAGAGAATTCTTTCCTCCATCCATCTATCTATTTGTTCACTTGTTCTTTCAACATGCTTTGACCTGCTTTGCTCCTAGAGGTACATAGATGAGTACTACTACCATTTCTGTCACTGAGGAGCTTCCAGTCTAGTGGGAAAGGCAGACTTGTACATGTATTATTAAAGTTATAGTGAAGAATGCTAATCGAGAAAGGTTCAAGGTGCCTGGGCAACCCAAAAGAGGGATAAAATAATTCTTCCCGGAGATATGAATAAATCTTCATAGAGAGGACATTCAATTTGGGTTTTGAAGAATGGGTAGAAGTTTGCCAAGCAGATAATGGAAAGGCATTCTAGGTAATAAGAGTTGCATATACATAGACTGAAAGGCCAAGCCTAGTATGTTTGGGGACTTACAGGTCATCCCATGTGGCTGGATCTCAGAGTACTAGGTTGCAGGGGAGAGTGTCAAGGCAGGTTGACCTGGCAGTCAAAGTGCTTGGTGTCAACCTCAGGTTTTTGGCTTTAGCCTATAGAAAATGAAGAGAAGGTGGAGGTTTTTAAGCCAATGAATGTGTGGTAAGATTTGTGTTTTAGAAAGAGAACTCTGGAGGCAATATGGAGAATGGCTGGAGAGAGGAAGCTGAAGTCAGAGAGGTCAGATAGGATGCTAATTCTGATCCAAGGGCGGTAACAAGGCCTAAACCAAGCATTGTCTGTCAAACCAGGTGAAGGAGGAAGGAGTTTGAGGTAGTTTCTAGATGGGTTATTGGGTGGATGATAAACCATTTACCAGTGGAAGGAATGAAAATAACATGCTGATTTGGGAGTAGAGAATCTATTAGTCAGGATCATGTAGATTATGCTGCAGTAACAAATAACCTCAAAAGCTCATTGGCTCAGCAAAACGAAGATTTGTCTTGTTTTCTCACTCATACCATAGGTCCCATGTGGTTAGCAGAGATCTCTACTCCATGCAGCTACCCAGGGATCCAAGCTGACAGAGGCTCCACCACCTCGTAACCGCACCATCTAGAACACATAACTACTTCAGTCACCTCCTCAGTTACATGGAAAGAGAAGAGAGAGATACTAGAGAATTGTGTGTGGACTTTTTTTTTTATCCCAGCCCAGCAATGATGCACATCAGTTTCACTCACATTTCATTGGCCAGAGCCAGTCTTGTGGACTCTCCTAACTATAGAGGGTTGGGAAGTGTAGAGTAGCCATAGAATGTTTGGCGAGTATAATTGTCTCTGCCACAAGGAAGTAATGAACTCAGCTTTGAATACATTTACTTTGAGGAAGAGATATCCAGTAGGCAGTTGGAAATGTGGTTCTGATGTTCAGATATGAAAGAGTTGGGAGCTTGAGCTGTAGATTTGAGCTCTGACCTTGATATCAACTAGGCAGTTGACCTGAATTTCTGACCACATAATTCCTTCCTTCCTCCTTTCCTTCTTTCCTTTCTACCTTCCTTCCTTCCTTCCTTTCTCCCTTCCCTTCCTTTCTACTTTCTTATTGAAATATAACAGAGTAAAATGCATAAGGTGTTTTTTAATTTTCAATACAGATTAATGAAGTTTTACATGTGTCTATACTCATGCAAACACTACTTAAATCAAGATATTTTTTCCTGCTACCCTCCAGCAAATACTGCCCTTGAGGTAACCACTCGTCTAACTTCTATTACTATCAATTAATTTTGCCTGTTCTAGGACTTCTAGACATGAAATAATATAATATGCCCTCTTTCGTACCTAATGTCTGTGAGATCCATACACATAGTTGAATTCTCGCCACATCCTGAGCTGCCCCAGCTTTTAAACCAACTTACCTTCCTTTTTCTCTCCTTTTCTTTCCTCCTCCATTCCTCCCTTTCCTTCCTCCACCAGGCACAGGTGCTGGAGAAACAGCAGTGAGTATTGTAGGCTCGGTTCCTGCCCTATTGGAAGTGTGTGCTCTAGGGGGAGGAACAAGGAGAAGCAGCAGGTAATTACAATAGAATGTGATGAGCATGGCACTGGTCAAGTCCAGGGTGCAATGGGAATTCATAGAAAAGGTGTCAAACCCCAATTTTACGGACCACGAAAGACTTCCTGGAGGAAACATTTAAACTGAGACCTGAAAAATAGAGTGTTGTGAGCAGTCACCTGTGTAATAACTGCAAGGCAAGAGAGAAAATGGTGCTTTCAAGGAACTGCAAGAAATTCAAAGAAGGTCCGCTTGGCTGGAGCATAGCTGGCTAAGTAGGAAGAGATGAGGCTTCAGGGCTGGGTAGGACAGGTTGTGAAGGGCTTCGTAAGCTCCGTTAAGGTGTTCAAACTTTATCCTAGGAGCCATGAGCCATCATGATGGGGTTTTCAGTAGAAGGGTGACACAATGAGAATTTGGTTTATCTATTATTAAATTTGATTTTGAGTCAATTTTTAAGAGTCATTTTAGTTTTGGGTACACGCATGGAACAAAGGCACATAACGAAGCATGGTCTCCCTGGCTCTCCTGTCCCTACCTACCAGCTCTGCATAGACATGGCTTTTAGAATGATCCCTCTGGCTGCCATGTGGAAAGCAACATGGTTATGAAGTAAGAGTGGGAACAGGAGACCTTTTAGGAAGCCAACGAGTATTCCAGGTAAGAGAGGATGGTAGCAACCATGGGAATGATTTGAGAGACATAGAGGAAACAGAAACAGCAGAACTTGGGCACTGATTAGACATGGCCTATGAAATATGAAAGGACTAAGGATGACACCTCAGGGAGGATAGTGTCCTTTAGTGAGCCAAGCGGGGAACCAAAAGGAGACCACAGTTAGGGGAGTTTGGTGGATGGTCTGCAACACTGGCCACCCTCAATGCCTTCCCTGTACTTTCACCTATTTTTCTCTCTCTTTGAATCTGGGTGGCCTTGGGACTTACTTTAACCAGCAGGATGCAACAAAATGGTTGCCCTGACAATTCAGGTCTGAGCCTTAAGAAGTCTGGCACAGCTTCCACTTTTGCTCTCTTGGAAGTCCAACCACCCTGTAGGAGAGAGAGGCTACGTAGAAAGAGAGGGAAAGAGACATGCTCTGGAGGATGAGAGACTCTGAAAGGAGAGAGAGAGGCCCATTCAGTCCCCGGCTCTTCCAGCCATGCCAGTGGAGGCACCGGACATATTACTAAAGCATCTTGGATGCTCCAGGACCACTGGGACTGCCCAGGCTTCAGCGAACACCGCAGGGAGTGGAGGCAAGCTGTCCACATCCAACCCTGTCCAAATTGCAGACTTTCAAGCAAATAAAAGATCGCTCTATTTCTAGGCCACTCAGTTTGGGGGTGGATTGTTACTCAACTGAAAGAGGTAGGGGAGAGTGGCTATGAGTTTAGTTTTTTGCCCATCTCTACCTTCGAGTTCCATACCATGGTCTGCTGCTTTTCTTTTTATCGTTTTTAAAAGCCCCAGTCTTTCTGCTAAACACCTTCAGTTTTATAATCCAGAGCATCTTCTGTCTAGGAGATTCTGATGTCCTGGTTTTTTGTTTCCAGTGCCCACATCGACAACTCTGAAATCCAGTTGCAGGTTGCTTACTGTGTCCCTGGGTCGGCCTCGGGTTGGCTCTAATTTCACCTTAGGTTTTAGGAAAGGAATTTAAAAAGATTTTTTCTGACATCATTTCCTTGGGGGAAATGTTATTTCTTTGAATTTTTCAATTTCTAATGCGGGGCTAAAGATAAAGTAGCTGTTCACGAATGAGGCTCACTTGGAGAGAGTCCTAAATGGGATCCAATTCCTGATTTCCTGTCCTCAACCAAAACCCTTCGGTTTCTCTATTTATGCAAGGAAAAGGCCTCACCGTGCGCTGTAGCTCCAACTCAGGAGCTGGTCCCAAAGCTGGGAGCTGAGTGTAGGGTGGAGATGTATGGTAATGATGAGTTAAAGGGCTCAGATACTATCAGAGAGCCATTTCCTCTGGGCCTCCATGGAGAAATGGCAGAGCCCACAAGGAAGTGGGTGATGTGACATGGGCAGTGGATTGGTGCAGACAAAATCGGGAGAAGTCTGTCTATATTCCTCAGCAGGGGACTGATGAGGGGGGTTGTGTCTTTGCTACATGTACAAGAAGGAGAGGGGGCGACTGACTCCATGCTCATTATTTCGGTGACTTCTCTCCTAACACAAGACTGCTACCAAGAGCTCACCTAGTTGGGAGAATCTGTTGTTATCTGCCTCTATGTCTAGTGTACTTGGCCTCCTCACAGACTGGGGTTCCCCGGGACAGGGACCACCCCCTTACCCAAAATAGCCCCTCCAGAGCCAGGAGACCTGGGGATTCTCCACGCAATCCTTGTCGACTGCTCTTTGTGGCCTGCCCAGAGCCCATTTCTCCCCTGTGCCCCCAAACCCAGATCTAGTCACAATGGAATCTAAGGAACTCAGAGGAGACTAGCCCAATCTTCTCATGACAGAGCCGAGGCCAGGACCCACACTTCGAAGCTCTCAAGTAGGTGCCCTCTGCTGTGTACAGAGCCTCCTGCAGGCCTCACACTCGCCAACCTCCCTTTTCTTTGGACTATTCTTTTCTCTTCTCAGCTTCTCTTTAGCACATGCCCATGGCTGGGGCACTTCCAGCTGGGGGAGGCGATGGCCAGCAGGCAGGCTTTCCTAACGAGTACGGGACTTTTGGCATTTCTGAACATCAGAGTCTAATGTGCGTGTGCACACACACTTATCCGCCTCCGATCACCGGCAAGCGGTGCTGCTTGACACAGCTGCTTATACTTGGGCTACTGAGACACATGCACATGGTCACACACATCCCTCCATTAGGGTAAGCTCTCCACCAGTCCCCCCTCTCAGATGGATCCTGGCACAAACACAAGCCACAGGCTCACCTGGCCTCAGCTCTTGGTGTCCCACAAACTAGCATGACAGCTGAATGATCCCTTCTGGTCTTTGATCCAGAGGTGGAAAAGGTTCAGAGCTGTCATCAAAACAGCCCATCTTTGTCTACTTAGGATTCTTGCCACTGGGTCCCTAATATCCCTCTCTGAGTAGATAATAGGAGGAAGAGGATCTCACTTTCCTTCTTCCTGCTCCCTTCGCCACCCCTCCCCGCCTTTTTGATAAGAATCTGTTTGAATGAAGCTCCTGCCAGGCCATAGATTTCATCTGAGACACAGCTAGATCTCTTAAAACATGAGGGAGATGTTTATCTTTCCTCCTAGTTCTGTCCTGTCACCTCCTCCTGGGCATTGCCAGCCAAGGGCACCGCCTGGTGAGACAAATTAGGTAAGACTGAGCTGGGCCTCTGGTACCTACTGCTGAGAGTGTGAGCATTGTTGGGGGAAGGGCAGGAGGCAAAGCAGGAGGGGGAGGGGCAGGTCAGGCAGGAACTGAGATGTCCCTTCATAGTTTGCTCACCTTTTCCCTTCTCCTTCCCATCCTACACCACCCTCAGCCCCAGCCAGTCCAATGTCCCCCACCTCTGGAAAAGTTGAATTGGGATTGGGTCCCCAGCCAGTTGCCAGAGTTCCGGAGCAGCTGTCCCAAGCTTGGGGGCGTGGGGGGGCCAGGAATGCTGGGGCTGAGGCCTGGGCGCCCCAGACAGAGCCGGCTCTGAATTCTGGGAATGTTTGTGCAGCTGGAGCCCATTAGGGGAGGGAGCCGGGCAGCTTATTAATCCCAGCCTTGTTCCCCGGGAGGGGCCAGGGCCCAGCGCACGAGCGGAGGGAGATGGGGCTCTACAATGGGAGGCCAGCCCCCAGCCCTCAGCCCTCAGCCCCCAGCTTGGTTGAGCCTCAGACAGGAGCTTGGAGATCTGGGGCCCTGCACCTTGCTCGCATGGTGCACATGTGCGTGAGCAGTGTGTGGGGAGGCGAGGTGTGGGCATATGTAAGGGCCCATTGGGGCATGCTGAGGTTTGACAGAAGTGCTCTCACCTGGGGAGGCTGGAGGCACACAGTGAGCATGGGAGGGGTTGCAGTGTACTCCTCAGGGATTCTCACCTCTCTCCCCACCCCCCAAAACTCCTACTGGCACCCTGGCTAGCAGAAGAGAAGAAGGGGATGAATTCCTGTTGCCCCAAGTGTTTAAATGTGTGCACAGAGAGGGCCGAGGAGTGAATGTAGAGGCAGCCACGTAGGTCATATCTTGTGACAACTCCAGGGGACACCATTTACCAGAACTCCAATGTGAAGAGTGCCTCCTGGGGTGGCACGGTGTACACCCTGCTCGACCACACACAGTGGCATAGGGAGTTTGGGACCCTGGGTTGGTTCCCAGCTAGCACCGCTATAGGGTATGGTACAAAGGGCAGTACATTAAAACAGAAAAAAGGCCTGGCATGGTGTTCTAGCTCTACTGACTAGCTGTAGGTCCTTGAATAAATTTCTTAACCTCTCTGAACCTTACTTTCTTTATCCACAAATTGAGATAGGGTCTGTCCTGTGCACCTTATAGGGTTGTTGTACAGATCATGTTCCTTCTTCTGGGTATCCATCCATCTCACAAACTTGAATGACTACTATATGCCATATTCTCTGCTGGTTACTGGGTACACGAAAGTGAATAAGGACCCTGACAATCAGGAGCTCATCCTTTATAGTATGGAGTTGGGGGGGGGTTAGTCACACACATACAAATATAGTGTAAATATAGAAAGTGCTCTGTGTCATAGAGAGTGGAGGAGGAAGCACTGCTGGCCAGCCTGTTACATACATGTTCTTAGGATGACATCTATGGAGGTGCCCTGTACACTAAAAGCCCAGCTTGGTGTGGGAGGAGGCTGTGGCAGAATCCTCTGGGACAGAGATGAGGTCCCCTGGTTGTTACTATACTCGCTCAGACCCTGCCACATCTCTGGCTGGGAGCTGGGGCTCTTAGATACTCAGGGTGATAATACCAGAAAGGTTCCTGAATGAACTCTACTAAAACTTTGGTAGGTTGGGAGCTGCGATAAAAATCCCAGCACCTTCTCTGGGGAGCAGGGAGGAGGCTCTATGACTAATTCCTTAGAGAGAGAGTTAGCTTTGATGTCTTTGCTGAACCACAGTCTCAACTCATCATGGGAGTTGGGAGATGGTAAGGTTGGACTGGGGCAAATGAGTGAGGGAAGGTCAGTGAGGAGCTGGGGCCAGGGGAGCTCTGGAGAGGGGTCATCTGCCTCAGCCATTCCCTGAGACCTTGGCCAAGGGAAGGAAGAAAGACCTCTCCTCTTATCCTCATCCTTCACAAGACCCTTACTTCAGAGTCTCCAGCTTCCAAACTTCAGAGAATTTCCCAGGACAAGAACCACAGAACACCACGGCTGGTAATTACTGTGAGAAAAATTTGAAATCTTGGGATGGGCAAGGAATGGGAACAGCTGTCTGAGAATTCGCAAGTCATGTCCCAAAATGGTGGCCCCAATGGCTCCAAATGCCAGTAACCATTTCAGGCATAGTCTCTCAACTGAGTACTCCTTGTCCAAGGGCCTACAGCTCTTAGGTCCTAGGCCACATGACTCAGGGAATAGCACCAGGGCTGTCTCTGTTGACAAGAATCATGGAGGTGAGAGGAGGTCCACAAAATTCTGGAGGATCAGTTTCTGCGTTTAAGAAACCCCAGTATAATAAGAGAGATGGCCCCTGCCCCCAGGAAGCTCTTATTCTTATGGAAGGGAGACATCGTTTGTCCTCTAGAAACACCTAATCTGAATGGTAGAGACATAGGTTCTGTCCTTGAGAAACCCCCAGTCTGATGATGGAGGCAGGACACACACACACACACACACACACACACACACACCTCCTTAGACACAAAAAAAGTATAGGCATGGAGTGAATACAAGATGACCTAATGAACTAAGTATCAGGGGCAGTGGAATGAGTGATAGGGGATAAGAAATGCGGAGTTAAGTAAAGGAAGCTCCTGGAGGAAGCCCCGAATAATGAAGTGGGTTACAGTCAGTTGGGGGAAAGCACTTTTCTATGCACAGATACCCCAACCCTGTCTCTCCATTTTGGGGAAGATTATAAAATGTCCAGACTGCACTAGCTGATCCCTAAGATCCCTTCCAGCTCTAACGGCCTAGACTTCCTGGCCCCAGTCCTCTCACCCCTGCTTCCTCTCCCTCAGAGCCTCCCCCACCCCTGCCCTTCCTCTTGGCCTTCCATTTGGTCTCTCCTGAGGCAGGTGGTCCAGCCAGCTGCTTGGCCTGTGTGGAGATGAGATCCCACCCACAGTGTGGGATGGTGTTCAATGGGGGTGGGCTGTGGCCCGAGGAGCTGACAGCTGAGTTTGGGGCTCAGGCTAGGTGCAGTGGGGTAAGAACATGGCTTGTGGCAACTTTTCCCAATACCCTCGAAAAGGAGAGATTTGTGAGGAAGGAGAGAAAGGTTCAGGGGATGTCATGGGTTCAGGCTGCGGTGGGTCTGGGTCCCTTGTGGAAGTCTGGGAGGGACTGTGAGGGAAGAACAGGTTGAACTCTACTTCCCCTGAGCTGGGGGACACTGGGGCTAGAGGTGGGCCAGGCTGGGTGGTTCCTGCAGCTGCTGGGTGTGCTTGTTGAGAGGGAGCTGGAGGGGGTGTTGTGGATTGGAAAGGACAGCTGGGTCTGCCAGGAAGCCTTGCCTGACACCCCTCCTGAGACACTTCCCCTCCCCCACCCCACACACATGGGCTGAGATGGGGGGTTACTCTCCACCCACCCAGAACAAGAGGCCAGACAGAGACTGGGGAGAGATTAACGAGGGGGTTGGGCCTAAGGAGCCATGTTATTTCCATCTCTGTGCCTTTCCATCAGGAAGTTTTATGTGGAAAACACTTGGGTCACATGGAATACCCAGCAATGGATGACAGCTGGGTGGCTGAATGGGTGGATGAATGAAGGGCTCAACTCTTATTTTCACTGATTCAGCCTAGAGCACCTTTTGCCCTCTATACCACTGGGTCTGAAACTTTAGCAGTGCCTGAGTCACCTAGTGGGCTTGTTAAAACACATCGCCATGAAGGCTGCTTCACTTCAGAGATTTTGATTCGGCAGGTCAAGGATGAGGGCTGAGAACTTGAATTTCCAACAAGTTCCCAGGTGATGCAGACGCTCCTGGTCCACAGGCCACTCTTTGACTAGCACTCTACCCTTTCTTTCTCCTTTTCTGGCTGAGCCGTCTCATCCCTTTCCCAGCCCCTGCCTGCTCACCTGACCCCAAGCACAAGCCACACCAGCTGTTAGGGGCAGAGCACATGGCTAGGCTGGCAGAGGGCCAGGGTCAGACCCTCCCAGAGGAAAGGGTGTGAAGCTGGGCTCAGCCTGGCTTCTGTCTGCCCCAGGCCCTGGCAGCATACTGGGCTGATTCTCCCTCCCTTCTTTGCCTCTCTTGCCCAGCACAGTGATCTTTAACCTGTGAGGCCCTGGGAATTCAAAAGTGGACCAAGCAACACTTCTAGATTGCAAATTTCCCACTGTCTCCCAGGTCTATTGTTTTTCAAATATGTGTAGATGCTGTTGTGAAAAAAAGGACAACAACCATAAAATCCTTTAAAAGTCTTAATGAATTTATACTTTCTTTACTTAAAAAATTATAAAATATATCACGCTTATAAAGCTTGTTGACGTTTTGTCAGGATGAATTTTGTCAGGATGAATGATTCATAACACAGCCTACAAGAATGTGCATAACTTGGTCCAGGCTACTCCTCCAGTCTCACCTAAACTCCCTCTCTCTCTTCACCACAGAGGCCTTATTTCAATGACACAAATGGACCTCTGGCCTCGGGGCCTTTGGACATGCTGTTCCCTCTGCCTACAACGATCCAATAATCTGTCTCATTTCACACTTACCCCCTCCACTCCTTGGCCTGGTTAATTCCTACTTTTCCCTCAAACCTAGGCTAATCTCTTTTCCACCGCCCTGACCATGTTAATTCTCCCATTAGAGACTCTCACAAAATATATGTTCCTCTCTGTGCCACCCTCAACGTTGTTTTAATTTTACATTATGCGTGTGGCTTTGATTAATTTCTGATTCTCTTATCAATCTGAAATTTCTGTGAGGCAGAGCCCATTCGTTTCTCCCGCTTATTGCTCACCATTGTAGTTCTAGAGCCAACCATAGTGCCTGGCACAGACCAGGTATTTAATAAAGATATGATCGGTGATGCAGTCAATTAGCCAATTGACACGTAAAAGGTCCAGGAGCTTGCGGCCCATCTGGCACCAAAAGACGAAGGTTAAGAACAACCCGTACACGTGGAAATTGCTCACGGGGATTTCTGACCACCTGTTCTCATAGGTAGACCATGGCTTCGGCTCCTGCTGTCAAGGTAAGAGAGAGGTGACTGGCCGGCAACCAGAGTTAACAGGAATTGGGAGGAAGAGAGAAAATTGGAGAGAGAAGGGCAGATGAAAGAGAAGGGAGAGAAGAAAGTGGGAGAGAGAAGAAAGATGGAAAGGAGAAAAAAGGAACTGAAGAGGAGAAAGAGGACAAAGACCCCTTAGGACAAAGTTGAAGGAAGAGAATTTCCAGAGATTAAGATGGGGTCATAGGGTGGGGTCAAAGGGTGTCATTTGACTGCCTTGCTTGTGACCTCCTCCACCAGCTCAGTCACCTTCTCTCTTTCCCCAGACCCAGCTCCCGCCCCCTCTGCCCCAGGAACTGGGCTAGTTTATTTTCCTTGGGCAGGCTTCCTGAAAGGGGAGCCTGGTTTTCCTGACACATGAAAAGTGTCTCAGACTGCCGTCTGACCCTTCCTGCAGAGCCCTAGCTCCAGGGAATTTGTCTGACATGCAGACGCACACGTGGACACACGCACATATCCTGGCGCATGGCACGCACATTTGCCCAGGGGCCCCAGGGTTAGTCTGGGAGTTGTGTGACCACAGATGTGTCTGCACACACACACACACACACACACACACACACACACAGCCTCGCATGTAGATAAGATGTAATGTTGCACATACACCCAAGCTTGTCCCCCACATGGGTGCCTGATACACATGAAACATTATTTCAAACACCCAAGTGTGCCCGTTTTCACTCTTTGCTGTACTGTTGGTGGCAAGAAGAGTTACAGTGATGAGCACACGCAGTGTGACTGGCAGTGTGACTGGCTGGTATGATCCAGGGCCAGCTGCAGCTTCTCCCTGAGTCAGAGGAGGAGTTGGCCAGAGAGACCACCCACTACGTTGAGGTAGGTCCTCCCCCTGCCTGTGGGTGGGAGACGGGATGTCTGTTCTCAGGGCCCCCAATCTGTACTTCCATAGAGGGCTCCTGGGAGATGGAAGGGAATTCTCTCTTGCACACATACTTCCTCTACCTACCCTCATTTTCTGGGTTCCAAGCCCACTCTGCTGAGCCCAGGGTTCCTGCCCTCTGAGACCAGCCTTGTGGGGAGTGGCAAGCTCAGGGACGGCTCTGCCTCCTCCCTCGTTATGGGACTGTATAATGATAACATCTCAGCATCTACTACACACCACTTGCCAGGTATTTCATGCCCAATAAGTTAATTAATACTTCCACCAAGCCTATGAAGAGCCTTACCCCCTTCCTTTAAGGATAGAGAAACTGAGGCTTTGGGGGGTAAAGAAACTCGCCCCCTTCTTAGATCTAATGAAGTCAAGAGCTGGGATTTGGTCCAAAGTCTGTCTGCCGCCCGAGTCCATGGTCTTGAACACCGTGCCATACTACCTCTAACTTCATTTGCTTTAAAAATACCCACCTCGAAATCTTTCCAGGAAGGAATTGAGATGATTTTTATAAAACGGCCTAGCACAGTGCCTGATGCATAGGGAACATTTGGAAATCTTGGTTTTCTTTCTCCTTTGGGTTTCTGTAGGGAGAAATAGGGGGTGTGCAGCATCAGTGGGAGGGGGATTCCGCAGCAAGAAGTGAAGTGGGCAGCATAGGCAAAGAGGAAATGTTGAAGTCACCCCCCTCACACAGCCCCAGCCACCACTTCAACTTCTGGAGCCGGGTCCTAGTAATAGTAACAAGCCAAAGAAACAGTGATGATCATCCCTCAACACTCACTTACACTGATCCGCCCACTATGGGGGCATCGGGGACGGGGGTGGGAGGCTGAGGTGGTGAGGCTGGAGAAAGCAAGGAACCTCCCCACCCACAAATGTACCCCTTCTCTCTGACACCCCCGAAAAGGAGGCAGTCTCAGACTCCCAGACAGAAGGAGGAAGGGGAGGGGTGAGGTGGAAGGGGAGGAGGGGCTGCCACACACTGAAGCCTTTGTGGGACTCCCAAGCTTCGAGGTGGAAACACTTCATATATCAAGTGTGTTTGTCCCTCCCTGGGGAAGGTGGGGCAAGAGAGAGGGAAGGCAGGGTGGAGGCTGGGCAATCGGCAAGGGCTTAGGGCCTGAAATAGGAAACACCAGTGTGTAACCTGAGTCCATGGCGAGGGGGCTGCCCAGAACCTTTCTTGAGAAACTGACCTGTTCTTGGCTTCTGGGATACCCACTCGGAGGTTTCGACTCCCCTTCTCCAGGCCCCCACTCGCTCTGCAGAAACACACACCCTGTCACTTCTTCCAGACGCTGTGCTCTTCCTGCCAGGCTCCGCCGTAGTTCCCTTCTCTGTATCCCACTCTTGCGCCTTCCCTAGCCTGCCCCTTGATCCTCCTGGAACCAGCTCTTCCCTCCCCCGCCTTCCCCAACTATAAGCTCCAGCACCCCTTCCAAACCCTTTCTGGTCGAGCCTCTGGGACCCCTGGCTGCCACCTCTCCTGGATCGCCTCCTGGAGCTCGCATTCTATTCAACTGTGGCCTTGCTTCTTTCTCCTCCAAACCGTTTAGGATCCTAGCTCAGTCTCCTTCAAGTCTTGACAGGTTCTCTGTCTTATGGCCAATGCGATAACAGGGATGCTGGGCTGCGCTGAGAGTCACTGTTCCAGTAACTTTGTAATGAATAGGACTGTGATGATTTTGGAAAAATTAGTGCCATTCATTTGCTTATTCGAGAGGCATTTATTGAGGGTCTACTAAATCAGATCATCTGCTAGATGCTGGTTGCCTTCATGAAGCTCACAGTTGGTATGTGTCACCCTTAAGCACTAGACAAGAGGGTTCCCTGTTCTGGGATGTCAGTTGCCCCTCACTGCACAGAGCAAAGGGTACATGGGACGTGCTTACCCAGAGCCTACATAGCCCCCTCCATTCTCCTGTCTCAGGCTGTGTTCTGGGTTCTTAGCCTAGTATGATATGGAAGCATAGTGGAGTCTGAAAAAGAAATCAGTAATACCAATCCTGCCTTTAAAATTTTGATATTTTATTATGGATCTTTTGCATTAATTTTGATTTTTAAAGTACGATTTATTTGTATTACTGAGTTTTTTGGTGTCTCTTAAATTTTACATCTGAGCTGAGGGCCTCACTGATCCCCAGAATTCCCTACCTAAGTGACCCCTGTCTGTTTCCTAAGACAACAGAGCTCTTCCCCCATCCATCCTCCTGAGGGCAGGCCAAGTGCAAGTGTGCATGTCCGCAGAGCTGAGGGGTGGTCAAGGGATGGCTGTCTTTGGCGATTGTCTTCGCACACATGGGCTGGGGAGCAGATCAGAAAGGAACGGTTGGTGGCAAGAGAAGGTGGGTAGATGAGAGGGTGGGGCAGCACCGCCTTGTTCCAGGGCCAGACTCCAAAGTTATTATGAAAGTAGATTTGCCAAGGTAAAAGGCTAGAATATATCTCATTTAACATTTATTCACTTGATTGATAACTTTTAAATAGTTAGACATTTTGTTTGTGGCCTTTTATTTCTACTGTTGCCCCAAGCCCCACAAATGGTAAGAGCAGGCCTGCTCACAGGATGGCGAGACGGGACTGAAGTTACCGGAAGGGCGTAGACCACTGCCATTGAATTCTCATCCGTGTACCTTTATTCCTGCTCCTCCCACCACCAACTCCTACCCATTCTTAATAAAGTCTTCAGTGATCCCTGCTGACCTTAGTGGCTTCCCCCTCCTCCAAACTGTGACATTTACTGCCAGTACACTCCCTGGGCCCTCACCCACACTGCCTGGTATCGGCCTTCCAAAATCTATTTCTGTGCTGTCATCTAACTTTTAGTGTGTATGTGTGCGCGTGCACGTGTGTGTGTGTGTCAAGTCCAGGGAGCTGGATTATCAGTGTTTTAATAGCACTGACAATATACTATTTTATTCTTTAAATTCCCTACAGTGTTAGGCTTGGAAAAGAATGGGTTTGAAATCAACCAGAGACCTAGGGTTGATGCTGGCCCTGCCCCTTATTAGCTATATGATCTTGAGCAAATTAACCTCTCTGAGTCTCAGATTTCTCATATATAAAACAGGATAATAAGGCCTGCTTGGCAGGGTGTTGCGAACATAAGAGGTAATATAGAAAGGACCTGACAAAATAGGCAGTCAATAAAATGTTAACCATAATAATTATATTATTATACATAATATATTGATATATAGTTTACATTTATTATGTGCCTGCTATTACATTGTTAATATGTAAGCTATAATTATGTATTATTAAAGGCATTACATAAATTAAACGATTGAATGGGATGATCGGGAGGCCCGAGAAAACTAAGGGAATGGAAATGGAGCCCTTCTGACTTGAGGCTTTTCTGACCGGGAGAGACTGAGGCGGCCTGGAACAGGGCTGCTTTAGTAAGCGGATCCTTGGAACCCGCCGTTCCTCCCTGAGCATTTGGCACAGGAGTGAGCGGCACAGGGCTCAGAATTAATCCTTCCACGTGGCTAAAGCCTCTTGACCCTGGGTACTTCATTTAGCCACACCAGCCACACCTTTGGCACAACCCTGTCCATGCTCTGTTAGCAGAGCCAGCTGTGTACCAGGCACCACCTCTATCTGCTGCAGAGTTGGTCAATCTTCCCAAGCGGTTCCCCGGCCCCAACATATCCCACAGTGCCTGCCTAGAAGAAACCACTGGAACCAAGGGCTGGAGGAACAGGAGACACTGGATCTCAGCTCCCAGGACCACCCACCCTGACCTCCCCTCCTATGATTATTAAAAACATATTTCCTAGGGATTAGCAACTATGCCAGAGATGTTGATCACTAACCCTCATCCAACCAATGGTTTTAATCACTGGCTGCGGCCACATTAACATTACTAATAAGCAGTTTGCTAAGGCGGGGTGGGCACTGGATGAGGGGTTGAGGTAGAGAGGGAGGCACCTGCTAGATGACTGAGCCGGAGGCCACCCTGGGAGAGTGTGACTCAAAACTGCATCCCCCACCCCTAATCAGGAAACCAGCTTCTTAGGGCATTGAGGACACAGGTTTGAGGATGAAGAACCTGTGTCCAGGCATTCTGAATTAGCATATCTTGGGGAAACCCCTAGTTGGCTCCCTGTGAGCAGGGGGCTCACCTGTGCCTGGCCAAGTTCCTAGACTGGAGCCCCTGTAAAGACCTCGCTCTTGGCTCCAAGTGTGTGCAAAAGTGCAGGAGATTCAGACTCAGAGCCTTTCCCATTGTCCCATGGCAGGAATGACAGCTAAGTCCACTCCTAGTCTTACCTCCATCTCTCCCAGCTGGGCTCCCATTTTCAACAAGCAACTGTAAAGCATCATCCATGGGGGAGGCTAAAAGGTAGCCATTGATGCCCTCAAGTTCCCCTTGTCTGGGAACATTGAGAGAGCAGATGGGAAGTTAAGAAGGCAGGAAGGCCATAGCCCAGAAAGATGATAGGAAAAAAAAAAAAAACCAGAGGCAGATGAGATGGTAAAGGGAGAGGAGAAAGGTTTAGAAGAAAGCTCCAGAGACCCATCTGGCTCCTAGGATTGCCATAGGAAACGAAGTTGGCCCAAAGAGGACTCTGTCCTGGTAGAGCATGAGTGGAATCTGTTGTGTTTAACAACTGGTTACCAAAGACCTAGCCCTATTGCCTATCCTTTCTCTTACTCTGTTTCTCTCTATTACTCCTCTCTCTCTCTCTCTCTCTCTCCCTCTCTGTCTCTCTCTGTCTCTACCTCTCTCTCTTTCCTCGTGTCTTTTTTCTTTCTCAGTTCCTTCTCTATCAAATGACCATAGCCTGGAGTTGGCTTCCTCTTCACCCAGTACAGATTTTTTCCTGGGAAGACTTGTAGGAGCTCCGCTTCTAACCAGGCCGCCAGCTCTGCATCCTTGTTATCAGCCCCCATGAAAGCAGCCCCTCTGTCCACCTCACCGGGATAGAGCATCCCTTCTTCTCTGCATGTACACCCCATGTCAGGTACTAGGGAACGTGTCACGGGAAGAAGAGGACCTGCTGGAACCTACGGGAACTCAGAAGTAAGAGAGGTACAGATTCCAGAGCCAAATGGGGCCAAATGTGAGTTCAAATAACTGAGTACACATTCAGCCAATCAGATTTTTTAAAAGGGGGGAAAGGATCTCCTGAAGAAGGGTCGGGGGGTGTAGAAGGAACTGGAGTTTAGGCCTGGGATGGCGAGGCGAAGATGGGGAGCTAGAGAGTGGAGAACTGTTTGCTTTGAGTGAATCCGTGTACTTAACCAGTTGTTAAGATGAGGGCTGGTATTGGGGGAGGAGGGATATGGTGAAGGCTTGACCCCTGGAGGCCCAAACTAAAATGTCTGGCATAAATTTGGAAAGAATGGAGGCTCCTCTGTGGGACCCTAAGCTGGGGAGAAGGCAGCTCCCCTATGCACCAGGTAGAGGCAAGCTTGGGGGAAATAATGTCCTGGGTTCAGTTGTCACGGAAACTGTCCTGTTACCTTCCCCTCAGGCCAACCTGATGTCTTTGAAACACAAGGGCCCCAGCCGCCCCTACTGCCCCACCCCACACAGCCAGTGACAGCAGAACCGTCTCTGAAATAAACACCATATAAGAACAACAACCCCCAGAAACTCCAAAGGGGCTTTGATGTTGGGGCCAAGGGTTTTGACTAAACAAACTGGAAGCGATTTAGGCCAGAGAATGCTGGCAGCAGCGCTGAGGCGGCTGCGCTGGGGAATTGAGTCAGGCTGCCAGGAGCTAGTAGGGGACTCTGTCCTCTCCGCCCCCCAACCAGTCACCCTGGGACCGCAGAGACCAGTCCAGAGAGGTGAAGGTATGTGCATCTCCCGGCTTTCCTCCTTCTTCCTGCCAGAGGGACTGAGCCATCTAAAAACACCATATCCTCCCAGTGAACGCTGGGCTATGAAGCAGATGGGTGGGCAGTCAGGCTACGTCCTGCCCTCCTCTTCCCACTTAAGCCCCCTGAGCACACATCCACTCCTACTCTGTCTTCTCTTCCCCAGCCAGTTCTTATTTCAAATGTCTTTATAAGGAACAGATAATTCTGGGAATAAATCCTGCTCCAGTCTGAAAAGTCCTAGGCCCTGTAACAATGACCTTGCTCTGGCACTGACAGCGAGTTCAATCTTTGGAGCATCACTAGTTGCTTCCCTAGAGGGTGGCCTCCGTGAGGTCAGGAACTGTGTTTTGTTCATCTCTGTCCCCCGTGATATCAAGCACAGTGCCTGATGAAGATGGGTATTCAGTACATGTTTGCTGAATGAACAAATGAATTATCACTTGGGGGAATCATGGTGGGTGAAAGTTCCTGCCTTAGCATAAAGCTCAGTTTCCTCTGCAAAAAGGTAATACCCCACTCATAGGCGGTTTTATATACATACCTACATATGTTGAAACGAAACATATATAAAGTGCCCCGCCCAGGATTGAACATGCAGCAGGTACACAATGGCTGGCTCTAAGTGTCATTATGATTTAGGCTACTTCCCAGTGGCCTGTATCTCATTTGTAGCAAACAGACCCTCCACTTGTAAATGCGCACAGAGGGGTCTTGGAGGAAGGGGCCTGATGCTCCTTCCAGAATGGCCATTCAGGCAGAAAGGCAATAGCAGCCCCCTCCCCTGCCCAACCTTGGAAGTGTGGAGAAAGCCGAACCATTGCGATGCCTTTCTCCATCAGAGAGGTGGGGTGACTAGGCTTTATCTGCAGCCCTTAAAAGAGACCCTCTGACCTGGAAGAAGATCCCCCTTGGCTCTCCCCTCTGACCGAGTTCTGGCTGTTTCCTTTCCTCATATCCTCTCCCCGAAGGCCATCTGCCTTCCTGCTTTATTTGAAATCTTAATTATTGTTTAACATTTAATCACCAAGTCTTGAGTAATAAGATCCTGAAAGAGGTACCGAGGTCTCCCTGGCTGGACTGACTCTCACAAAGGAACAAGAAAAAATAATAATAAAACAAGGGAGCAACTCCCAGAGGCCCAGACACGTGCTTATACACTTTCGTACACATACACACATGCACAGACAAACAAAGGAGTACGCTATACACTATGCACTGACAAAGGAGTACAAGGAACATGGATGTGCTGCACAAACACTCGCACACACTTAGATATATACACACAGCCCCAACACACAAGCGTCTGCACACACGCACACACACACACACTCAGTACTAACAAAGAAAGCAGCATGCACACGGACTCACAGGAGGCCTGATGACTGTACTTCAAGCTTCACCTCCCAACCCAAGCCCAAAAATCTGTCTCTAATTATCTGGCCCGTGTTGGGAGCAACAGGAAATCCAGAGCTGCCTCTGTCTTCTGGGGGAGAAGCCGGGATTTCAGCCATTTCTCCATCGCTGGAAAACAAAAGCCTTTTGGCCTTGCCTCCTTCTCCCTGCTTCCAAGTCAGCTGGGGCTAGAAGGGGGTGTGGTGGTGTGGGTGGGAGGCGGTGTAAAGAACAGCTTGAGGAACCTGGGAAAGGGGGCGGGCTGTGTGTGTGTGTGTAGGGGGGCCCTCTGTGCCCTGAGCATGCGCCTTTCCAACTTTTCCAGAAACAATGAACAGGACAGTTGCTTGGATCAGGGATAGGGGCCTATGGTGGGGACCTCAGAATCAATACTGACCCTAGACACCAGCCTCATGGGGCGACTATGCAGCATACTGGAACAACCACCAAACTTATAATCAGAAGACCTGGGCTCCGGTCCCAAATCGGCAGTGAGCCAGCTGCCAGTGATTTCACTTCTCAAAACCTCACTTAGAAAATGGGAGTAATAACAGCGACATGCCTTACAGGATGGTTGTGAGTGGTGAGTTGGTACAAGTGCTTGTGTATCTGGGAAAAATGACCACACAGGTGTCATTATTGGCTATGGGATGAGGTTCCAACCTATTTAAGTGGCTGATCTCCCCACAGAATAGGAGGCTTTCCTGTCTCCTCCATATGCGCTTGGCTATTCTCAAGAAACCTGGGTCCACTCCTTTATTCCTCTTCCCTTATTAGATGGAGCAGGTCTCACCATCGTTCAGCTTCCCCACTTGACTGCACAGCCCACTCACTACCACGCCCACACCCATGCCCGATGCTCATCCTGCCACCTGAAGATAACCGAAGTGATCTGGAGTAGTGGAAAGATCACTGGATTTAGGGGTTTTTCTTGTTTTTAAAGACACTTAACCCAAGAGCAACTTCTCCCAATTCAGCCCAACATTAAATTCCCTAGACAATGGACACTCTTTTCCTGGCTTTGTTTCGGGGACTGTTAGAAATTGTGACCATGTACATGTGATGGTTCCCAAAAAGGCTTTAAGGAAAGAATTTTTAAAGGCCACGATCCCACTCTCTCTCTGTCGCTTCAGCACTTTGTGGATTTTCAGTTGGAGGCATACTGCTCTGTGAAATAGTCTTTTACTATTTTAATCAAAGTTCCTCTACCAGACTGAGAATTCTCAGAGACCAAGCTCTGCCTCCCCCAGAGGGCCACTCTCTCAACACTTGAGTCAGGCCCTGGCCTGAGCGCACAAGGAGAGCAGGACCGTGTGGTGTGCTGGAATTGCACAGGGTGACGATGCGGCAGCCCCTCCGGGCCTTTGGACCGAGACAGACTCGGAGATCCAGACTTCAGCGAGCACTCAGACTGGAAGAAACCCTAAGCCAACGGAGTAATATAGAAAAGGAAGATTCTGCTCCCACCCTACTTTTTTTCTTATATTATGAAAGATAAGATGGGCTGATGTGTTGGATGGGGAGAAACCAGAGCAGGTAGGAGAGAGGAATGAAAAGAAAGAGGTATGTGAGTGCTGCAAAGTCAAGGAACAGCCTTGAACAGGAGAAGAAAAGAATGAGAGGGTCTCTTAGGGGAGCCTGCTTGGTTGTCACTAACTTCAGAGCTGGCGTTTGGTCTCCACAGCTGGTCAGCAGAGCCCGAATCTCCAGCAGAGTCTGGAGGTGAGACTGCTCCCTCTCCTCTCCTGGAAAGCACAAAGAGGACACCTTTTCTTCTCCCTTCAGGATCCCAACATGTGACCTTTTAACACGTGGGATTCTCATGTGGGGTCAAAGGGCGGGAAACAGTCCAGCTTAGCAACTCTGTTTGCCCAACCTGGCCCTCAGAGGATTGCTCAGAGGGTCCACCCACAGTCCTAGCGGCCCTCCTTTGAAGGCCAAGCTGAGAGGTTCAGCTTTCCAGACTGCCGCGGGGAGTGAGTCACGGTCTAACAATGTGATCTGTCAAGTGCTGCAGCTTCCTGGGCTGGTCGTGCCCACAGCTTCTTGCTGCCTGGATTCTCACTGGGCGTTCCTCGGTCTTCCCAAATGTGGAGATCACGCTGCTGGCTTTTCTGTGCACTCCCCACCATCCCCAGCTCCGGTTATTACTTTCAGTAGAGCCAAATCCAAAGGGGGCACCCAGCCAAAGAGATGGGTCAGACGTGGAAAATGCCAGGAATATGGGGCAAGTTTTCCAGAATTTGAGTCCAGACTCTTAGGGAGTTAAGAATTAGGGCAGGGGGAGAACAAAGAAAAAGGAACTGAGGTCTGGGTGGCAAAAAGGTGGGATGGTGTTCGATACGAGAGGTTAAGAGTATATACTAAAAACTATTGAATGGCACACTTTAAAAGGGTGAACTCTATGGTATTTATTATATATATAGCAATAAAGTTGGTTTGTTGTTGTTGTTGTTTTAAATAAGTGTCTGAGAGGGAGGTAGATGAGTCTGTCTCCAGAAGGAGATAATGCTGGCTGTGTGCGGTGGGTTGGGGATGGCTGAGATGGTTAGAAGGCCCTGGCTGTCTCCAGGCTCACATGGATCTGAGTTGGACTGAAGCAATGACATCGATGCAGAAGGTGAGGTTGGAACCAATCCCTGCCCGCAGAGCTTCAAGGCCCATTCGGAATTTGTCAGCCCTGCTATGAGCCTTCAATCTCCATGCTGGACACCCTGAAACACTGCCACCCAAGTGAACCCTTCCACTGATTCAGATACACTTCACGGTCTGCCAACAACCTTGAGATCCGCCATAGCAAACAGGGTGTGCCTTTAACCTCATTTCGGGCTCATTATGTCCTCATTCTTTTCCTTCTGCTTTTACTTTCACTTTTAATTTATGCTATCTTACATCTTATGTATCTTCAAAGCTTCTATAAATCCATTGCATAAGGCAAGATATAAATAACATTCAAAAAATATAACTAGCAAACATTCTCATGTACATTTTCTCATTTGGTGCTCAGAATAGCCCTTGTGGAAGGTAGAGAAGGTGAAGCTATTTCTATTTTTAGGCTGAGAGAGATTAAGGGACTTGGTCAAGGTCATTTGGCTTTCGAATGGTGGAGTAAGTACTAAAACTCGGATATTTGAATTCCAAGGTACCCTTCTCCTCTGCAGAAGGTACCAGAAGAAAGCCCCGGAGAAAGAACAGGTTGTCTTCCTCCAGCCTTGCCAGTGCATACATCACCACCCAATAATGCAGACAGGTCTCTTAACAGAGACGTGTCTGTGCCCATCTGCTCAAGCAGGGGAGACCAGGGCCACAGAGAAAGGAGGAGATGGCTTTCCATTTCTCTTTCCAAGAAATTCAAAGAGAACAAACACTCCTTTCAGTCAGTCAGACACATAACCATGGCACCTTCCCTCAGAAAAGGTGCAAACAGGACACTTTTCTCCCAAGCTTGAGGCACAGGTTCTCTGTTTTCTGTAGGGTTTGTGTAGAGGGGTATAGGGTGGGATTCAGAGCTGACATTATCTCCTGACCTTAGTGGGGTGGCTCTGAGTTGAGAGAAGACACCTCTTAGAGGAGGATCTGAAGGGATGGCTGCAGCGGTCACAGCGACAGGTCCCAAACTCTTTCTCATACTCAGAAAGAAAACAGGTGGCAGCGGATAGAGGCTTTTTAGACTTCAAAGCGCCTCATTAACAAACACTGACCAACTGCAGGCAGAACAAGGATGGGTCACACTCCAGCTCTGCTTTCCGGAGCTGGGTTTGAGGAAGGTGGGAATGAGGATGCAAGATAGAACAGAAGTGTGTCAGGAGAAAAGCGTAAACAAAGTCTGACTGGGGAACTAAGTGGGGGCGGGTGGGGGGGGCTGTTATACCCTGTTGTGGGATCCGAACAGGCAAGTTTGGGAGCCATTACATTTGAGAAGAACCTGGAAAGATATATAAATTTTATTTTCTTTCTTTTTTCAAAAAACCGATTACCGTTTTTAAACAAAGAGTGCAGAGAAAAAAGAGAAAGAAGAAGCATTAGTAATCAAAGGAGAACAAAGAGGAAGGTATTCTAGGTCCAGGATGGACAAAGGCCCGGGGTAGAGTGTGGGCACACTTGAGAAGCATTGAGTAATTCAGTTTAGTTGGACCATGAGGTAGTGGAAGAAAAAACTGGAAAGGTAGACAGGAGCCATGTCACCACAGAGGCCCCTTAAATTCCAAGCTAAGGAATTTGCACTTCATTTAGTAGGCCACAGGGAACCTCCACAAGTGACTGGATTAGAAGTGTGCTTTAGGAGGAAAACTGGCAGCTGGCAGCCGTGCACGGGATAAACTGGAGGTCCCGTTATAAACTACTAGAGAACACTGAGGGCCTTCACGAGGATGCTGTGCCTGGGAACTCGAAGGCAGGGAGAGATTCGTTCAAAATTCCCGAGTGTTGATTCCACCTTTATTCTGAGGAGAGATACAAAGATGAAAGATGTGGGCTCTTGAGGAGTTGTAGCCTTGGTTCATAGCCTTGGGAGAAGGCAGGTAATAAGCAGTTACCTTGCAATGGGGCAAAGTGCTCTGGGACTGCAAAGGAAGGTGGGTGGGTGGGGCAGCAGGGGGAGTTGGGGCGGGTTGAAAAATGGTTCAGTGGTTTCCCACATGGAAGAGAACATTGATCCTAAACTCATGTCTTCCCTGCTCTAATCTAAATAATACTGCTCCTAAAAGCATTTTCCGTTTAGCTGGCATCTAATCTGAGGAAGTTTCGACCAGACAATCATGGACCAAACAACAACCTCTGAACACTGACAAGGGCCCAGGTTCCCGTTTGTCTACCTTCCTAACACCCTAGAGGGGTCAGGATGAGAAAACTGCAGCGTTGACTGACTCATTGGACTGACTGTGTCTGAGAAGCCCAGAGACTTGGGGCTAACTCTGACCTCAAGACACATGTCCCCCACCTCTTAGCTTTGCTTAATTGGGTTACAGGAATTAGTCTCGAGAAACAGAGAAAAGACAAGAAACCACATTCTCCTCACTCCTAAGCCTCTAAAGAAGAGGTCAAGCGAGGTCACCCCTGCTTGACCTGGAGAGGATGGCCAAGCAAGGAGAATGGCTTCTTGGGGAATATGGTAAGGCAGGTCAATACAGGGCAGGCAGGAAAAGAGTGAAAGTCGGACCAGGGACAGTTGGAGGAGGATGCCCCAACGTGGTACCTGGCACACAGGAGGCACCTGCTAATTATTTACAGATTGCATGAATGAATTTCAGAGGTCAGGGGGCACTTGTTTGAAAAGAAATGCAATAAAAATGACAGTGAGAAACCATCTTTCACCTAAGGGATAGGCAAAGACGAAAAAGTTTGATAAGATTCTGTGTCCGTGAGGGTGTAGGAAACAGACCCCTGCACGCCCTGCTGATGCAGCCATAAATGGGTAGCTTCTGTGCAAGGCAATTTAGCAATATTGATCAACATTACAAATGTGTGTAATTTGCAGGCAAATGATCTCACTTCAGGGAATTCATCGAGCAGATACGCAGATGTGCAAAGTGGCCTAGGTACAGTGTTTTTACTTGCAGACTTACTTGTAATTGTACAAGATAGAAAAGAAGACAAAAGAATATGAACTGGTAAAATAGACTATGACTTATCCATTCAATTAAATATTATGAATTACGATATAGACTGATCTGTAAGACAAATTACCTCAAAACACTAGTGGAAGAAAAATAGTGTGTATAATATAGTACCATTTGCATTGAACAATAAAAAACAATATGTGCATGTTTGTATGCTACCTTTTGTGTGTGGGGGCGGAAATACATATTTGTTTATATAAGCATAGACTATCTCTAGAATGAAACACTAGAAAACTTTTTGGGCTTGCCCCTAGGTTGACACTCTGGGCTGCTGGGGAGCAGGTACATTATATACTCATTTATATAATGAGTATATAATGTACCATATAATGTAATTTGTATCTTTAAATTTTTATACTATGTACAAGTAGTATTGACTAAGACTTTTTTTTAATATAAAGAAATTAAGAAAAAGAGAACCGTCAGGGAAGCCCACGGCTATTTCCTGCAACCGGGCTCCAGGGGCAACGCGGTGCCTGTGCGCTGGTCTGCAGCACCCCCTGCTGTTCGTAAGCGCGCTCTGCACAACGTGTGTGCGGGCTGACCAGGCAGGAGATTGAGGGAACGCTGGGGCGGGCCTCTTTAAAGAAAGAGAGGAAAGAATAGCGGACGATGTTGGAGTCGTAGGAGACTTAGAAAGGACACAGGATGTGCCCTGTGGCATCTGAAGTGTAACAGAAGGGGCAGCGAGAAAAAAGCAGTCCTGGATTTGAGTCCTGACTCTGCCCTCCTTGGCTGTGTGCCCTTGGACACATGACCCTTTTAATAAGTCTCAGTTCTTGCCCCATAAATTGGGCTAATAATGTCTACCCCTAGGGTTGTTCTGAAGATCAAATAGGGCACAGAATGTGAACAGTACTTTAGAATTGGAAAAGTGCTATAAAAATGCTAAGGAATTATTTTTAACTAGCCTCCTTCATTTTATGAGGTAATAAGAGGAAGAATAGAGCAGTGGTTAAGATAGGGACTCCACAGCCGGGGCTGCGGGAGTTTGAAGCCCAGCTCCACCACCCACTGGCTGGGGCCATCTAAGGTAAATTACTTAATTTGGAGACCTCCATTTTTTCATCTTGGAATTAGGGGTCATAATATTTCACGGGGTTGTTGTGAGGATTAAGTGAATAAATACACGTAAAGCATTTGGTGTAGTGTCTGGCACACATTAAGCGCTATGTAAACATCTGCTATTATTGATATCTTATATGCAATGCTTATGTACCTCATGTACATGCTTGATAAATGTTAGCAAGTTTCACCATTTTAGAGGTGAAAAGATTGAGTCTTGGAGAGAGATGTGACTTGCCCAAGCCGCCCAACTGAGTAGAGGGATTGTGACTTGCCCAAGCCACTTAATGAGTAGTAATAATTCTACCTCCTAATAATTCTAACTCCTAAGAACCCTAGGCAACTCCTGGACATTAGCGCTCTAGTGTAGCATTCCCAGATGGGGGTGTAGTTCTTCATCCCTGAATTAAAGCTGGACTGGATGACCGATGGAGGAAGAGAGACCGTGAGGAAGAGAAGCTTTAGTGGAAGGCATATGTGGAGAACAGGGCTTGTGGAGCAACCAAGGGGTGTGCTATATCAGGGTCTATGAAAATGTAGCAAAGAAATGAGGCACAAATAGGTAACTGACTGGGAATTAGGGGTATGAGACACTGGAAGAACTTTAGGGGAGAAGATCAAAGACTTCAGCCAAGTCCTGGGGGTGGGGTAAGAACTGAGAGCATGATAATAATTATCATCCTCACTATGAATAAATATTTCTTGAGAAAGGCAATATGGTGTAGAGAAAGAGCACTAACGAGTATTTATTGAGCATTTACTATATGCCAGGCTATAAATCAAACAGACAGAGAGTTAAAAGACTGCTATTTGCTGACTGGGTGCCCTTAGGCAGATTACTAAACCTTCTGAGCCTCTGTGTTCACAACAATCATAGTAATACTGACCTGGCAGGATTCTCATGAAGAACGAAGTTAGGCAATAATGAATGTGAAATGCAGTGACTGGTATCGCATGGGTACTCACGATTCTTAGCTGAATTTGAGTTGAGCATCTCTGTGTAAGTTACTGAGCCAGGTGCTGTGAGGGATACAAGAAGCCTGAGATGGGAACCTTGTTGCCACAGGGCTTGGAGTCTAGTTGGAGAAGCAGAACAGATGAATAAAAGATTTTAAAACAAAACAACATGAGTGTTGAAAATCAGAGAAGTTAAATAACTTGCTAATGGTCATGCTTAGCAAATGGAAGAATCAAAACTCAAACCTAGAGCTCTGACCACAAAATCTACAAAAAGACTAAAGTTAAAAATATCAAACTAAGGAGATCTGTGTTTTACTCACACCTATTTGTTCACTCGACTAATATTTATTGAGTGTTTACTATGTGCTAGGCATTGTGCCAAGTGCTGCCTGGGCTACTGTGAACAAAACAGACATGATCCCTACCCTAATGAGGCTTTAGAGCTTGGAAGACTGGGTAATTGTTAAATAAATCCACAACCAAATAAATGCTCTGAAGGAAACAAAAAGAGAGGGTGATGTGAGAGAGAATAACACAGGACCCGAGTAGTCTGAGGAGTCAACAAAGGCCTCTCTGAGGAAGTCATATGTAGGCTGAAGCCTGAAGAATGAGTAGGACTGCTGTGTGTATGAGGAAGACAAAGTCCTGAGCAAGGGGAGCGTTCCAGGTAAAAGAAAGAAAAAGCATAAAGGCCTTAAGGAAGAAACTAAAGAAGATCATGTGAAGGAGCCTTGTGATAATGGGAAAGTGCCAAGGTGAGGCTGGAGAAGTAGCCTAAAAACTTTGTATTTGATCCTAAGTTCAACGAGAAACCAATGAAGGGTTTTTAAGAAGTAACATGATCCAAGTGATATCTGAGAAAGGTCATTCTGGGATGCTGTATGGAACAGGATTGATGTGGAAGAGGCAGCGAATTGCAGTCATCCCTGAATGCTGATGATGACCTGGACTGGGGTGGAAGTATATCTTAAGAGTAGCAGTGTGAGGTCTTGGCGAGACATTAGCTATGATGAGAGTAAAGAGAGTTTTTGTCAAGGTTGGCTCTGAGGTCAGGAAATGCCATTTCTGAGATGAGAAAGACTGAAGGAGGAGCAGATTTGGAGCAGCAGGGCGTAGATCAGGAGTTAACAGCAATGTGGGCAAAGAGAAGGCTGTAATGTAAATTTACTTTGAGAACATTCGATCGTCTTATAATAGATAAGTTTGCAGTTTGTAAAACCAGAGTGAAACATTTTAAGAGGTTTTAAGTATAGGTAAATAACTAGTAAGCAAAATGTTTGTTAGACATGGGCAGAGGTCATAGGATGTGTTAAATAGTTTGCAAGTACAGCATGAGCGTGTTAAGCATAGATAGGAAGGACCAAGAGATGCCTAATATTCACGAGGCACCTGGGTACCATAGTCATGGCACAAATGCATGAAAACTATAAAATATTCATGACATCCTGAACATGCATAAGACATACAAGGCACTAAATATACCAAAGGCACTAATATTCACGATACATTGAATATACACGAGCACTCAATATTCATGAGGTTTTAATTCAACTCTTTGGTGATATCTAGTCTGACCCCTGTGTACTATGCCCAAGATAAACAGATATACTCGTGGCTACTCAGCAGGCTAATTAGCAAGTTATAGGAATAGCCCAGCAAACTTGTTCCTACAATTGGCTCAGTGTACCGTCCATCTGTGGGTCCCTCTGCTTGAATGTCAACTCTGGTCCTTACGATATCATCAACAGAAAAGGCTGATGTAGCAGAGAGAGATACAAGACATATGAACATTGCATACCTCAATTCCGTAGTGGGACCCTCCACCCTATTTGCACCCTACCTTAAGTTGGTGAAGTAGCCTCATCCTTTTCCCCTTGCTTCTTGCTGTGTGTTTGAAATTGATTTTATTAACAATGTGATTTGAACATTTTAACTTGATCTCTGATTCCTTCTGCTCTGCGACCTCGGGGATAGCTCACCTGGTCATGAACTTGGAGGCTACCATTGCAGCAAGAGGCTACCACAACAGAAGTCATAGGTATATTTTTTCGTGGTGGCTGGCAAGTTTAAAATGGTGTTTTAGAAAGATTGTGTGGCATAGATTGAAGTAGGGGAGACAGAAGGTAGAACTAAGACAAGAGTCCTGGCTAGAAGCTCTGAGACCCTAAACCAGTGTGGGAGCACTTGAAATAAAAGGAAGGGTGATTTTAAGAAATATTATGAAGGAAACATCAGCAGAACTTGGTGACTTACTGGATTTAAGGGAGACCTCTGAGTAGAGTCAAAGATCATTCAGGGTTTCAAATGTGCATAGCTGAGGGAGTGATAGAACCACCGAATGAGATAAAGAGAAATGGAGGAAGAACTGGCTTGAAGGTAAAAACTGTTGTTTTAGACTAGTTAGCTGCAGGTGCCCAGGGGACCATGGAGATATCTTAATTTGATTACTTCTGACGATGCCCTTGGCAATAATTGATCCTTCTCTCTATTCTCCATTCCTGTTTAGTCTCCAAGTCTTGTTGCTCTTTTTCATTAAAATAGTTCATATCTGTCTCTTGCTGTCTCTTACATGTTTACTGCCATCTCTCCAGTTCAGGTTCTTTTCCTTACATCTCAGGTTCTTACAGTAACCCTCTGACTGGTGCCCACTCACAGACATCTTGTCACTGAAGCTCTCTGGTTCTGCAAGGCAGGGAGGGTCATGGAGGGAGCAGTTTAATTAATTGTTCCAAATGTACAAAATGGCTTTTTATACCTTTGCTCCTCTTGATGCCATCGTGGATGACTAGGGAGAAGAATCATCCTGGTTCTGATTCCTTCCATGCCAAGTACTGGGTCTAGGAGAGTTGGGAAGATTGAGGAGCTTTGTTGCAGAAAAGACAATTGGTCTGAAACTCTTCTTGTCGATGATTTGCTATCGTGGAGGGGATACAGGCCATGAGAGATGGGCAAAGTCCTGTAGTCACAGCCCAGTAAGGACACCAAGAGACTCTTGGGGGTGATAATGAAGGCAGAGCACCTGGCAAATGGTTGTCTCACCTACTGAAGGTGTCAGTTTAGAGCTTAGGCATCAGGAATGCAAGATGAAGGTGGGACAGGGAAGAGTCACCACAAAATGGAGTGAAAACAAGACTTGATGCTAAGAGGACTCAGTGTTAAGGGCAGGCAGGCAAAGCAGCTGAGGAAGCTGGGAGGACAAGAAGTCAGGGAGCAGGAATTCAGGCTGGAAAACTGGAAAAAAACAGAGAAGGCACCAGATAGAGAGGCAAACATTAATGCTCAGGAATTCAGGCCAAGAAGTCCCCATAACAGGCAGGAGCAGCAGAAATGCAGCCAAAAGCTTTTAGTTCAAGAAGTCTCAATATCCCAATTAGGATCAGACCTGCCTCAAGGTGTGGGTTCCTTATACCTTGACAATGATTTTCCTAATATTATCCTATCTTTTGCCTGGCCACAGATGTTTTCGAGGCTTACAGATATAACCATAAGAACATATTCCTAGTATTTATCCCTATGCTGGTCTGAGTCCAAGGATCATTTATTTGGTCATTCCTTTTGGAATGGAATCAGCCTGTGTACCTCCTAGGGTGAGGAGGCAGGGAGGAGGAGGGGGAAGCAACATTTGGTGTTATCCAAGTTCATGGGCTCACTGCGACATGTGCTAAATGATCAGTTCAGACTCCTAGTTATCAAAAGCTTGAGATCTGAGAAATGTCTCCACACAGGCAAGACCACTAGGGGCTTTAAAGGGGACTAATGAGGATTTTGTGGGAGCCAAGTCTTTGCTAACTTACTCATCAGCTATCTACCTATCTCTGCATTTCCTGAGAACAGAAGAGAAACAATGCAAACTGATCTATTTTGTAATATTTTCAAAGCATTCTTCAATTAGTTCATATTCATTTATTCTTTTATTGAATCATTAGAGTGTAAGAACCTGAGGACAGAGCCGATGTCCCTTTGGAGCAGCAGTTTTTAGACTTTTAAAAACCATAACCCATAGCAATAAACACATTTTACATATGACCCAGGTCACATATACTTACATAAATGTATAAGTAAAACAAAAAATTTCAAGACAATATTAATCCTTTCTATTAGCCATGCACTTTGATCTTTTCTATTTCATTCTGTTTTGGGGTTTTGTTTTGTTTTGTTTTGTTTTGTTTTTTTAATGCTGGTTACATCTCACTAATTGATTTCACAACTCACTAATGGGTTGCAACTTGTGGTTTAAAAACCATTAATGAGCGTGTGAAAGGCATAAGAACTAAAAGCTGGGTCTGTCTACGGCCATGCCACCCTGTACAAGCCTGATCCCATCTGATCTTGGAAGCTAAGCTAGGCCTGGTTAGTACTTGGATGGGAGACCACCTAGGAAGACCAGGTGCTGTAGGTGTAAAACATAAGGGATTGTAAACTGACAATGTCCTTGTAATCTGTAAAATCAACCAAGGGTTGCCTCGCCTAAAAAAAAATAAAATAAAAAATAAAAGCTGGATCTGAGCTCAGCCATTAGCTGTGTGACCTCAGACAAGTGACTTTGTCTCTCAGAGCCTCATTTTTCTATCTGGAAAACTGGACTTAATGATTACTAAACTTCCTTCCAGCATTAAGGTCTTTTTCTTTTTCTTTTTCTTTTTTTAATTAGGAAAGATAACAAAGAGCAAAGATATGGAATTAGAGTCCAAGGCTAAGATCATCCATGTCCTTCTATTCCCAGTTACTATGTATGGATGTAAAAGTTGGACAGCGAAGAAGACTAATAGGAAAAAAATTGATTCGCTTGAAATATGGTGCTGGAGGAGAGCTCTATGATACTGTGGCCTACCAATAAGATGAACAAATGGGTCCTAAAGCAAATTAAGCCTGAGACATCACTGGAGGCAAAAATGATAAAACTGAAACTGTCTTAATTCAGGCACACCATGAGAAGGTGGGATTCTTTGGAAAAGACAATAATGCTGGGAAAAATAGAAGGCAGCAGGAAAAGAGGAAGAAGATATAAGATGAATTGACTCTATCAGAAAAGCCACAGGCATGTGTCTATAGAAGCTGAGGAGGGCTGTTGAGAAGAGGACATTGTGAATATCACTCATTCACAGGGTCGCCAGAAGTTGGAGCTGACTCAATAGCACATAACACGGCACATGCCCCCAGTGCTGCACACATGTGGACACACACACACAAACACACCAAAGTATACCCATACGTAGCATCCTAGACTGGATTCCTGTTATTATTGACTGAATGACTGCCTTCTAGGAGGCCGGGCTGATAAAAGACCGTCTAATAAAAATAGTTATTGAATTTAGTTCTTATGTAATATCCCCTTAAAGGAAAAGTCTTATAGCCATTTTACAAATGGTCAGCCCATTTAACCTAATTTGGTCATTATCTTCACCTATTACCTCTCCAAAGTCCTTACTGTGCAGTTAAATAATGATAATGGCCTATTAGTTTACAGCAAACTGTAACCTTGATGTCACAAAAACCTTTCCTACCTAATAGGTAGGAAAGATGCAATCATTATAAAACACAAAACCAAAAACAACTTTTTTTAAAACATATGAGGAAATTTACTAGGACTAAATGTCTTGTCCAGTCACAAAAGTCACAAGAGCTGCTAAGTGGCATTGCTGCATCATGAACCCACGCTTTCCATTTCCACATCCAGGGCCTTTGTCCTCTGAGAACACAGATCCAGGACTATACTATCCCAGAGGTGGCCTGTCTTTCTGAAGCTGTGAGGGGGAAGTTGGGCTGCATATGCCCAACAGATTAAGTTTTGCTGAAATACCCCAACCCTACTATGCTGGACGTAAAAGCCCGTTTGGTCTTTGTTCCATATATTTTCTTTTCCACTTTAAGATATGAATCTCTTCTGAGGGAAAGCCAATCCATGTACTTCTGATTTGTTTACACTTAATTTTTCCAAATGGTGCTCCCTGACATCCCTGAGCTTCACACATTTTCTATAAGACAGGAAATAGGAAGATGCCAAGTGTGGGCAGATTGGGACGAGATGGAGCTCCTAGGTACCCACTGGGATTTTCCCCTTAGGAAAATGATGTCTCTCGTCCTTACAGTGGTGCCTGCAGCTAGCTTCAATTCCATTTACCAGCTTTACCTCTAGCCAAGGTGGCAGTTGTAACACCTGAGCCAGCCAGCATGGGACTCCATCCAGACCACAGAACAGGATAAAGCAAGAAATGAACTTGATCCTTGATAGCTTGGCCAGAACGTGAAGCAAGGTCATTTGTGAGAGAAACAGTGATTCTTTGGTGCTTCCACTGTCCTAATACTATACCTCAGCAGGAGGGCTTAGTTGTTCCTTCTAAACCAACCTGACCATAACAATGATAGTGAAAACAACTGGGATAACATGATGAACAGCTCTCGATGGAGACAATACAGCATGGTAGAAAGTGCTGTGTAATAAAGCAAACTTGGCTTCAAAGCTTGGACCTGACATTAAGCCCAGGGACTTTAAGAAAGTTATTTAACCTCGTGAATATCATCAGTAAACCCCCCACCTTAGAAGATTGTTGTGAGAATTAAATGAGACAATGTGTATGGCAGGACAATTAATAGGCACTTAATAAATGGCAGCTAGTAGTATCATATTATCTGAAAGTAAAGTGCCATATAGTGAATTCACTCTTAATTCTCATTTAAATCATGCTCAAGGAGTCTCCTGGTACCCTGCTGAGTCCAATATGAAGTTTTGGTAACAATCAATCAGCAATAATCTAATAAGAATATGATCGGGTGAAGCCAGTGCCAGATGCTATGAAGGTGAACTGGAGAAAAAAAAAAAGGAGCAGGTTTACAAGGTTGTTGAGGAGACATAACACAAGTCACAGATGCTTGAGAAAAATCACAAAGCAATTTAGCAACAGATTAACAGAATCCAGGTTGAGTCTTTGGCTACTAAGGAAGTAGAAGCAAGCTTGGGGAATACAGAGGGATGCTGGAGGATGGCTTTAATCAGGAAAGGCTTCTCTATGATTCATGACTTGGACTTGATTGTTAAGTTTCCTTAATACATGATAGACCTGAAGCCTGGGATTTTATAATAAAGTTCAACTTTTTTTGTGTTAAAAATTTGTGGAGAGGGTAGAATGGAGAAAAACTGCTTAGTGGATATAGGGTTTACTTTTAAGGTGATAAAAATGTTTTGGAACCAAATAGAGCTGATGGTTGCAAACAATGTGAATGTACTAAATGCTACGGAATTGTTCACTTTAAACCGATTAACTTCGTTACATGAATTTCGACTCAATTTAAAAACTCTTGGAAATAAAAATTAATATTTTTCAAGGAGTAGCCTTCCCAGTTATTAGAAAATATTTTTAAGCTACAAAAATTAAAACACCGTGTTATTAGCACAGGAATAGATGATAGATCAAGGAAACAGGCTGGAGTGCAAAAGCAGACTCAAGTGTATTTGGTATATTAGCTAAATAAAACAGTTGGGGAAAAGACAGATTGTTCAATAAATGCTGTTGGAACAAGCAGCTAACTATTTGAGAAAAAAAATAAAGCTAGACTCATACCTCACAGTTTATACCAAAATGAATTCCAGATGGCTTAAATAATTAAATGTAGAAGAATAGAACTATGAGAGTTTTAGAAGGAATATATAGTAGCACTTTTTATAATCCTGGGGTAATGGAGGATTTTTATAGTCTTGATATGAAGACCTGGAACCAAAAAGGAAAAGATTGATAAATTTGACCATTCACACATAATGCACAAATGAAAGCAACTTCTATATGTCATGCATGGCAAAAATTACTATAAACAAGGTTGAAAGATGACAAATTGGGAAAATATTGGCAATTCTTAGGATAAATAACTAATTTTTTCAATATACAAAGAGCTTTTACAAATTAATAAGAGAAAGCCAATCACTTTTATTGAAAATAAAAATGAATAATTTATAAAAGAAAACTGGTTAATAAATGTATGAGAATATGTTTAACCTTATTAGCAAGCAAAGAAATGTAAATGAAACAAACAAGGAGATTGTATGTATTGCTTACCAAACTGATAAAGAAAACAATTATGTTACCCAGGCAATAGATCTTCTTGTATTTCTGGGAAAGGTATAAAATAGTGTAACTTTCCTGGAAGGCATTTTGTCTCATGTATCAACATATTAAATAAACTTACTCTCCAACTCAGAAATCCCACTACTATGAGTTTATTATTAAGAGTTAATAAGACAAATGAAAAAAAATAACAGGTGAAAATTGGAGGGGAAAGCCTGAATGTTAATCAATAGAAAATTAGTCCATACTACTGGAATACTATGTAGTCATTAAGAAAATTACATATTTGATATATGTACCATGATATAGTGTTGGTTGAAAACGTAAGTTGTAGAATCATATTATACTATACTCTGACCTCATTTTTATTTAAAAAAATTTTAAACTATATATTGCTTACTTTTGTTTGATCAAAAGTAAAAAAGTCTGGAAGGATTCATACCAAACTATTAACAGTAGATACTCCTAGAAAGGATTGGGAAAGATGGAGGGAAGAGACTTACATTTTACTTTGTATATATTTCTGTAGTGTTTTAAAACGTTTTAAAGCAAGCATGTGTTATTTTTATAATCAAATAAAACAAATTTGAAGATTAATTATAAATATTAGAACATTTGCATATGAAAATACTTCAAAGGAATATATATATGTGTGTGTGTATAGACATATATACATCCTTCTAAGTCTATAGATAGAAAGATCTCCATAAAACATTGTCTGGTAAAAATGAGGGACACATTGCAACATGTCCCCCATTTCTTTTATAGCATTTTCCAAAGAAACCATGTAATAAACAGAAAGCCCAAAGGGGAAAATTTTTATAATCACCCTAAGTGTAATAAAACACACACAAAGATGTACCTGAATATGATAGCACATGAACTCAACTATATAAATTGTGAATTATAATTTTAGAAATGTCAGGACAGAAACTAAAAATAAAAATAATTTTCGAGAACCATCTCATAGAGATATTTACCACTATCATGTAAAATAATGCCCCAGCATATCTATTAGTGAAGGGGAAAATTAGCATGACATATATTTTTCATTTTGCTTTTGTGTGTGTGTGTATACATATATAAATGGAAGAAAGAGATTGAAGGTTTTGTCAATATGGTGGAATTTCTAGGGATTTTTTCTTTTTACTTTAGCCTATTCCGTATTGTTTCACCTCTCTACAACAAGTAGTGTTATCTTTGTAAACTGAAAAAAAATATTTAAGAAAAAAGTAAAAATTAAGGTGAACTGTATATATATATATATAATTTTTTAAGCTAAGTTTTTTAGTAACTGATCCCAGCATGACAAATTCCTGAAAATGTTTTCTAATCGTGTAGTGGTCAAAGCATACATGAAAATCATGATACATGCAACACCCTCCTCCCCAGTGTTTGACATTTTCCTAAAGCCAAAACAAAAGCTCAAACCACAAAATCAGGTAAACATTTGCTGGGAAAGTTGTTCCGAAAGCAAGAGTGAAGCAGTCACTGTCAAACAAAGTTAATTTTGTTGTAATGGAAAGTCCTGGGGGCAGGAGGTCAAGGTTTTGGTCCTGGCATTGCTGTTAACAGCTATGTGATCATGCACAAGACAAACCACCACTCTGAGCCTTGGGGTAACGCAGGAGTAATACCTTTTTTGCACAAGGACAGGGGATGGACCAGACCAGATAATATCAAATTTCCCTGTCAAAAGCTTTGGGAAGCCCTGATCTCAATTCCACTGGTGTTCACTGTGATGATGAAATTGTTCTTGGTCTGGCTTACAGGGAGCAAAATTAACAGCACTCAAACTCATCACCATCGCCTCTGTCATTCACTGAATTCACTATTTAGTAATTACCTGCAGCCTCTTGGCTGAAAGGCATGGACAAAGCAGTAGTTCTCAAAGTGTAGTCCCCAAGGCCAGAGGCCTCCTGAATTTGTTAAAAATTCAAATTCTGGGGCCACACTCCATGTCTACTTAATCAAAGACTCTGGGAATTGAGCCAATTGGGTTTCAACAAGATCTCTAGGAAATTCTAATGTAGGCTGAAGTGTGAGAACCACTGGCGTAGGTGAAGCTATTTAACTGGTGGCTGAAACCAGCCATGTTGTTTACGTCGCAAAAAGTATTGTCGTGGCAGGTTAGAATAAGATGATTGACATGGAACATAGTTTCCAAAACTTGTTCAGTTCTTAAAATTTGTATGGCAATAGCCACACCTATAAAACAGGTGTCTTATTCCAAAGGTCCACAGCATTTGCATGTTGAAGAGCTACTTTTTACTGTCCTATAATCCTTGAGTGTGTGAGTTATAAAACTCTAGAAAGGACAAATGACAATGAGAAAAAGCATTATTGTATATTATGTTTCCCTTCTTACCAAATAAAAATTTACATGAACCCAGGACAGTTATTTCTAAATATATGGTAAATATCTAATTACTAGTCAGGGAGTCTGATCTACAAAACACCTAGGTAAAATATAAAAATTTTGCAAATAAAATATTTGGTACCTTGTAAGCTTTAAAACATTGGTTTCAAAAAACTTATATTTATCTTTGTAAAAAAAAGCAGTATTAGTGTAGACTCACCTGCCTCACATTTTACTGATTATTTCCAAAAGACAGCAGTATTATCCTGGGTAGTAGGAAATTATCTCAATGATGGCCGATTATAATGGTGCTTACAAGAGTAGATAACTGTGAGAAGATAATGCCTTACTGCAAACTGAGATTTAAAAACAAAGTGACTTGATCTTATAAATATCCCTTTCTCTAGGAGGTAATCTTTGCAGAAAACGAGTCCCGGAGTCAGCTCTGTTAACCCCAGCTCTGTGATTTGGACTTCTCTGAGCCTCAGGTTTCTCCTGTGTACACATGAGGACTGGATCAAATGATCATCAAGGGCCCTTCCAGATCGAAAATTCTGTAATTCTATGGTTCTAATAACTTGAATTTTTCTATATTCTAATTTTGTGAGAAAGAAATTATAAACAAGTCTTTCAGGCAATAATTTTAATTATATGTTGTTAACTCAGCCCAGTCTTATCTCATCTATAGCTCCAGTGCTGTACAATGATTACGAGAGTTCAGAATCTATTCTAAGGGCACTGTAAGAGGCTGAATCAAAAAGTTTATGTTATGGTTAACATAATTCTACTATTAGGTATTTTAGTCTGTTCTAATTATATAAATATTTGCTAATGCATATATGGTATATAACAACCTCCATTTAACCAACATATGGAATACATTGGAATACTTCATTTCTTGCTTATTCTGATTAAGTGGGAGTTCAATGAATCTCTCTCTTTTCTGAGGAATTCAACAAGTTTTTATTTTTGACAGTTCATTAACATTACTCAGTCTTCGAATGATGAGGCTAGAGATTATTGTCTCTAGGTTGTAGATGGGGATGTGGAATCAGAACAATTTAGAGTTGGAAAGAACTTTAAAGGTTGACTAATCAGACTCTTTATTTTACAGATGAGAAAAGCGAAACCTAGAGAAGGCAAAGGCAAAAGCCAGAAATCTGGAGATCGTCCGGATAAGAGCTAGAATAAAATACTAGGCCACTTGCTCCCCACCTCCAGCTTATCTTCCAACAGAAAACCCCAGTAGATATCATTCTTGGTGCCCAATATTTAAAATGAGTGACATAGGAAAAGCCAGGTTTGTTTAGGATTTACCTATGTGATAGGGTAGTTCTGTCTCTTCCCAGCTCCAGCCTAGGGCCTAAATTCAACTCAACATAGAATCTAAAGACAATTGTCTAAAGAAGAGAGTTCTTAAATGAATAGATGCAAGACCTCTCCTTAATTTTGACAAAGATGTGTGGTTGAAATGGAGAGCAACACCTCTCACTGAGGCCACTTTTAATCATTAATATTCACATCATCACAGTGTTCAAGGAGCTTACTTATAATACTAGCTCATATTAGAAAGTTAAACAGTCCTAAGTATAATTAGTAAGGCAAAGAAGAAAAGAATGAAGGACACGTGTGTGTTGGGGTGGGGGTGGGGGACTGAGAACTCCAGACTAGTGCAATCTATTAAGGAATGATATTATTGTGGGTAGAGGGAGCAGGTTAAGGAGGGAAAGCCAGGAAGAGCACAGTTGCCAAGAACTGTTATCAATTAACATTCTGGAAACCACAGCCATACGTCTCTTCTTTGGGGATCCTATAAAATGAGACCATAAAGATTCATTGAGCCAACAAAGCTGTGGTTGCATATTGGTGTGGGTGGTAGGAAATAAGGATCAAGAGGCTCACAAAGGGATCCAGACGTCTGCTTCACTGGAATGGAAAAACCATCATAGTGATTTCCACAATATATCTGGCAGGACAAGACGCCACAGAAGCCAGCTAAACTAGCTGAGAGTAGGCATAAGCCGCACAGAGAGAGTTTTAATTCAAGAGGTGTTGCTGAGCTGTGAAAAAAATGGGCCAGCCTTAAATCATAAGCTCACCTCTCCGTCTGATAGAAATGTCAGTCCTGTGTTCTCTTGTGCTCTGAGAAGAAAGGCCCTACCTTTGGAGAAAGAAGCTATTGAACATCTCTGTTCCCTTTTTGCTGGATCCATAAACTCCTTGTGCAGTTCTAGGAAAGCAAGAACGTTATGGCCTGCCTCTTCATAGCCTCATTAATGCATAGGTCAAATTTTGTAACTTCAAATGACCGCTAAGACTTGAGCAAGGAGTTGGGCCTAAAAGCTGAGCAAATATTGGGAACGAAGAGAAGGGGCAAGTTAAAAGCAGGGTCCTCATCTAGGCAGTGTGTGCAAGCTGACAGTCTAGAACAGGAATTAGCCAACGTGTTTTTGTAAAGGGCCAGATAGTAAATATTTTAGACTTGTACACCTTGAGATCCTTGTCCTATATACTCTTCTGCCATTTTAGAGCAAAAGCAACCATAGACAATACATAAATAAATGAATATGCCTGTGTTCCAATAAAACTTTATTTATTGACAATGAAACTTGAATTTCATATAATTTTTATATATCATGGAATATCATTCCTTTGCAAAAATTATTTTCAACCATCGAAAAATTTAAAACCATTCTTAGCTCATGGTCCATATAAAAACAGGCAGTAGGCCAAATTTGGTCGACAGGTTTTAGTTTGCAGACTCATAGTCTAGAATAATGCTGTCCAATAGAAATATAATGAGAACCACATATGCAACTTAACATTTTTCTAGTAACCCCTTGTAAAAACTAAAAAGAAACAGGTGAAATTAATTTTAATAATATATTTTATTTAACCCAATATATCTAAATATTACAATTCAATATGTTATTAATACAAAAATTACCAATGAGATAGTTTATGCTCTCTTTTTTCATTCTAAGTCTTCAAAATCTGGAGTGCATTTTATACTTATAGCACATCTCAATTCATTCCAGCTATATTCTAGGAGATCAATAGCTACAGATGGCTGGAGGCTACCATGTTGGACAGTGCAAGTCTAGAAGAGTGTTTTCAAACTTTAACTTGCATTAAAATCACCTGAAGGTCTGTTACAATACAGATTGCTAGGCCCCATCCCCAGAGCTTCTCATTTAGTAAGTTTGGGCAAGGCCCCCAAACTTGCATTTCTAACATGTTCTTAGATGGTGGTGATGCTGTGCATCTGAGAACCACTTGTCTACAAGTTGGAGCAGAAAGAAAAAGTAGAGAAGCAGTTAGGAGCCAGGAATATGTAAAAGCAAGAGGTGAAAAATGAATACTAAATGATGAGATACCATTATACATCTAAGAGAAAAGCCAAAATTCAAAACACTCATAACACCAAATGCTGGCAAGTTTGTGGAGCAACAACACTCATTCATTGCTGGTGAGAATGCAAAATGGTACAGACACTTTGGAAGATGGGCTGGCAGTTTCTTACAAAATTAAACATACTTTTACCACACAAGCCAGCAATCATGCTCCTTGGCATTTACCCAAATGAGTTGAAAACATGTCTACGCAAAAAACTGTACATAGATATTTATAGCAGCCAAAACTTATGAGCAACCAAGATGTCCTTGAGTAGGTGAATGGATAAATAAACTGTGGTACATCTAGACATGAAATATTATTCAGTATTACAAAGAAATGAACTATCAAACCATGAAAAGACATGGAGGAAACTTAAATGCATATTACTAAGTGAAAGAAGCCAATATGAAATGGCTACAACTATATGAGTTCAACTATATGACATTCTGGAACAGGTAAAATATGGAGACAGTAAGAATGGTGGTTACCAGGGTTTAGGATGGAAGGAGAGATTTTTAGGGCAGTAAAACTATTCCATATGATAATGTAATGACAGATACATGTCATTATACATTTGTCAAAACCCATAGAATGTACACCACCGAGCATGAGCCCTCATGTAAACTATGAACTTGGGGTGATAATGATGATTCATCAATTATAGCAAAAGTACTACTCTAGTGCAGGATGCTGATATTGGGGGAGATTGTGCAAGTATGGGAGCAAGGAGTATAGGGGAACTCTCTGTACTTTCCACCTAATTTTGCTGTGAACATAAAATCGCTCTAAAAAATAGTCTATGAGAGAGAGAGAGAGAGAGAGAGAGAGAGAGAGAGAGAGAGAGAGACATAGCAGATTATCAGATTATTAAACCAGACAAGCAGTAGGACTCCAGATCAGAGGTAAAGATCTTGAAACAGAAGTAGAGCCTTACAACTGGGGAAACCTCCCTTATTTCATCCTCCAAAGCAGGAGTCAAGGAAGTAGCTTCTTCAGATTTCAATTTTGTGTCCTGGGGAAGAACAGAGCTGGAGAACCCTGCCTAATTAGGGACCAGCTTAGAATATGAGCAGGTTTTAAAAGCTTTTACAATGGAAAACTATCTCCAGGCTCTGACAAACTCCAATACAGATGCCCAGGCCTCTTGCCTAACAATAAACTACAAAACAACCCAACTTTCGGACTGGACTTATAAGTATATCCTCTCACAGTAATTTAGACTGCTGAAATAGAAAGTCAGATAGAAAAAATAATATAGAAATTTGGGCTGCTTAAAGATTGCAATGATTAGGTGGGCTGTGCATTTTCAGGAAGGTTCTATAAATCTAGAAACTATTTCCCACCTTAAAGGTATATGATCATTTAATTTAGAAACCAATGTTTTCATGAATGTCCTTTGATTACCCTTTGGAAGAAAGCTTGCTTGCAGCGGTACATCACAACACACAAAGCTTTAACGGACTTTTAAAAATGCGTCCCTTCATAAGTCCTTGATCTTGTGGCCTAAATTAAAACCCTGGATCTTAATTTTTTAAAAAGAAGCTGTCGTCAAGTCCATTGGTGTCAAAAAAAACAATATATAGTCTGGGGGTCCCTCAAAATCTGGAGAAATTTAAAGGCCTAAAGAAAATTTATAAGAACATCTTTTAAGGTACCTTTTCCTGGTGGCACTCTTCTATGACCTTTTCTAACATCTGGTTCTAATCAAACATTAAGAAATATCTGTTTCATTGCCCTCAGTTTTGGAGGGCAATGAAACAGATATTCAGAACTTTTCATATTATGAAGAAACCCTAGTTCAATGTCAAATTCATCTGTTTAAATATCAAATATAATTGCACTAAAATCCATTCGAGAAAGGCTGTACTTAGAAAAATATCAAAATATAAAAAGATGAGAAATAATATCACTTTGGACCTTTGAAGGGATAGGAGAAGCATCTGCCATAGGAAAAGCACATTAATATCATTTTCAATAAATATTAATCAACTCAAGTGTCTTTCCCCAATCCATGCAGAAACATTTATTCAGCAAAAGCAAATGCATGAATCTTTCAGGGTCTCAGCTCGAACTAAGAAGAAACCTGCAAGTTTTCTGGAACACAGATTAAGAGAGAATGACCTAGAACGCCATCCAATCAGAAGGGGAAAGGCAGAAACAAGCTAACCTCATATAAAGGAAGAAGCTATTAAAATAACGCTAAAGAGCAAAAAAAAAAAAAAAAAAAAAAAAAAAAAAAACCAAAAAACCAAAACAAAAACAAAAACAAAAAAACCACCCCACTAATTTGAGTATCCAAAAAGGGAAAAGTAGTTTCAAATAGCTCTAAAAAGGAGCATTTTGTAAGGCTTCCAACAAGCTGTTAGAGGTTGAGAAACCATATCTGGCAGCCCAGTTAATTTCAGAAGGAATAATTAAAGGAATTTAGTCCCTCAAGTCAGAGAAGTCTGTGAAGAATTGCATTACAGCAGGTTTGAATTACAGCAGGTTTGCAGTCCATTTAAATCATTGGACCACTAGTCCATTAGGAAACTCGTAAAACAATTTGTTTAATGCAGATGTGAGCATATACAACAATCCTGCAGCAGTTTAATTATATACTAAGAATTATATAATTGCTTTTTATGGAGGATTAATTCAGAGTTCTCTCTTTAGCATGGAGGTTGTGACCCTAATACACCGAAACTTTCAAAAATAAGTATTTTATTCAAACTCAAAGTTTTGCTTGGGAGAATAATGAAATTATTTATTTTATCACCCAAAATATTTTTAGGGGGCAGATTGACTTTTTTCAATGAAACCTATAATTTTTCATTATGAAACAAAATGTTTAAGTATCTGTAAAAGTACAAAAAGGACTTCAATGATGTAACTGAAAAGTACTACATTGTACGTTGTCTTCCAGAGTTGAAAAAAGTTAACTTTTAAATATATTTGGGAGGAGAAAGTCTGCATTCTGCACAAATTTTCAGAATGAAATAGGTTTAAATTGTTCCTAAGTCTATCGAAGAATGTTCTCAAATATCTTTTTTAAAAATCTAGTCTTAAATTTCTATTCACTTAACTGTCCTCAAAATAGCAAGGAAAATAATGAGTTTGTTACTTGAGGGCACCATCATTGAGTTGGGTCAAGGTTACTGAAATTTGTTCGATCTTATTACATAAAAATCTTTCATGGTTTCACCTATACAGAGACATTTAATAAATGGAGAAAGATCATCATTTCCCCCTATCTCCCAAGTTTCAAATTCAGATGAAAGCAGAGAAGACATAAAACAATTATTTGACAACTCTATCTCACTCTTATCGAGGTTTGTATATATCTTTGGGTAAGTGTGAAACCAATCACATCCACCTCTCAAAATACACGTTCAATGAATGAGACATTCCAAAAAAGAAATACAAGAGCTGAAAAAAACTAACTGCATACTAAATTCTTGCTCTGCTCCATAACCAAAATGTTCCCTTTACTAATGTGTTCACGTGAGTTCAATGGAGTGTTAAATTTTCCTCTAATCTTCATTTCCAAAATAAACCATACCAATACTAAACAATACAGTATGATCTCCAAAAAATGAGCAAAGGACTTGAGTAGTCCTCCAAAGAAGATATACAAATGGCCATTAAGCACATGAAAAGATGTTCAACATCATTAGCCATAGGGAAAAGCAAATCAAAACCACAATGAGATACTGCATCACACCCTCTAGAATGACTAGTATTAAAAAAAAAAAAAAAGGAAAATAAGTGTTGGTGAGAATGTGAAGAAATTGAAACCCTGGTGAATTGCTGGTGGGAACATAAAATGGTGCAGGACCTGTGGAAAACAGTTTGGTGTTTCTCGAAATGTTAAACAGAATTACCATATGACCTAGCAATTCCACTCTTAAGTATATGTACAAAAGAACTGAAAAAAAGGAATCAAATAGATACTTATACACTAATGTTCATAGCGTCATTATTCACAATAGTAAAAAATCCAAGTATCCATCAATTGATGATTGAATAAACAAAATGTGGTATACACATACAGTGGCATATTATTCAGCCATAAAAAGGAATAAAGTTCTGACACATGCAACTTGATATTATGCAAATGAAATAAGACAGTCACAAAAAGATAAATATTGTATGATTCCATTTATACGAGATACATAGAATAGGCAAGTTCATAATGACAATAGACTAGAGGTTTCTAGGGTTTGGGAGTAGAGGAAATGGGGAATTATTATTTATTGGGTACAGTTTCTGTTTTGGACAATAAAAAATTTCTGGAAATGGATAGTGGTGATGGTTGCACAATATTGTGAATGTACTTAATGCCACTGAGTTGTACACTCGACAATGGTTAAAATGGTAAATCTTATGTATATCTTATAACAATGCATAAGAAGATTCACAGTTTTCCAAATTTTTCGTGGTACTGAGAAAGAGTGAGAGAGGGAGAGCGAGAGTGAGAGAACAGTGAGTTCTCAGTGCAAAGAGGGGAAACGAGCTCTCTGTTGTAGGTAAAGAAATGTAATTGATATAGCCACATCACCTGATCGATTTTCTAAACTCAAAACTGAGTAGAGCTCCAAAATCAACATCAGGACAATAAGGGCCAATAAAACTTGTCCCCTTAACCTATTTCTATTTGTGCCTAAGTTAAAAGAGCATCTTCCACTTAAGTGAGTGCTTCTCAAGTTTCGTTTTAAATATAAACACCTTAAAGGTGCTTACTGCGTTTACTTTTAGCAGCCTCTATATTTTAATGCACACAAAATATTTTAGCATTGTCTGGGGCTAACAACTTCCATTTCTCTGAGATACTGCATCCCCAAATATGAGTGCCAACTGATTGAAGCGAACTTTGTTCAAGAGTTACATTAACACCAAAATACCTTCACCTCGACTCTAGCCTGGGGCCTAGAACAGAGGGTGGCTCTCCCTAGAAAGGAAGTCTCCCAAGACCACCCAAAGCCATAAGGGGTTCCTTATTCTCTGAAAACCGGCACGGGCCTATTATTCTCTGGGTAGTTTCAAATGATTCTGGGAGGTGGGGGAGCCATAGGAACAAAAATGAAATGTTGGCACAACGTGCGCAATGAATAGGTTTGGCCAGTTGCTGAGCGATTTCTCAAATCTTCCAACCACCTCCATCACTTCTCTCACCGGGTAGGCCCGTGCTTCTTCCCCTCCCTCCACGCCCCGCCCCCAGGCTGCCCTGTTAGCCAATCATCGGGCTGGTGCTTGCCAGTCCGGACCAATCCCGAACACGTTTACTTTGAGCGGGAAAGGCTCAGAAGCTGCGGGAGAGCGAGGGCCGCTAACCGACCCTTCTTGGCCCTGTCTCTAGAGGGTAACAGGCCCTGGAGGCGGTTGCCCATTGGCTGGGCAGCGGGCCAATGAGGGGGTGCGAAGCGGGAGGCGGGCCTCACAGGAGGGGGCGGGGCGGGGCGGGGCCGTGCCGGGTCGCGTGCCGGGGTTGGCAATGTAACGGCCTCTCTCCCCCGCCCTTCCTTCCCTGGTCTGACCCCCCCCCCACACACAGACCCGCTCCAGGCAGCGCCCGGGGCGGCGGCGGCGGTGGCAGCAGCGGCGGGGTACGGGCTGAGGGAGCCGGGCCTCGACGCCCCCCTCGTCCCCGTGCCCCAGGAACTGTACCTAGTCCCAGAGGGGCTGGGGGGGCCTCATGGAGGTGAGAGGCGGAGACCCTTGGCCGCTCCCTCACCTCCCCCCAGGCATAAGGGAGGGACTTGAGGTAACCGGTGGGGACGGTCAGGGTCTGGGGTGGTGGCCTGTCTTGAAGGATGGCGACGGTGAGGAGAAGCTAAGGAGTGGGTGCGTCCTTAGACGCTGTTCTCTGAGGAGCCCGCGGCCGGGCAGGAGAGGGCAGGTCGCGGGTGAGGAGACCCGACGGGGCTCCCAGGCCGCGCCGCCCGGACGGGCGGAGAGACGGGGCGACCGGCTGGGGCAGGAGGTTCGCGGTGCGGGCTGAATGTATCGACCAGCCAAGGCTTTGGTGGGGTCGCGACGCCCCAGCTGCCGCCTGCGCCTCCCTACACGTCGGGCCGCGGCGGCCCCGAGGCTGTAGCCTGCGGCGTAGGCCTATCCGGGAGGACGGGGGCGGCGCCTCTGGGAGGATCTGCAGACCGCCGGAGAGCAGGGAGGGAATCCTGGGACGCAAGCGCGGACCCGAAATTAGTGTCTTCCGCGGGGATTCCGAATAGGGTTAGGCGAACAGTCGACGTGAACAGCCGTTTTAGCTGTGGCTTCGCTCTGCCTGATGTCTCTCTCTGGTTTCTTATTCCTGTTGGTGCAGCCCAAGGTAGCGTTCCGTGGAGGTGCGAATCGCTGTTGGAACCTCAGTGCCGACGCCAGCAGATTAACGGATGTGTTCAATAGCGTGATGTTGACCGGCTCCACTTCCTTCTATGATTGCTACAAATCGCAGGTGCATTAATCAACTCTCCCCTGTGTTAGAGGATTTATTCTGAATCAGATCCATTTACCCGAGCGATTCGCATAGATGTTTAAATTGCTCCAAATTTAGGACCAGAAAGCTGTTAACATTTTAAATACCGAGTTTATAGAATACATACTTTGCTTTAAAACAAGGAATAAGGTTTTTCACTGATTGTTTTCATCTTGTTCTCAGCATCACATGATGCCAGATATGTACGAAAATTCATATTTGCTTAGTAAGACCTTAAAAATATTTTTTCCTTCAAGCATTTAAGTCCATACAAACATACTTCTCATAATTTAAAGTTGAAATTTTTGTCACTCTTTTATTCTCTGGCTTTAACAATGTCTTACATTTCATGCTACCTTTTATCTTAATACACTTAATTTTGTTAGTCATATTAAATTAGTCTTAGTAATGTTAGTCATTTTCATTTGAAATTATTTAACCAGGACATCGATATTGATATTGTTATACTTTGAATTATAACACTATCCTGAAATAAATTATTTAATCCACACTACATTCTTGTATTATACCCACTGTGCAGATTGAGAAACTGAGGCTCAGAGCTTGATTCGTGCCCTAAGTGACAACAGCCCAGGTGAAATCCAGGTGTTTTTCACTGCCAAGACCAGCATTCCACTGCTCTCTATAATGTTAACATCGCTACTAAAATTTACTTCAAGTTAATTTCAGTTATTTTAAGTATATCAAGGATATAAGTGATACATTTTGCAGTTACCTAAATTAATATGCCAACCCCAACCATTTGCATATTTAATTTCCACAAATGTTTTAACTGAAAAGGTTCCAGATATTTATAATTATGTTTGAATCCACCACAGAAAATGAAACTTAAACTAACCTTTTAAAAGTATTTTAATCTGAAAATGCTCCTTTTGTTTAAGCAACTATTTAAAAAAGATGAAGTTATTTATGTCACTTTGGATACTTCACACCTAAAAGAGTTAAGGTGGGTCTATGATAAATACTTAAGAACTAAAAGAATAAAATTATGAAAGGTTCTAAAGATAAAATCCTTTCTAAGTTACTAACATTTGGAAAGGTAGTTTTTAGTGGCACTATTAGCAAAATTTCTTCTGTGCCTCAGTTTCCCAGCCTCTGACATTACAAGCTATAAATAAAAATTATAATGTGTAAGTTTTAAAGTCATGATAACCAGATGGTCATAAAATATTTGAGGTTATTCAAGATGGATAATTGGAAGGTATTTTATATTGATATAAACTCAGTGTCGTATGTTTAAAATGTTTTTCAGTTATGTATAAGAACAAAAATTTGGGGATACTGTGATCTAAATATATCTTCTCTATGTAAATTTTAATTAAAATAATAAAAGCCTAATTAGAATTTTTTTTAGCCAGGCTATATCTCTTCTGTATTTATAAGAAAATATCATTTCTACTGTTATGTGTAGATATTTACAGTTATTACATGTGTTAGGTTAAAAATAATGAACCTATACTTTGACTTCTTTAAAGAAGCATCTTAGAATAAAATACATCTAAATGTTTAATCTTTTTTATTGTTTATTAAATTCATACTACTATTTTAAGTATTTTGAACTATTTTCACTGCACCTCAATCCTTTTTGGAAGGAGGCAGAATTTTAAATAATACATTAAAAATCTTAAAAGTCAAACTTTTTACCTTATTTACTCAAAGTTCATCATAGAAATGTTCACAATAAAAAGAAAAATGAACTGGTATTTTTCTTCTAATTGTAGTAGTAATATCTTTAAAAGTTCTAACAAGATCAAAACATTTTCTATATCATCTCATTTTTACAATCTCTTGGAAATAGAAATGAGACTGAAAATTAAGAATACTATTTTAAAAGATCCCAGAGTAGGAGTAAGAAGGCCTTGAGTTTGGGTTCTAATTTTGTAACCTATTGGCTCAGTAACTTGTAGCCTGTTTTCTCATTTTTAAAATAGAATATCTATGTCACAAGGTTGACTGAATAAAATAAGGTATATGGAACTTCTTTGAAATTCTATATGAATATGTGTTAACTTTTTTGTTGTTTAACAGATTAGGGGCATTAAGACTGAGTTTTGTAAATGATTTATTAAAAATAACGTGGCTAGTGTCCACATTATGCTCATCTGTTCAAAAAATTAAAACTGCAATAATTGTGATTTATACTAGGGATAAGCAACAAGTATGCTCCAGGGGCTAGATCTGCCAAGAGCCTGTTTTTGTAAACAAAATTTTATTGGAATACAGCCATGTCCATTTGTTTACATATTGTCTATGGTTACTTTGGTGTTACAACAGTAGAGTTGAAGAGTTTCAACAGAGACCTTAAACAGCCAGTAAACCTTAAAATACTTATTATCTGGCCCTTTACAAAAAAATTTACCAACCCCTAGTATAAAGTAAGCTTAAGTGGCTAAGTTTAGATTTGATTTTGTCTCCCAACTCTTACGCATGTGTTATTTTCTCTTATTTCTTATTATGTCACTAATATTCTAAAATAAATGTAGTTTTGATGTGTCTGATATACAAACATTTCTTTAAATTTACAGAATGAAGACAATGTTGACTTAAGGCAGACCTATACTCCACTTTCTTCATTAACAGAATATTCAAGTTCTGTAGATTCTTCACTTTTCTATGCACCATGGTCTACTTATGGAGATGATATTAAGCAGCCCTGTAATTCTCAGATCAATGTAAAGAACAGGTAAATTAATAAATTATATTTCTCAAGCTAAATGAAATGTTTTTAACTTGGATTACATGGGAACCCAGTTGTATTAGCTCTTTGATCCCTATATCAGCACTTTTTTAATGTTTTAAAATTTTTATGTTATGGCATAATTTTATGTTTATCAAACTTTTAGGAAACGCAGTGCTGCGCAGTTATTTATATATATTTTTTAGCTTATTACTTATTCATTAGCGGCAACCCTTAATGAGTAAACCTTAAGTTCCTCTTTTGAAAGATACATAAATGAATTAGTTTTTAAATCTTTTTTCATCCAATTCTAAATTTTCAGTAGTTTTTTTCTTTCACAAGTACACAGTAAACAGGTTTTTATCAAACATATGAGACTTTTATTTTTCTATTCAATTCCACAAATAATAAGGGCCTACTCTATATCGGATTCTCTCCTCTGAGGATATTAGCATTAACATGACAAATACTACCCCTGCTTTTATAGATCTTACAATAATGATGACGATGATGACTTGCCAGGCACTACAAGAATAATGAGACTGAAAAGAGGAAGGATAGGATATTATGACAGCTGTTGCAAAGAGAAACCTAAGGGAGTGATATCTACCTTTTTTAAATTATATGTAATTATATATAAGGGAGCAGTTGTTGGAGGCTGATACATCTTTAGTTTAAGCAGGAAATAATTATTTTTTAAATCTTTTAAAATTGCTGAAATTTTTAAATTTTCAGTAAACTAGAAAATAAGTGATTTTATTAGACTGTAATATATAATTCCACAAAAAACCAAAAATATTTTCTAAGTTGATATGTGTTCATTGAAAAATTAAGACTCTACTGATATATATAAAGGAAAGCAGAAGTCCACCTTAACAGTGCCTCCCTACCTTCCAGTAACAACTACCAATAGTTTAGTAAATATTACGTTGAATATATTTTTAGATATATACTAATACGTTATTATGCAGAAAAACTTTATATTGAATATTTGTGAAATAACATCATCGAGTGGAAAAAGCATTAGACTTGTAGGCAGACCATTTGTTTAGCAAGTATAAAGTTTGGCAAATCATATACCCTTGCAAAATACAAGTTTCTTAATACCTAATGATCATTCAGTGGCTGAGTGATTACTAATACTCGGCCCTTCCTAGTTATGAAGATCAATGAAATGTTTGTTATGCAGATATATTTTTTCTAAAATGTCCTAACTCTATGAAATGTTACAAATAAAATATAAGAAAACAAGAAGATAAAATTTTAAATAACATACTACTTCTAGGAACAAATTATCCCAAATCCACAGGATATAAAAAGGCACCAATTTTCCATCTCCTTGTGGTTTTTACATTTTGTATTACTTAGATAGTGTTAGTCACCAGGTAGAATTTCAGGCACATGGAACTCCAGTCACCTCGTTGGCAAGGATTTAGGGATAGCCCCAAATGTGTTACATTTAAGGAACAACTGTAATACTGCTGTGGTATCTAGGATGACCATATCACATTTCACTTTTTAATCCAACGTTTAGTGATAAGAGACACAAAAATAGAGCAACAGGTTCATGTGGTTTTCAAATCACAAATTTAAAAAAAACTGAGCAACTGTTGAGGGAATGATGTATAATAGAACCGGACATGCTTTAAGGAACAGCCAAAGTACCAAGAATCATGGGTCACAGATTTATATTTTGGTCACAAAAAATGAATATCATGTGTTTTGGAGAAATAAGAGGTAAGCATACATTGTGAACTAGGCATAGAATATGAAATGAAGGAGAAATATTTATGTAGCATAGGCAGTATGGTAAAGTTGAAATTATTCTTGAGTTCTTGTTCCCTATTTGAAATGATTATATAGATTCAATCCAAATATTTTATAGAAAAATAATGGTAGAATAAGTCTGGAAATAGAAATCAGTATATTGTATATCAGTGTGAGTAAAACAATTTTCATGTAATTATTTATTTTTAGGATTCAAACAGAAAGAAATGACTATGGCAGTGAAACAGACTTATATGGACTTGTGTCTAATATTTTGGAAGAACAAGATAAGTCACAGCCGTATTTTGCTGATGGGTTAGTATATTATATAAGCTATATAGTATATGGTAACCCTTTAAATTCAAATATACTAGATTACCCTATTTATTAACCTTTATATTTACTTAATAAAAGATCATCTTAATTCAGATATTTGTTTACGAGACATGATGTTGCTGAAGTCCTTGCCATACAATGTAAAGTTTCGGTCTAAGGTTTAATTTGCTACTAAGAACTTTCATTTGGAAAATTATTCTTACATAATTCAGAGCTATTTCCCTTGAGTTCATGAGCTAAAGTTTGGCTTAGAGAGTATAAATTCCAAGGAGCTTTTGTACATATATCCCAAAGAATAAAACTATCATTGCTGCTTTGTGGAAAACCATATGGATTTTATTCATTTGGTAAAAATCTTTTAAATATGCTTTAATTGTTTTATTTGGGTATGAAAGCCATATTACCCAAATGCCCTATTTCATAAATAGGGAAGTATGCAGCATACATGTAACCAATTAAAATATTTTAATTTCAATAATAGTTTCAGCAAAATACATCTTTCTTTCATTTGTGGTCAACAATACTTTTCTTTAATAACCTAATTAAAGGAAAAATTTGTTTTCTGCTTACTAAAGATAAAAAATTTATGTAAGACCATGTAGTCATCAGCTTTAGGTCTTTGTTAATGCCTCTTGGGAAAGTATAGTGAAAACATATTAAGATTAAATACTTGTTTATATAGTATATAGCACATTTCAAGTGACAGAATTATTTGGATGTAATGGTAGCTTATAAGGCAAAGTTGAAAAGGATTAGAGAATGGCGAGGTGGGGCAAGATAAATATTTTTGAAAACCTTTCCTACTTTCTCCATTGAGGACATATAAAGTCTTTAAAAACCTAAGTTGTAATTAAATATATTTACTTGTTCTAGGACCTGCTCCTCCAATTTAAAGTCAGTTTGGCCAATGAACACAAGCAGATTTGCAGATCACCATGACCTCTTAACAGAAACCAAAAGGCCAATAGATACAGCCATCTCTCAGCAAGCTTTTTATAGTGGTGAATCTATGTCAGCTGTGGAAAAGCAATACCTGCATAATAGTAATCTCACACCACAACAAAAAATAGATGAACTTTATCATGGATTTACTGGTTTAGACCTTGAAGAACAATGGATGTACCCTTTACGAAGTGATCATTCTAACTGTTACAATATTCAGACAAATGATACAGCTAAGACAACATTCCAAGAATATCCATTTATCAAAAACTGTTTTACACCACAAGCTGGCCTGTCTGACATCATGAAAGAATCAGGAGTTGATACTTACCCTTATGGAAGGGAGAAAATGTGTGTTAAGAGTCTTGAAGCACCATTACAGCAAAAAAGGGCAGAGATGTTTCTTTCCCAATTTAATAGATACAATGAAAATGCAGATTATTGCAGATACCCAGAATATGCTCATCCTAATAAGGCTAAGCTTAATAAGTGTTCGAATTTTATTGTCCAAGATGGTAAAAAATTAGCCAATGGCACACCTGAAACACCAACTGTAGAAGCAGACACCTACACAAAGCTATTTCAGGTTAAACCAGCAAATCAGAAAAAAATGGAGGAGACAATACCTGACCAGCAGAATTTCACATTTCCAAAAACTACACCACACCTGACAGAAAAACAGTTCGCAAAGGAAGCAGCATTCACTGCTGATTTTGGGTTAAAATCAGAATATGGACTAAAACCTCATACAGCTTGTCCAACTAATAATGATTTTGCTAATGTCACAGAAAAGCCGTTTGCTAAACCTGAACCCCCAAATTCTGAGTATTTTAAATCAGTGAATTTATTATCAAACTCAACATCTTCAGGAGGTATCAACTTAAATAGACCAACTTGGATGACTGTCCAGACAAAAAATAACACTCTCATTCCTTATCGAAATCAAGGTAACTTGATGAAATTAAATAGTCATTTAAGTGCAGCTTCAAAAGGTTCTAACCATTCTTCAGATTTTCCCCAACTATCCACGAATTTAACCCCAAATAGCAATTTATTTCAGAAGTATTGCCAAGAAAACCCTTCAGCATTTTCTAGTCTTGATTTCAATTATAATGGTGCAGAAAGAATTCAATCTGTCAATCATATGGAAGGACTAACAAAGACTGCGGAAGAAAATCTCTTTGAATCAGTTACCGATAAAAAAATAAAGCAGCCAAATGGATTTTGTGAAAACTATTCAGCTCAGCAGTATGGGATCATTGAAAATGTAAAACATAATTTTCAAGCTAAGCCCCAGAGTGGACATTATGATCCTGAGGAAGGTCCAAAGCATTTAGATGGCTTATCGCAAAATACATACCAAGATCTGTTGGAGGCACAGGGTCATTTTAATGGCCACAGACAGGGAAGTGGAGATAACAATATTAATAGCCGTGTGAATCGTACACAGGCGTCATGCTTTTCTAATAATTATATGATGGGAGATTTAAGGCATAATCAGAGTTTTCAACAACTTGGTTCAAATGGGTTTCCCCTAAGATCCACCCACCCATTTGGCCATTCGGTTGTTCCACTGTTGGATTCCTATGATTTGTTTTCTTATGATGACTTAAGCCATTTATACCCTTATTTTAACGATATGATGTATGGTGATAATTCCTTTTCTGGTTTCGTGCCAACTTTTGGATTTCAAAGACCAATTAAAACCCGTAGTGGACCAGCTAGTGAACTTCACATTCGTCTAGAGGAGTGCTATGAACAATGGAGAGCATTAGAAAAGGAGAGAAAAAAGGTAACACAAATCTATCCATTTAGAAGTAACTTAATATGTTCCTGTGCCTATCTTTATTTTGTTTACATTACTGTAGTTTGAATACTTGCCTTATTTCTAAGCTGAATTCTTCTCTGATGGGAAATATTTAAGTCCATGATTATAAGGAATTAATTAGGTGACTTAAAGACTAAAAAGCTTAGGGTTTAAAAAAATTGTTACTTAAGTAACATTTATTTTGCCTATGAAGTAGATTTTTTCCTTAATAGGTTAAAAGTTAATTTTTTTGAATTTTTAAAGTATTAAGCTGTTGGAGTGTTCAGGTATTTTATTTGCACTAAGTATGACAAAACACTGGTACTGTAGTTTTTATTTGCTGTCTTTTGATACTAAAACAATTTTTATTTAAAGGAATAATTTTCAATTTATTGCTTAGGCCTATGAGATATATAATTCACAATTGAATCATATTTGGAAAATTCAGCATATAAAAATTATATAATTTTTCACAGACTGAATTGGCCCTTGCCAAGAATTACCCAGGGAAAAAAGTATCCAGTACTAACAATACTCCAATTCCAAGGCTGACTTCCAACCCATCTAGAGTTGATCGCTTAATTGTGGATGAACTTCGAGAACAAGCCAGGGTAAGCTGTAAAAACTTCCAATAGTGGATTTTTAAATTGCTTGATAAAATTTTAAAACATTTCAGCAAGTTAAGAGTTTCGAAGGACTTTAAAATCACATTTATCTGTAACTCTCTGAAATATATTATTTTCCATGTTTGGTCTTAAAACTACGATTAATATTTAGAGAACGGAAAATAGCCTCAATCATTATAAAAAGTCAGTTTAGTAACTTAAATGGTTCCTCTTCAAACCCAAATTTGTAGTGGAGCTAATCCTCAACAGATTTTTTTTTTTTTAAGCAAAACCATTTTAACTATTATTTTTAGAGAAAGTCCCATTTCTTAGTCACAAACATTTGTTTTCTAGCTTGATGAGCAAGCTGTGCTGTTATTATACAAGACGGTAAATTAATGGGGAGTTACTATATTTCATTTGAGTTATTCAACAAACATTAAATATGTACAGCAGTGTATTAAAAACCGGTAAGTATATAGGTATGCATAATTTTATAAAATAGCCTTGTTTTAGAAAAGCAATATATTACTTTTCATCAAATATCAGGATTCTTTATATTTGATTTGAAGTAATATACTACTTTTCCAAAACAAGGCTATTTTATGAAATTATACATACCTATATACTTATCGGTTTAATGAATGATTATTCCTATTCTTTTATAATTTCAGAATTTTCTAATCAGCTATAAAAAATTATTCTTTTTTGATCTTCCTCTCTTAAAAAGTTGGTTTTCTAAATAAAATTTGATGAAAATTCCTGAGAAAAAGCATGCAGTGAAACAAGTTGTTTCTGTGATTGAATAAAGGCCATTTTATGAATTAGGAAAATCAACATAACATAGTCTATTTAATTGAACACCAATTTCTTACTTTTTCCATGCTGTCTTTAAAATATAGATGTGAACTACTTCAGTGGAAAAGATCGATTTTACCTAGCTTTCAGCCTTGGTCAGTTGATATTTTTATCAAATTCGTAAATTTGTACAATGAAATTTATAGTCAGATTTTGACATGGGTTGTAGTTAGATTTTATGTTAATAAAAACTTCAATGTTTTATTATTTTTTCTTAAAACTGTTCCAAATTTAAATTCCTTTTTCTTAGTAATATATTTCTCGGCAAAAAAATCAAAGGATTGCAAACTGGATGTTAAGAAATATATTTTTACCAGCTTTGGTTATGTGTTACATTAATTTAGAAAGTTATGTTTATAGATGTTATAATAATTTTATTTTATTTATATTTAGCAGCATTAGATCAATAATTCACAGAAGGCAAAAATATTTTCACATGTACTACTTTCTAGTTTCCAAGTTTTATAGAATTCTGAAAAAAATCTTTTTATCAGAAATCACCAGTGCAAATTTCTTTCTTTATACTTAGCACTTATTCAAAATGATTGTCTTATTAATGTGTTTTTCTTTTGTATTTTGTTATCCCTTCAAGGATCTAGCTGGTTGTGTGTGCAGTTGGGAGCAAAATATTTAATACCTGTACACTTTTGTTTTCTTCCTGGGCCTGAACTGGTATATACTTAATCTAAAGAAACTTGACATGAGCGTGAGGGCAGAGGCATTCATTTAGATGCCTTTAGCCTCTGGAGGGGTATTTTTCTACTCTCTCCAATCACTGAACACTAAGTGCTTATATGAATTTTAAATCATTTCGTTCTCAAGGCAGTTATTCAAAAAGTTCTCTTTCCTTACACTTTCCAAGGTTAGAATTTGAAACAAGTTAGGTATATACAACTATGAAACATACACCCCTTACTGATCTATCAGTGCCCTTCTTAAAGCTTAATTAACCAGAACATTGAGAGACTTCATAATTTTTCTTAGCAGTTCTAATAATTATAGAATTTATTTCAACCCAAATTTAAATCAGTATTTTCTGGATTATGGATTCCTTAAAACTACCACTAGGTCAGTATTATTACTTGAATATTTGATTGCCAAAAAGAGAACATTGGAGGCTCAGAAAGGACTTGCTGAGCTCAGGATTAATCAGTCTAGGACTTTTCCCTTTTAGCTTAATTTTCTTTCCTTTAGATTATAATCTCTCCTAATAACATTCTGTTTGCAGGCTATTCTTTGCCAAAAACTGTGTCCAATCTTACATTTGCACTTATGTTAGTGACATGGGAATGTTTGGCTTTTTTCATTGTTGCTTATTTCCATTAATTGACTACCTGAACACTTTTAGAATTAACATATACAAATAGGTACAAAAGACTGACTCCATCTTTGTTTCCCGTTTAGGTTGTGACTTTACTAGGCAAAATGGAACGTCTTCGAAGCTCTCCCCTTCATGCCAATATCTCTACTGCTCTTGATAGACACTTGGAGTCCATTCACATTGTACAGTCACGTAGAAAGGATGAAATTGTTAATGCTTCAAATAGGCAAAGGCAAGGTGTTCCTAGATGCCAAGATGACAGAGGTATAAATATTAATGCATATTATTTTGATAAGGCGGTGACATAGTTTGAATGTTAATAAAATCAGATTCTAAGGTTAAAAGGTTGGCGTTCTAAAATTTACACTTATCTAAAGAATAAATTGGTAAGTGATGCCCATATAACCTACTCCAAAAGTACCTTGATCTAACTAACAAAATATCAATTTAATTATAATAACTCTGTCAAAGTCTGTTCTACCCAAAGCATAGTCGTCATACAAGTCAGAAATTAAGTATCAACTTTTTAAATATTAAGTATTTTGGTTAGGTCAGTCAGTACCCATCTTTTTATAAAAATAATGTTTGATCATTTAGTAGCATAACATTGGGCTTTAAGAGTTAAGGGTTACTTAAATTAAGGCTGGCAGCAAGCTGCACTTTTTCAAAACAGGGAAAAGGGTTAAATGGTATCTAATGTGAACTGGCCTTGAATGTTTCTTTTACAGATGTTTTTGCCCTTGCTTCAGCAATTAAAGAGATGTGTGTGGCTACCCGGAAAGCACGCACTACCCTGTGGTGTGCACTGCAGATGACCTTGCCAAAAACAGCCAGTACAGCTGGCCAAACAGATGTGGAAAAGGCTTTACAAGATATAGTAAACTGTGAAGATAAAGTCCATGAAAGTATAAATAGTAGCAATCCAATGAACCAGAGAGGTGACGCAAACAAACATTAAGGAAATGCCAGCAGGAAGAATAAAAAGCTGATAAGTAAATGTATCAAGACATGCTAAAAAATTTTAATGAACTCGTCAAACTTGAATATTTCAGTACATTAATTTTCTTTCAGATTTAAAGTTAAAACCTTAATGAAGTCTAACTTCTATTTAAAAATCTTATATTTGGAATGAATCAGATATAAAGTGAAGTCAGAAGTCAAGTTGACTACTGTAGGAGTTCCAAGTAGTCAAAGATAAGTTTAAGTAAATATTTCCTAACAGCTAAAATATTGCTTAAACTCATTCTGCAGTGCAGGTAAATGCAAATGTGAAATTCTTCTAGAAGATAAGTTTCATGTAGGTCTGCCTTAGTAAGTGTAATTCCAAATAATGAATCTAAATGACTGTAACCCAATTATGGCTACAGTCTAGTAACCAAGTTTTGATTGTGATATAAAAGTGTTTTCCTTGCAAAACTGGATAATACCTAGGAAACAAAGGAAAACAAAGCTAACCCAATATTCATGTAAAATTTTAATATTTAAAATACTACCATATTTATAAATTTGAAATCTTAGTGCCTAAGTATATGGAGGGAAATGCATCTGATTCTCCTAAATTAGTGATAAAAGTGCCAGTGTAAAAACCATGCAAGTTACTGAATATAAAACCTGCTCAAATCATTTGTGTATATTCTTAAAATTTAATTATACTATCAATTATTAAATACAGTTTTAAAGTATTTAAATTAATCAAAACAAAACATTTCCTTTATCTGAATCTTTTAGACTTGATGCACAGTAACTAAAATAATGACTATTGTTTTAATACCCTTAGTTTGCTGCCTTTTATGAGGGTATCACGAAGTTCTAAAATGTATTTTTTAAGGTTAATCTTTAACTAGTTTAGTTTGCAATTGGTTAGTGTATATTTTGTGTAGTTGTGTTCATTAGTTTGCTTCTGTATTTTTTAAAAAGAGCTCTAGAAAGCTTGGCTTTTTCTGTTTCTCATCACTTAATATCTTTGTATGGAACCCAAGTAATTTATTCATTAATATGAAATGTTGGTATTATGTGACTCAGAAGATCTTGGGTTGTAACATTTCTAGCATGAGTTAAATTATAATATAATGTACTGATGAAATTTAATTGAACTATCCTTAACTAGAAACACTGATGTTTAAAATGTTGGTGTTTTACCTAGTTTTAGAAATCCTGGTATTTAAAAAAAAAGAGTGTAATCACACCACATAAATTTTCTTTAGATGATGTGCGGAAGAAACTGATTGAGAATGCAGGAGTAACTGTAGGGAGAAACATTTTGATCACTGATATGCTTTAAAACTACCCAAATGAATTACATTGACGGTAGGTAGTCAAATAAAATAGATCACTCCACCACAGTCGCTGCATAGAAAGTGGTTAAGTTTGACATAAGACATGTTGGATGTTATGAAAACAAATATTGTACTAAATTTAGTCTCTCAGGAAAAAAATAAATTACTTTGTTGAAAATATTTGGTTTCAATTTTTTATGTTTATATTAGTTTCTAACCTTAAGAGTCACTCATGTCAGAAAACCAGTTTCATTTAACTAATAAGCACTGGTGCTAAGTTTTCAATTTCATTACTATTACCACATAAGTAATAAACCAATGCCATGCAGATATCTTTAGATCTAACCTTACTTCCTTCAAAGATGAAATTTTTGCTCTGCCTTTATGCTAATCCAGGCAAACCAGGATAAAAATTCTGGGGAAGCTTTTACATGAGAGTGGTCAAAAATGAAACACTGGTCCATTAACAAACAAAAGTTCTTTGAAATTCTGTTAACTTCATCGCCCTGTAGATAATTCTCAAACTGGTTGGTTGTCCCTTTCTATGTATGGTATACCCCTCTAATAGATAGTTCTTACGTACTGTATTTCTGAATTACATATGAAAGCATTATAAAATTAACATCACACAAGATTTGTAGTCAAACTGATACTGATGTTCCCATCATTTCTAATCCAAAAGAATCTGATGGTTGAAATTACCTTGAATCATATCAATGTCTTTCCCACTTAAATAATCTGCTACTATAAAGTTTTAAAGGATTGGGAATTAATGTTACGACTGAAATCCCAAATTTGGCTGAAGTGTCACTCATACCATAGATGATACGGTTGTTTAAAATTTGCCCTTTGCAATATTGAACATTTTAGATATAAAGGATTAATAAACTCTTGAGTTAAGTGAATAACCTCACTCAAAGCCTGAGCTGATGCTTTTTTCCTGTTTAAACATTAATTCAAGTGTACACTTAACTGTGGTAACATATATTAATAGAGTCTCAGAAGAAAGAATTGACTACTTTTAAAGCAGACTGAGACAAGTGCCTTTCAAGAGTCCATGGATATAATCTGACTCTGCTTCAGAGACCCAAATCAAGGTGAACACAAACCAAAAATTCAAAATAAGTGGTTACTAAATTAAGATAGGCTCTCTCATACACAATCTGGAGCCACAGTTTACTGCTACTGCTATGTAAGGGACTAAGACTCCAACAGTCCTTCAAAGGACTTCAAAGCCAATTTACTAACGTTCCAAAAAACAAGGTAATCTTTATGATCTAATACCTAACCTCACGGAAAGGAAAACTAAGGCAGAGAATTTATAGATTTCAGGAAAAGGTTCTACTAGTAGACAAGATTATTAGAGCTAATCAAAACAAAGCAGAAAGTAAAATTCAACACATTCCTAAGCAACTATCCACATAATTCATTTTCATGGGTAGCTGGAAAGAATTAGAATAAATCAGAAGACACTGATTTAAATAAAGTTTATTTTTTTAAAAAGGTGGTTATTTTTTTTTTTAATTTTTGCAATGTCACGGTTATAGGAGTGTATAGAGGTAACATCTTTTCCTTAACCGTGCTTTTTACCTTCTGCATAAAGGTAAAATTTTGTGTTAATCTCATAGTTAATGAAATAAAACAGGTCAGCAAACTTTGAAGGGCCAGACAGTATTTTAGGCTTTACAAGCCACATAAGGTCTCTGTCACATCCTTTCTTTAACAATCAATCCTTTAAAATCCACTGTTAGTTTGCACCATAAAAAACATACTGAGCCAGATTTATCTTACAGGCAGTAATTTGCTGACCCCTGGTATAAAAATGTCTACTTTGTCTTGTCAGAAAAATTGCTCTCTTCAGGCTTCTTGACAGTCTGCTGTCTGAAGGAGAGAGAGGCCTTATTTAAAATTAAATCTGACGAATGTCAAAAGTAGAAATGGAGAGTTCCTCCTCACTTTTGACCCTCCCAAGCAATCTTCCCACTCACTCAGTTAACCTGTTGAGCACCTACTATGCACACTATTAAATATGTTTTGTGTTAGCAGAGCTTTCCAGTGTTTCTTAAAAAGGGAGGTTCCTCCAGTTTCTCTAAACCCGTAATTATCAGGTCTTTCAACTCATTTGTTTGAGGGTAAATCAAGATTAAAATCTCTACTAGCAATTGAGGATTCATGATTACAAAAAAATGAATCTAGCTAACAATAATATCCTTGCACGCAATACTTACACATCCTTAAAATCACAACCTAGGTGAGGAAAAATAAAGATATTTCTTTTCCTCTGATAGGCTGAACTTTTTTTTAAAAAACATTCTCAAATCTCGAACATCCATCAAATAATTTCTCATTTTCCTAGTCTGTTGCAATGTGACATAAAATCTGGACCCAGATAGGGCTCTTCATTAACTTTCTATTTCAGCCATAAAACAATACATTTAAGGGTGAATATTACTTCTGAAGCAATTTACATTCCCACATTTCATCTCAGGGAAGGAATGGCCATGATTCTCCTTCAAGATAAAAACTGTAACTGTCAGCTTTCTGAATATTCCTGCTGTTTATCCAAGGTGAGGGAAGACTTTTGAAAGTGGCCAAAAGGAGTGCAAGACTTCAGTACTAAAATATAAAGGCGGCCCCCATTCCAGATCTTTGGAACAGATATCTACTACAATAATTTGATTACCCACACCACAGAGACATGGCACATTATGTAATTAGAAGTGTTTGTGATTTTCCTTTTGACCATGTAAACAAAAGTGTAAATGCCTTAGGAAACCACTCTGCAATGTTCTCTCACTTTTCTTAAATATATATGTGCACAACCAGTTCTCCCTTGGATCAGTTCATGAAGAGAAAGAATAGAATGGACCAAGGTTATCGCTTCCGCTCCCCTCGTTGTGTCCTTTTCTTTTCTTTTTCCTTGCGCTCCTGCTTGGCTAGTTTGTCCCTCTCCCTCTGCAGCTTGTCCTGTTCCTTCTTCCTTTGGGACTCATCCCGAAGTGAGTCTCGCTCCAGTTTTCGGGCATTGAGGACATCTTCCACGTTGGTGTTTCGAAACAGAGCTACAGTGAGTTAAGGGATCTGAGTAGAGACCACACAGGTTTCAGCTACTGCTTTTTCCTCATGCTGTCCTCTCTCTACATACCGAGTCTTGAATACTCTCTACCTATTCCTAGTAAAAAAAAAAAAAAATCCTTATGTTTATTTTTGGCTAATGGAAAATCTTAAAACTACCATTACAAAAGTTTAAAATTAACCGTCAGGATAAAAATCTCATTCAGACTTATCTAAATCTAAATATTTAATGAAAATCAAATTTTATTCTAGAATAAGTACTTATACCATCCAATGGCAGAATATTGTTGGAGTACCTAAGCTAGTTTTAGTTAATAGAATATTAATATAAGTGGCAAATTTTTATGTAATTGGCACAGTTAAAATGCCTGAAAGTAAAATAAGTTGTTTAACATTATTGAACTCTATCAATTTTTTTTCCTAGACCACCAAAACTTAAGTGAAAACCATGTTCTAATAATCACAAACTGTGAATTTATAAAAGATATAAGTTTAGCCAGTTAGAAAATACCCAGCCAAAAACTTTACCCCTCATTTCTTGACTTTAAAAACATAACCAGTTACTATCAGACAAGCTCCTTTCTATTCTTAAAATATAACTTATTTTTGCTTCAGTGCTTTAAAAATAAACAAGTCTCCCTAAAATAACTACCCCCCACCTCTGATAATCCACTATACTCTCATTTTTATGAAGGTGGATTTCTAAATCCACTTTTTCTAGGGAGCTTCTCATAAGCGACTTTGCTTAGCATATATGTTTCGATCTGTCCATAGTTTTAGCTTAAAAATAGTTGGTGTTTGTGTTCTCTTTCCAACAAATTAAAAAGTTTTTGAGGACAAAGACCAAAACATCAATATTATTTTAATTGCTTACGCAGTGCTGGGAAACCCAGGACTATACACAGAGAGCACAGATTCTTATTTCCCCTTAGAAATCCTTCCTCTAAACTAAACCCTTCACATTACATGTTAACATGTTTTCTTTGGGGAAAGTTCTTGATAAATTGACCATTTAGGGCTGTCTTAGAAATGGGGCTTACAATACTGGCCTGACCTGAGTTCCTGGAGATAAAAGGAGCCCCCAGCAATGACAGCAAAATAAAAACATCCTCAAGAGGATTCTATGGAGAAACACATGGGGATGGACACAGAGAAGGATACATTTGTCAGAACCAGTGTTCACTGTGGTGGCACCTGAATCATCCTTCTCATCTGCTTCAGTAAGTGATGTTAAGGAAAGTCAGATGGAAAACAAAGGTTAGCACATCCCAACCCAACATCTGAAAACATTCAATAAACTGATAGGTAGGACAAGCACAATGAACAGAAAGGCAGTGTCAGGGGTGTGGTAATAAACCCAGGAGAGTCATTTTTAGAAGTCTCAACTTGGGGAAGATTGTTCAGAGCTTCTGTGAGATCCTTACCTCTTGGAGGCTGAAAAGAAACTTCAGCTGGTTTAGGTGGGCTGCCACATTACCTGAAAACCAGGAGATGGTGAGATGACCTCTAAAACAGTGCTTCTCAAAACGTGGTTCCCAGAACTCCCTGTTAGAAATGCACATTCTTAGGCCTCGCTCAACCTACTGAATCAGAAACTCTGTGAGTTAGAGGCCAGCAATCTGTGTTTTAGCAAGTCTCCCAGAAAACCACTGCTTAAAACACTCTTTTCTAGCCCAAGAAATGAGATTTTGTAATCGGAACCATCACTCTGCCAACCCTGGCAAGAAAAATCATGAGGAAAAACCAGAAGAGAACTTGGCCCAAAAGAGCCTAAGAATTCTCTCCTAAACTAGTGATGAGAGAGCTGATACTTCTGCGACGATGTCCATTCCATTCGAGTGAGTTCGGTAAACTAAGCATTTCCTAAACAAACGTCAAAGTCACAGGAAACCAAACCTGTTCCTACCGGCGACACTTTTCTTTTTACACAGACCCAACTCAAATTCCAGATTTATGCTGGTGTTGCTCGGGAGTCCAGTCTCACTTATAGTTAATGGTCTATTACTAAGGCATTGTTTTACACTTAAATTTTTAAGAACGTTCTGATTATGTGTTGAAAAATATAAATCCAGTATCAACTATTCCAACGTCATTTCTTATACCCATGAAGGGCCACAGATCGCTGCCACTCTAGAGGAGAACATTAAGCTACGGAGGGGGAATGGCAATCTTCCAAAGCTCACTACAAACCAGCAAACGCTTCTGGCTTGAGGCTCGGGATGGTGCCGAGACTCTGAAAAGGATATTCCTCTTCATCTGTCACATCAGCATACTGGGCCAGGAGGGCAGCTTTTCTCTGCTTCTCCTCTTCTGACACCATCCTGGGCTTCACCACAATCTGTGCCTGTTTCTCAATTAGGGTGGCAATGGCCTGTACCTCATCTGGGAGGTGGTGGGAGGGGAAGGAGGGACAATAAGGTTGTATTTGAGAAAAAACAAGCTCACCAAATCACTAGTCCAACCAAGCAGTGCTTGAAATAAAAGCAATGGCATCTGCTGACTCCTTAGAGCCCTGGGGTTCAAAGGAGGTGCCTCGAGAGCCAATGAGAAAGGCAAGGAAGGCCATGCAGGCCAGGCTTTAGGTCTTGTATGTCTTCAACCAGAGCAGCCCTGCTTTTACTTGTTTTACAAATTGAAGTTTTGATGCTTTAAAAAGAAAAAAAAAGGGGGGAAGGAGGGTCGAAAAGCACTGCATTAGAACTGTAGGAAACTAAGCCTCCAAACATGGAACTTTCTCTCCTCTCAACCCAGAAACCTAAGAAAGAATGTAGAATCAACATAAGCTGGTCCCTTCCATGTTGAAACCTTAGATTATTCTAAAGAAAATCAACTATTAAGTTCTCCATTCTCCAAGAAAGAAGGCAATGGTGTCAAATAGTGGTTCTTGTGCTTGGCTGCATATTAGAATCATCCGGGGGGTTGCTTTTAAAAAAATATCAATACCTGGGCCTTAACCCCAAAGATGTTTATATAATTGGCCTATGGTGTGGCCCAGACACTGGCATTTTTAAAAGTACATCAGTGATTCTAATGTATAGCCAAGACTGAGAACTACTGGTGTAAATAGTTTAGAATACATTCTACTAAAGTTTGGCTTTCATGATTTGAGTTTTCTGCATCCTGATGGTATGTTCACTCCTCTTTCATTTTAAAGGGTGAAGGTTTCAGCTAAATAAAGCAAAAGACCAATCATAATTTGTATTATGAAATGAGAATAAGAAAAAGGTAGGAGGTGGGAAAATATATTTGACTCCCACCCATATCTGTAATGCAAATCTATAAGGAGCAGTGGAAAGAGGATGAAAAAGAAAAAAGAAAAACCACAGTGAAGATGATTGTGGTCAGCCGAAGTGGAAAAGTAGAGAAAGGGAAAAGGAAACCAATATTCAGTTAAGAAGTTAAAGTAGGCTGCTGGGTGTTTGCCAGTTTAAATTATCATAGGGAAAATGAATATCGACAGGGAAAACTAAAAACTCTCTCCCTGACCACTGTAAAGGTTGTTGGAAAAGGCAATGGAGGTTAGACATCAAAACTCCAACTCTACCTTCTTTTTTCACTTTGGTGACAACACTTTGAGTTTCTGACCATCGCTCCACAATCTCCTTGCAGATGTTAAGGAGGGAATCTTCTTCCTAGTTGAAAAAGGAGACCAATTAATTCTTAAGAGAGCCCTCAATCTGAACAAAGCCTATGCAGAAAGCACACCTCTCCCTGCTAGTGATGAGAAGAAATCAAGGGGAGGGTTTGGGAGCCACAGAAGAGTATGTTTCTCTTCTGAGGCTCTAAACACAGAAGTAATCCTGTGTGTGAGTCCTAGAATCCATACCTGTTAGGTCAAGAACACCCACTTCATTCTGCCAAGCTTCAGGGGAAAGGATTCCCACCAACTCAAGGATTCCCACCAATGAGGAAGTCTTCCTCATTCTTTTGGGGCAAAAACCTGTTGCCTGTGTCAAAACCCTCGTCTGTGAAATCTTTCTTGGCCAATATGCTCAACTCGGTATTCTCCAAGGTTTATCACTTTCATGCCAAGAGACTATTATAATCGAAGGCAAAATCATGCCTGCCTGCCTTTATCAGTAGACATACAGCTCCAAATAATGACAGCATGAAAAAAACACGTCAAGGAGCTGGTACCAGTGGGTACCCAAGTTACCTCAACTTCTTCTTCATAGAGTTCTTAGAAATCTCCCAGCTGGAAATAAAAACTAACCTACATTGCTTGCCTCCTGCTCTTTCCCCTACAACTGGCAATGTCAGGATTTAAGAAAATAATTTAATCCACTGTGTTGCATTTCCACTTAAGTTATGAGCTGCATCACAAGCTGTGTTAAAGCTTTCTCAAATATAGGTCAATCTCACCACAGCAGCCTCTGGGCCTAAAAGGGGTCCCCTGCCAGGAAGTCTTGGGACAGCAGCACTAGTGTTATATTTCAACCATGTGCCCAATCAAAAAACTACCCGTTCGACACGTGTTAGTGGAGATAGAAGGCAGCAGAAATGATCAGGAAAAGTGGACAATTTGGTGACACAGCTGAAAGAACACATTTTTGAATTCTTGAATCTGCCTTTAAGAAACAGTCCCAAGTTCATCTCTCTTCTTTAAAACTCTGGTCTCTCTTATTCCTACACCTACTTCCCCACCCCTGCCCCCATGCACACAACAATTACTGCACTTCTAAATACTATAAAGGATAAAGCGTAATGTTGCTTCAGTTCTGCCTAGGTATGAAAACACCTCTACCGCAAGTTTACCTTTTTTGAACTTCTACCTCCAAAGTAGGAATCGAGAGGCTACTTCCCGCAGGCTTTTGTCATGAGACAGCCCTGAGTACTGCCTCTTAAAGGGCACAGACATCTCAGTGCACTTTATTCCCCCTTCTGAACAATGTCAAAGGATGGGAATGAAATTGGTCGTTAGACGTTTAAGATAAAACGTTAGACATTTCAACGCCTTCGGAAGTATACTCACCCACAAGCATCAGGGAGGGCCTTGTTCTCAGTAATAAGGGAAAGCCATTCCTCTTGATGCACCTGCAACCTTCCGGCTTCCCAAAACCCTAGATGGGGGGCAACCCTCTTCTGCCGCGGCCCCACAGCTTAGAAGAGTACTCCTCTCCCAGAAGAGATGACTAATCCTCTGGGACATCGGATAAGGAGTTACAAAGTACTGACAGGGGCTGGCAACAGGATAAAGGAGTGAGTTTGGGCTTCTTACCAGGAAAGCAGAGAGGATACCCTGCAGAGCATCCAGCTTCTCTTCTTCCTCCTCCTCCTGCAGAACTCCCAGGATGTATGCGCCGTAAACGGCTCGGTCCACTCCCAGCGCCTCCAACCGTTCGTCCAACCACGATCCAAAGCTGCTGCCCCCGCCATCGCCTTCGCCGGAGGAAGCCGCGTCCACTTCACTGGGCGCCGCCATCTTGGGGTCAGGGTCCTGCCGGCCCCTAAGGCGCCTACCGCAGTGCCTGACGGGCCGCACCGTTGGTCTACTGCGCATGCTCAGAGAGGGAATCCACGCCCGCCGCAGTGGGCGTAGACCGATAGTTACTCGCCGCGGCGTTTTGTGATTTCTAAATAGAGCGAATCTTGGCTCGCGGACGGTCACGTGATCTTTCAGGAACTCTGACAGGTGAGTATTTTTAACAGACTCTTTTTTACGGTTTGGGAGGTTCAGAGAGGTTCAATAACTTGGCCAAAATCACGCGGCTTATAACTAAACAGGACGGAACTCAACTGCGAGTCGGGCGCTGCGGCCTACCTCACCGGGCTGCCCTTCCGCACACACTCTTGGCGTACGAAGCCACACGCTCCCACACAGCTTTCACACAGCTTTCAAACAGGGACCTGCTGATTCTGTTCGGAGTACCCACAGTTTCTATCGCTTTCCAAGCCTCTCCTCCATCAAAATTAAGGCTTCGGAAAACCTTCCCGGCTACCCTGCCTTCTATGTTAAGACTACTCCAGTGTGCTGTGGTTGCTTCTCTTAGCAGCATGTACTTAACGCAATACCGGACACATACTAGGTGCTCAGTAAATGTACAGGCAACCTCAAGTCATTTTTTTCATCCATTCACAGGAGTATCTTTGAGGAGCCTTATTTATTCTTTGCCAGGCACTGTGCTAAGAGCTTTTGATGCATTGTCTTTTGTTATCCTTCCAACAACCCTATGAGGAGGTGCTTTTATCATCCATGAATTGAAGTTAAGGAAACTGAGTCACGGAAAGAGTCACAACAACTGGGAGCCTAACCAGAGGCAAGAGCTTGCGCCTCAGCAAAACACTTGGATTACCCAAGAACCTGACTTGGCTTTCTCTGAACTACAGAGGAAGCTGGCAGGTCACTGGCCGGACTCCTTCATTCACTAAATATTTAGTACCTACAGCATGGCATTGCTGTAGGTACTAAAATACAAAAATAAATGTCACAAAATATCTGCCCTCAAGAGGGTCTTCAGTCTAGTGGGAACAGACATGTTTAAACTAATAATGATAATGTAGTGAGATAAATATGTTAATGGAGCTTTGTCTAATGGAGGTTGCAGTAGTATGCCTAGAAGATCATTAGATTAATGTTGCCTGTTGGAGTGAGATTGGAAGCTGTGGAGAAGGATCCAGAAAGGCTTCCTAGGGGAGATGATGCTTACACTTTTTTGAGGAATAAATAAGAGTTCTTTAGGCAAAAAGACTGGAAGAGAAAGGAAGCGGATCCAGATGCAGGGAACTGTGTACAAACGTTTGGTAGGGGGCCTCCAGAGAATCATGTATGGCTTGAGCAACAGAGTTCAGATAGAAGATATTCAGGGGATGACAACAAAAAAAGGGAGGGGGGCACTTGAATACTTTGCGAAGGGCCTTTTGAGAGAGTACTCTACCCTTCTCATTGGGATAATGTAAGTGAATGGACGTGGAACACTACTATACAGCTCAGTAGAAATACAGGGTGATGTGACTATTAGCCCCACAACTTCTGTGTTCTCACTGAGTTAAAACGTAACAATAATGGCCTCAGAAGGCAGAGTCAGCCCACAAAGACTTGCCCCTGTTTCAAGTCTTCAGGTATATCTACTAATCCAATGGCTGTCTTGCAGTTGACAGATGTAGGAACCATCATAGCTCAAGGATCATAATTTGAGATCAGTACAGAACTCCCACAACCAGAAAAGTTGCACCAAATTTTGTTTGTTGTTTTTTTTGTTTGGTTGGGGGTTTTTTTGGTGATAATTACAGACCCACTGGAAGTTGCAAAAATAGTACATAGAGACCTATGCACCTTTACCCATTTTTCCCCAATGGTAACATTTTACATAACTATAGTGCAATATCAAAATCAGGAAATTGGTATTGGTACAATGCACAAAGGTTTTTTGAAAGCATCACAAGGGTCTCACAAAACTGAGTGAAAGCTTTCCAGACCCTGCATAGTATATATATCCTCCTTAGATATTTTATTATATAAGTAATTGCTCATGGTTCAAAAAATAATTCATGTAACTGGGCAAATAACAGCATATAAAAAAAATCAAAATGGCTTTTTACACTATAAAAAGATGCTGTCACATTTATAATTAAAAAAATATGCTAATTAAACTGTGTGTGCTTCTCAGATCAGAAAGTCTGATAGTACATTGTGTTGAGCTATGATTGGGTAACAGGTACTGGAAAATGTTGGAGCAGGAAGTAAATCAGTCCAATCTTGTTGGAGAGCAATTCAAAAAGGCCCAGCATTTTCTACTTCTGGGAATTTATTATAATACACATGTCTGTGCAGAATGACATATTTATAAGGATATTCATTGCAGTGATGCTTATTGTAGTGAAAAGACAAATAGTCCAAATTCTATCTATAGGAGACTGGCTCCAAAAAGCCACAGAAAGTATTGTGCAGCTATAAAAGTAGAGGAAGCTGTTTATGGACTGATGTGTAACAAAAATCAAGATATGTTCTTTAAAAAGTGAGGCTCAGAACACTAATGTAATGTTCACTACCATTTGTGTTTAAAACAAGATGGGACAGAGGGAATACATATACATACATGTCCTCACATGTGCATAAAATATCTCTAGAAAGATAAACAAGGGATGTTAAGATGGTTGTCATTGAGGAGAACTCAGGAAGACTAACTTTAAAACATCTTTCTTTAAAATTATGAACTAGTTATATTTATTTACCTTGCATCTTTTTTTTTTTTTTTTAAGAAATACTGCCTACTTGAAACCTTTCCTTCAGTCTCATTTTCTTCCCGCTCTCCCCAAAGGTAATTGCTATTCCTGAATTTGGTATTTATCTTCCTCTTTAATGTTTTGAAACATAATACCTTACATATTACTACATATGTAATACATAGTACAAAATGTGTATGTATCCATCCATATGCAAGTATCCCTAAACAATATATAACATTGTTTTGCATATTGGACTTCTCATTCTGCAATGTGCTTTTTTTCACTTAAGATTTTAAAAAATATTTACCTATGTTGATACATATAGCTCTTATCCATTCATTTAAACCACTGTGTAGTATTCCATTGTTCAGCTATACCCCAGTTGCTCCATTTGGACATTTCAGTTTTCTTCGTTTTCTAAACAGTGCTTCATTTCACATTCTTATATATGTCTCCTTGCCCACCTGCGGGAAAGTTTCTCTAGATCGGTGAGCATCATACATATTTTTTCCACATATTCTAAAAATATTTTCACCATGCATCCCTAATATTTGAATATGTATTTATTTATAAATTAAATGTGCGAACCAACATACCAAATTAGTATGTCCATCATAAGGCATTCAAAAAGATAACTATAAAAAAGACAATTAAAAAGTAAAATAGTGTATAACAAATATTTATTTATTTGTAGTACAAAAATCCTTAGTGAAAGTGATGTGATTGAATATGCTTTATCACTTTCCCCCTTATATTTTTCTTTTTAATGGTGGTAGAATGCACATGACATAAAATTTATCATCTTAACCATTTTTAAGATACATGTCAGTACTGTTAGGGATTCATTACCAGCAAGAGTTCCTCTTGAACTTCAGTGATTTTCTCACTTCTTGGCCAACTGGCTCTCTCTGGATGCCGACTGGATTTTCATTGAATCTGGAGTGTTCACATGTGTGTGAGTCATTAGGATTATTTGTAATCTTAATCTTGCTTCTTCAAAGAAATCTTGTTTAAACTCCTTGTTTACCTTTTGGGGTTAGGAAATTAAATCCAGATAGCATAATCTGTAAATCCATTTGTCTGGACATGTATAAATTGCATAAAACACTGAAAAAAACAACACGAAGCTCTGAAAGAAAACACATACAACCCTTCCAAATAGGAAACTCCCCTTTCCCCTTACCCAGATAACCCACCTGCTCTACCGCATAACCCAGGATGTCTGACATGAGGGACTCAGAAAGGGCACGAGTGTCAGTCAACCTACTAAAGATTAGCAAAGCTTACTTGGATTTCTTTTAGATAAAAATAAATTTAACTTCTAATATTTCCTTGTAGCACATCTGTAATTATCTTGTGCCTGAGGGATACACACATCTCTGGAGACCAAAATATACCTAGAAACAGAATTGCTGGGTTGAAGGGCATGTACCTTACTGAATATCACCAAATTGCTCTTCCAAGGGCTTTGTCTCAGTTTACATTCCACCCTTTTCTTCACACTTTTACTGAAACTTGATTTTAATATACTTTAATTTTTGCCTGTCAGAAGGGTGGGAAATGGCACCTAATTGTTGTTTAATTTGCATTTTCCTAATTACTAGTATAAGCATTTTTTAATATACTTATTAGCCCTTAAAATTTCTTTGTCTCGCTTTCTTTCCGTGCCCAGTGCAGTCATGGCTCGTGGTCCCAAGAAGCATCTGAAGCGTGTAGCAGCTCCAAAACATTGGATGCTGGATAAACTGACGGGTGTGTTTGCTCCTCGTCCATCTACCGGTCCCCACAAGCTGAGAGAATGTCTCCCTCTCATCATTTTCCTGAGGAATCGACTGAAGTATGCCCTAACTGGAGATGAAGTAAAGAAGATCTGCATGCAGCGGTTTATCAAGATTGATGGCAAGGTCCGGACTGATGTAACCTACCCTGCTGGCTTTATGGATGTCATCAGCATTGACAAGACGGGAGAGAATTTCCGTCTGATCTATGACACCAAAGGCCGCTTTGCTGTTCATCGGATTACACCTGAAGAGGCCAAGTACAAGTTGTGCAAAGTGAGAAAGATCTTCGTGGGCACAAAAGGAATCCCTCATCTGGTGACTCATGATGCTCGCACCATCCGCTACCCTGATCCCCTCATCAAAGTGAACGACACCATTCAGATTGATTTGGAAACTGGCAAAATTACTGATTTCATCAAATTTGACACTGGTAACCTATGTATGGTAACCGGAGGTGCTAACTTGGGAAGAATTGGTGTGATCACCAACAGAGAGAGACACCCTGGCTCTTTCGATGTGGTTCATGTGAAAGATGCCAATGGCAACAGCTTTGCCACCCGGCTTTCCAACATTTTCGTTATTGGCAAAGGCAACAAACCGTGGATTTCTCTTCCCCGTGGCAAGGGCATCCGCCTCACCATTGCCGAAGAGAGAGACAAGAGACTGGCAGCCAAACAGAGCAGCGGGTGAAATGATCTCTAGGTAACATGACTAGAAAAGTCTTTGTACCTAATTAAAGTTAAATATAGCATGATCACTTGCCAAAAAAAAAAATTCCTCATCTTTGAATTGCCTGTTTATATCACTTGCAAATTTTTCTATTGGATTATTTGTCTTTTCCATATTAATTCGTTAGGAGTATACTTTTACTTTTTTTTTATTTCACTAATTTCTATTTATATTGCTCACCATCTGCAGTTTTGGGGTATACTCTGCTGTTCATGTTCTGATTTCTCTAGGTAAACACTTAGCTGATTTATTTTTGATCAGTCTTTCTGATAAAGCATATATGCTGAAGGTCATATATTTTCTTTTAAGTACTTTAACTGAATGTTACTTTTTAAAAGGAATCTCTCAGCTTTTGCTATGTGGTTTTTCACTGTTGCAGTTCTAAATATATTATAGTTTCGTTGTTTTATTCTCCTTCCATGAGTTATTTAGAACTGTGGTTTTAAATTTCCAGAGGTATGCATTTTGTTTCATTCCTTTAAAAAGAAAAAAAAAAGTATCTTTTTTGTTACTGATTTCTAACTTCATTATATTGTGTTCTTAGGATATGTTCTGTATGACTTTATCGGTTAATACTTAGTGAGCTAAAACTAATATTATATGCCAACTTAATTGAAAAATTAAAAAATTATTTTAAAGAAAAAAAACAAAAAACGACTTTAATGGCCTAGTGTAAGTCAAATTTTATGTTCCATGTGTACTTGAAAATAATATTTGTTTTCTAATATTTGTAAATTAAAGTTTATTACATTGTTTAATCTTTTATATGTTACTAATTTTGTTTTATTTTTGTTCATGTATCATACTTTTTAGGGGAAAAGTATATTAAAATGTATCACTATGTTTGTAGGTTTTTTCGTTTTCCCTTGTATTTCTGCCTAAAAGATTTTTGAGGCTATGTTGTTAGATTCATATAAGTACTAGATGATAGATGAATTTTATCATCAAGCAATGAAACCTGTATCCCTATTATCCCTTAAAGTCTATTTTGTGAGATTTTAAAATCGCTGTTATCAGTTTTCTTTCTCTATTTTGCCCTAAATTGGGAGGCAGCAGAGAACAATGTTAAGAGTATGGCCTCTGAAGTCATAGTGCCTGGTTCCAAATCCCAGCACTAACATATCTTGTCTATATGATTTCAAGCAAGTTAATAACCTCCAGTGTTCCCACGTATAAAATGGGCATAGTTACTGCCCGCCTCATAGGATTGTTAGGAGGATTAAACTAATTACTATTTTTAAAGTATTTTGAACATCATAGAAGGCACTCCATGTGTATTCGTAAAATAAAATAAATATATCTGCATCCCTTTTGTGTCAACTTTTCTGTGTCATTATTTCACAAGTATTCCTCTGGTAAACACCATATGGCTGGTAGATAAAGAAGTGCTGCTGTAGATACCTTTATTACATAACTAATATCACGTGTGTGAGTTTAGGGGTTGCTGGATGGAAAAATATGTACATTTGTAATTTTGCTAGACAGTGCCAAATTGCCTTACATAGAAGGCTGGTAAAACCCATATGTAATGCAATGTGGCATTATATAGCAAAATTGATCTTTGCCAGTCTGTTAAGTGAAAAATGGTATTTTGGTGTAGATTTAATTTGCATTTCTCTTATTTTAAGTGAGGTTGAGCATATTTGAATGCTCTTTGTATTTCCTTTTCTGTGAATGTTCCCTTACCCATTTTCAATTGGGTCGTTAATCTTTTCTGTATCTCTTTGTACAAATTTTGAAGAAATTGGCCCTCGTTCTGTGATATGAGCTGGATTTTTAAAAAATTCTAAGTACTTTCCTTCAGGAATCAAGAAAAATAGAAAATTTTGAATTATTGTCTCAAAATATTTTATGCCACGTAGTAAAAGCTGCCTTTTTCTGGTCGTTGACTTCGTACTAAACACATCTTTAATCTTTAAAATGTTACTGTCTGATAGATGATATTATCTTCACTTTACACATGAAGCTCAGAGAGATTCATTCATTCAACAAATAATCATTAAGCACCTACTATGTTCTTTGGGAATATAGCAGTGAGTAAAACAGAAAAGGTCCTTGTTCTTATGGGCTTATATTCTAGGGAGGAAATATAGATAATAAACAAACAAGATACTTTCTGATACTGCAAAGTGCTGTGAAGAAAATAAGCCAAAGTGATGTACCTGGCAAGGAATGGGGAAGCTACTGTTAGGTTGGGTGGTTTCAGAAGTCCTATATGAAAAAGTGAGATTTGATCTGATGCCTAAAAGGAAAGAAAAGATCTGGGAAAGGTCGTAGAGCAGGAATGAGCTTGGCTTCTTCAAGACAGAGAAATTGCCTTACATAGAAGTTTGGACTGAGGAGCAAACAGGGAAAGCCACTGAGTTTTTTTTTTTAAAGAAGGGTAATTTGATCTGATTGTATTTGCATCAATCAAGATAGGCTGGGTTAGCAATTCTGAAAGTTTTGGTTTCAGGGCCCTTTCTATTTTTAAAAATTGAGGATCCAGACAGCTTTTTCATTTATGTGTATATTAGTTATCTAATGCTGTGTACAAATCACCCCAAAATTTAATGACTTAAAACACCAATCATTTATTTTTCTCTGGGGTTCTGTGGGCCTGGAATTTGGGAGCAGCTTGGCTGGGATTTTCTGACTTGGAATCTCATAAGGTTACAGTTATCTGAAAGTTTGACCAGGGCTGAAGGATCTGCTTGCAAGTGGCTCAGTCACATGAGTGGTAATCATAGTTGGTGCTGACTGTCAGCAGGAAGCCTCAGTTTGTCTCCAGGTGAGCTTCTCCACAGGCGTACTCGAGAGTCTTTATGTCATGAATGCTGGCTTCCCCCACAGCTGACCATCCAAGAAATGGCAATGCAAATGCTGAAATGTCTTATGAGTCAGCCTCAGAAGTCGCACATTGTCATTTCCTCATTATTCTATCGGTCCATAGCCCAATAGAATCGCAAAATGGAAAAAGCAGGGATATGAGAACTTACACTGCCTGCGGTGCTTTCAGACACGGGACACCAATTTTGGGACGAATTGCATTTGCCAGGTCCCCAAAAGCGAGCTAGAAGTAGGTTGGATCATCTAGTGCACGCACTGCAGCTGCAGGGGCTGCTCTGGCTGAGGGCCTCAGGCCCTGACCCCTCTCCGCCCAGGACATTTGACTTCGCAGGTTTCTGCCTATTGCACCACCCTCTTTTCCGAGAGCAGCTCTTCTCGCAGAGCGATGCCCCAGACTTGAGTTGGAACATGGTCTCTGTGTGAAGGCTTTGGTGTTCATCAGCCATGATTTATAGAAATAAAACTTTTAAACCTTAAAAAAAAAAGTACATAGCCTTCTTTGATACAATATTCATATAGTTCTCTGCTTATGGCTTTCCACTTGTAGAAGAGGTCAAAAATATAGCGGGTTTTCTGGTGGTGGATCCTGAAGATGGGCCACAAAAATTCCACTTTCCTCTTTCCCTCATGAGGTTCTGTTTCAGCTTCTCTCATCTTTTGATCTAAATCATCCCTTGTTGGCTCAATCAACTCCCAGCCATCTTGGGGAGCTTTCCGGCTTCTTTTGACTTTAGGCATTTTTTTCCCCACAAGGACACCAGGAATCAAGGATCATTTCAGGCCGTCTTGGACAATGGCTACCACTGTGTAGGTATTCTTACATTTATATTTATAAATACAACATTTTATATATTGCATATATACCTAAAATTTTATTGATATTTACCATATTAGAAAATAAAGTTTTTAAATAGTTCATTTAAAACTAAGCCCACTATGTTAACATAAATAATGCATTTTAATAAAAATATATCTTCCGAAACAAAAATAAGAATGGCATTATTTTACATTTCTGCAAATCTCTTTAATATTTGGTTTCACAGAAGAGTGTTGGATTCTCCTTTTTGCTCTGCATACTCCACTTAACATTCATGAGAGAATGAGAGCAAAAATGGAAAGTAATATCTTAGTATCATTATAAAAATAGTTTCGACCTCATAGAACCTTCTCAAAGGGCTGAGCCACACTTTGAGAATCTTGAGCTAGATTATGATATGGTAACAAATGTGCAAAATCTCAGTAGCTTACAGTAAGAGTTTATTCCTTGCTCATGCTACATATCCACTATGGGTTGCCTACGCTTTTGTTCCATATCATCTTCACTAAGAAACCCAGGTAGACAGGGCAGCCTCTAGCTAGGAGATTGCCAGTCATTGTGATGAAGGAGAAGCACTTGGTAAACCATCCTGACTTGTAAAACTTATGTTTGGAAGTGATGTGTCATTTTCTTTCTTTTTTTCATCAGCCAAAACAAGTCACATGGCCAAGTTTAGCTAATCAAGGCTGGGACATATAATCTTATGCAGGGAAGGGCCCTACTGGAAGGGATACCAAGTACATGTGGTATGTATACCTCTACTATGGTGTTTAAAGAATTCTGGTTGTGCATGGAGAATGGATTATATTGGGGAGAGATAGAAAGCTACTCAAGGGCAGAAGCAGCATCAGGAATTGACAATACTTTGGACAAGAAATTATAGTGGGTTGGAATAGGGTGATAGCAGGGGTCTAATTCAAGATGTACATTAGAGTTGGTAGAAGTTGGTAGAGTTGTGTTTGGAGCAGAGGTGAGAATAAGGGAAAATACTGAAAGATAACTTCTAGGTTTTTGTTTTGAGCAACTGAGAGGATGATGTAACATTTACTGAGATGGGGAAGGCTGGGAGATTGGTGGGGTTTGCGGGGGGTGGGAGTGGGGGTGGAATAAATGTTCTCTTTTGACTATGTGGTCTGAGATGCCTATTAGACATCTGAATGGAAATGTCCAGTAGGCACTTGAATATATAAGTCTAGAGATCAGGGGAGAGGTCAGAACTTGGAATAGAAACTCTGCAGGCTGAATTAGCTAGCATAGGCCTGAATAGTAAAGCCATGGAGCTGGATGAGAGCATCTACGGAGACAGCGTTAATAGGGAAGAGAAGAGGACCAAGGGCTAACGGCAAAGGCCTTGGAGTACTCCAACATTTCTAGGTGAAACAGTGGCTTTGGATCTAGAAATGGAGATTGAGGAGGAGCCGTTGAGGTGAGGTGAAAACAGATAGAAATGAAAGCAAAAAGAAGAAAGTGTTTTAAGAAGGAGGAGTAGTCTGTTTCAACGTTCTAGAAGTCAGATAGGATAACGATAGCAGAGTGACCACGGGATTTGGAAACGTGGAAGTCACAGTTGACCTGGGTAAGTACAGTTTTAGTGGAGAGGTGAGGACCAAAGTTTAATTAGATGAGTTGAAGAAAAGATGGGAAGTGAGAAATGGAGACACCTCTTTTGAGATATTTTTTTGTTGGATGGGTAAGTAGAGAAAAAGGAGACAAAGATGTGAAGAGGAAATGACGTGTATGTGAAATTTTCGTGTAAATTAAATGTTCTATAAGTATTAGGCTTATTTTATTATTTATCATTGAACTCCTAGTAATTTCAAACTAACTCAGTGTAGAGAATCACTAAAACTAGTCCCCAGCTTGCTGGCTACTAAGGCCAAAGGATCTTCAGCTAATGAAAGCCGAGAAATGAACAGACGAGTGAGAAAGAGCGGAACGGAAAACGAAACGGCGGAGAAGGATTCGCTGATTAATATTGACCTCCTAGGGCCACCGTTGGGCAGTCTCGTAGCTATTATTTTGTTTTAGGGGCGGAGCCTACAGGAAATTTAAACCAGAGCCGCGACAGAGGGACTCTAGAGAATGATTTTACAGTTTCAGGGCAACAGCCGGTGCCGGGGAGTTTGAAAGAGCTCATGGAGTCCGCGATTGTAATACTGCGGCCTTGAAGGAGTACGGAGGCCGAGAAAGGGCCGAGAATTTGGGAGAGCCGGGAAAGGGTACGGATCCCTGGAAGAGGAAGAGGGAGTAAGAAGGAAAGCGGAGAGGGATCATGAGAGTTGTAGAAAGGATACCGGGGTCGGGAAGTGGGCACAGGAATTGGGGGGCGGATAGGTGCCGAAGCTGGGGAAGGTAGAGGGCCAGGAGGGTCACAGGAGTTGAGAGGACAGAGATCTAAAGGGGGCAGAGGGACTAAGGTGACAAGAGCCTGGAAGGTGGCACGGGAATTGAAATGTACTAGGGGTGGTGGCCTCCAGGCCCTGGGAGTTGAGGCAGAGGAGTCTGAAAGGAGGCGGAGAGACTGAGGGACAATTGCCTGAAAGGTGGCGCGGGAGTTGAGATGGGATGTGGTTAGAGATGGAGTTGAGTCTTGCTGTTCCCTGTAGCAGTGTCAGGGATTGTGTGGGATTTGGGGGGCGGAGGGCAGGAATGATTGAATAGTAAAGGTGGTTCAACTGCTGTTCTGTCCTTTTTCAGGCGACGATTGCTTTGAGCTGGAGAGTTCAATGGCTGAGAGTAGGCTCCGTGCCTCGGACCTAGGTAGGTAACAGGTCAAAACTAGGGATGCGAGGTCAAAGTTGCTGTTCCTGCCCCAGAGCCTCTTAGGAGGTAAAGGCCGAAAAGTGTTAGCCCTGTTGGGGTCTTCTAATTATTAGTGGCTTTGTGTGTGTGTTGTTTGTGTTAGTGAACGCCATGGATCATTTAGGAATTCAAGGTGAAAGTCGGAAACAAGAGCTTTTGCTCTATTGTTATGAACAAGATTAGCAGACAGATGGGGAGTCAGGGTAGAGTAATTTATTAAATCCATATTCATGGTGATTTTTACCATAAAATTCTTAAGTTTCCAATAAATGTAAACACTCCTACCCAATTATGTAAGTATTTTAGCACATAGTCACGTCCCTCCATACTCCCACTCCCCTCTCTTTTAGTATCATCTGGTTTTAGTTCTGGATTATTACAGATATGCCATTTGGTTGTTGCCTTTTAAATGCTAATACACTTTACTAAGTTATTTACTCTTCCTTTCCATGTCTTGTTGCTTTCTTCTGGATCTATTTCTCTTTTTGCTGGAGAACTTTCTCTAAGAGTATTTTCAAAAGGGGGCTTTATATAATAAACTTTCTGAGGCTTGTATGCCTGAGAATTTTTTTATCTCACCCTTGTATTGAAAGTCTTGAGTCAAAGTTTTTTGACTACTGAAGAATTCCAGTAGTTTTTTCTTGCAAAAAGATGCTGTTAAGAATTGATGTCAATCTGATTGTTTACTTGCTTTTCACTTTAGAAGAGTTGATTATTCTCTTTATAAATTTGTTCTTAAAATTCACTATGACATGATTATGTGTGAATTTTAGAGGGCTTTTATTTTTATCACAGTTTTTTGATTACATAGCAAAGGCCAAGGTCTACCACCAAAAAAAAAAAAAGGAAGAAAAAGGCAAGAGTAGGAGTTGCTCCTTTTATCCCTCCAGACTCCGGCTCCCTAGGGTATAACCATTTATCCTCTGTTAGCTATTTCTGTTTAACTTCTTGTTTCTAAATAGTATGCTCACTGCTTTTATTATTTTAAATTTTAAATTGTATCTATTGACTTTATAATATAGAAGGTAAAGCTTTTTTTTCTGTCCCCCAATTCTTCTACACTGGTGTACACAATTACCTCCTCTCTTCTCATCCTACAGTGTATAATGTAGTAATTTTTGTTTAGTAATTTTGTATTTACATTATAATATGTAAAGGTTACTCGCAGCTGAGCCGTATAGTAAACTATGAAATGTGCTTCGTTTTCTGTGTACGGGTAACTAATTCATGTCCAAACTCTTTACCAGAAGTCTAAACCTTCTCTCAAAACTTTCATGTTCATCAGAGACTCTCAGTTTCTTTTTTGTCTGGGAGACATACCTTCCGAGACCATTTGTCTTAGTACTCCAGTCTGGTCCAGCTATGAACCAGGCCTGTCGCACTGATTTCATCCAGGGTCTTGCTTTATCAGTCTATGGAATTTCCCCTGCCTCTTTCCTGTGTAGATTCTCTGTATTCTAAATTCCATATTTTCCTTTCTATATTTACTTCTTGTTTTTGATGGCGTACATTTTCTAGTATAGCTTACTGAGAAAGGGTACATGATAAGTAAACTTTTTGAAACCTTACAGATCTGACAGTTCTGTGTTACCTTACATTTGAAGGATAGTTTACCTAGGGAAAGAGTTCTAGGCTGGAAATAGTTTTTCCTCAAAGTTTTGAAGACACATTCCATCTTCCTTTAGCTTCCATCGTGCTATGGCAAAGTCTGATTTTGCAAATATTTTGATTCTTCCTCCTGAACACTATAAAGGCCTAGACTGTTCTATTCCTGAACCACCCCATCCCCATCTGTCATTATTGTTGTCTATCTTCTTTACTTTCAAATTAGTCATTATTTTTGTTTTATAGGGTCAATGAGTGTTTAGATTTATAGATTTTTTACCATTTTTGGCATTTCAATCCTCCCTTCTGGGTTCAGTTTCCTTCTTTCCAAAGTACACCTTTCTGAAGTCCTTTGGTAATAATTGGTTGATGATAAATTGGGGTTTTGTTTGCTTGAAAAATGTCTTTTACCTTCATTCTTGAATAATATCTTAGACATAAAATTCTAAATTGACATTTTTTCCCAGCATTTTAAATACGTATTTTATAGCGTATATCTGATCATTCTCTTTGGAGCTCTCAGGGATCTAATTTTGCTCTTTTATTTCTGCTGATTCTTATCCACGGTGATTTGTTTCCCTCGTGGGTTTTATAGTGTTAGAATATGAGCTAATGTTTAATGATCCTTTATCTCCGGAAATTCTGGGAACTCTCGACTGAGCTGTCTACCTCTACAGTTTTGCTTTTGATTCTTTGAAGTATGCCAAAGTATTACTAGCTGGGATTACTTTTTACATTAATTTCTGTTTGGTGGTGGTGGTAGTGGGTTCTTAGACCACATAAGTAGTATGACTTTGAATTCCAAACTCTTGGGAGGCCTGTGGTTTCATGCAGACCCTAGTCTAAGATAGATAATACTTTCATGCAGACCCTAGTCTAAGATAGATAATACTCCTTTTTGTCTCTTCTGGTAGATGGACTGTTTTGTTTGACTTTTTCTCCTAGATTTATGCAGGAGTTCTCAATTCTTTTCTTTACCTGCTATTCCTGTTTTCATGTTTCCAGTATTCTCTCTCACCTCTTTGAGGATATTTATACTTTAAAATTCTTTTTTCTGTCTGATTCATTATTTACAACAGATAGGAAACCTATACCAGAGAAAGCATCTTTTATAGTACTTACTGCCTTCAGTTGCCTCATATTTTCTTACAAGCTAATGTTCCCTTGAGATTGTTAGCCACTCTGATTGGTAATGTGCTCCTGGAAGGAAGATGCAAAAGCTTAGGCCCTATCTTATTCCCTTCCATTGGATTTAAGGCCTGGGGGTTGGGATAGAAGAGGAAATCCAGCCCAAGGCAGGAGCACTAGTCTCGCATTCATGTTGGTGTGTCCAGGGCCTGGCGCAGGGGGGACACCTCATAGGCTGTCGGTTAGGGTTGCTCGACTTGTAGGACTCTGTCTTACCTCAAACCCCTCACTTCGTTCTTCTTTGTCATTGTTTTCTAGGGGCTCAGCTCAGAGTTTCCAGTTGTCTGGGAAAATGCCAGAAGAGTTCACCAGATGCTGGGAGGCGGCAGCCCTTTTCTGGAAAGTCCTTTTACCTGGATCTGCCTGCTGGCAAGAATCTCCAGTTTTTGATGGAGGCCATCCAGCAGCTGGGTGGGGTACGTAACCTGCTTCTCTCTTGTGATACCATGTGCTTTTGCAGGTTGTGAGGCAGGAGGTGGAGAGGGATTATATCTGTGTCTTCCAGGTGTCTTTCATGGTATCACTACATTTTCCTAAGCAATTTTAAGTATAAACCATTTTTTAAAATAAAGTCAATTTTTTCCTAATTAGAAAAATATCTGTTTATTTTAGAAATTTTGGAGGACATGGAATTGCTCTGACAATCATCATTTTGATGTCTTTGTTTTCTTCTGAACTAACTTCCTTCCTTCCTTCCTTCCTTCCTTCCTTCCTTCCTTCCTTCCTTCCTTCCTTCCTTCTTCTTTCTTTCTGCCTTTCTTTCTTTCATGGCTTTATTGAAATTAAATTCCCATACCATACAATTCACCCATTTAAACTGTACAGTTCAGTGGCTTTTAGATCACAGAGATGTGCAAGTGCAATTACATAGTCAATTTTAGGCCATTTCCATCACCCCTCAAAAAAAAAAATCTATACCCATACTCCCCATTTTCCCTCAGCATGCCCAACCCTGGGTAGCTACTCATCTACCTCTTTTTTTCTTAATGCTTATTTTCTGTGTAGCTCTGATCATGAATATATTTTTGATTACCAACTTTTTGCCAATAACCTTAAAGCATTAGCACTTTCCTATTATTATTGCCCCTCATATGCATTGATTATAATGAGTATATAATATTTTTTTGAGTGGACTGTTGATTTACTTAACTTCTCTATGGACATTTAGATTATTTCTAAATTTTAGCTCTTATAAATAACACAGTGATGAACAGCCTTGTGTAAAAAGCATTTGCTGTATTTGAGTCCTTTAAAATATTTTTAAAGCAGATGTATCATGTGGTACTTTCAGTAAAAGGTCGACATGGGTATCTCTTATGTTTAGAAAATAGGATGATAGTGTGTGGCCCAAAAGGGGCAGGTAACTGGGGAAACGGCTTGAACAGGCTTGGGATGCAGAGGCTTTGCGCTGTCAAACTAAGAGAAACTCAGATGTAGAGACTCAGCGGTGAGGATGGGCTGAATGACAAGTATACCCCCATACTGGCCCAGAATTACATTTCAACTTTTAGTCTATTCTGTCATTTAGCCTTTACTGTATAAAAAGCCACCCAGGACTTTGGGCTAAAAACAAGTTATTATTTCTGACTATTCTATGGATTAGCTGGATGTTTTCTCCACTGTCTTCATCAGGGCTCACTCCTGCAGCTGCTTTTGACTGGAGGGTCAGCTGGGTTGGAAGGACCAAGATGACTTCAGTCACACATCCGGCAGTTGGTGCTGGCTGCCTCCATGGCTTCTCATTGTATAAGAAACCTTCTTACATGCAGTGTATGAATGTATGCTATCATGGGTATATACAGTGAGCTAGAATAGCCAATGTACATGGAGGTCTCAGAGCATCTTCCTCCAGGGAAGTGAAGGGAAAAGCTACAAGGCCTCTTGAAGCCTAGGCTCTAGAACTCACACATATATTACGTTGGCCACATTCTCTTGGTCAAAAAGAATCCTATTCAAGAGGATGGAATATAGGTTCCACCTCTTGATGGGAGGAACAGCAAAGTCATATGTGCAGCCATTGAACGATCTTCCACAATTATATAAGATAATCATTGCCCTACTCTCATTCACTAGCATTGGTTTTTGCCATATTACAGAAGGTAGACAGATGTACTTCTTCAAGCTATAAAAGTTTTTTTATAACTGTAGTAAAATGTACATAACATAAAATACTCCATTTTAACCATTTTTATGTATACAGTTCACTGGCATTTAATTACATTTAATTACATTCACACTGTTTTGTAACCAAAATTTAATTACATTGTATGTGTGCAGTTCATTGGCATTTAATTACATTCACACTGTTTTGTAACCATTTAATTACATTTGCACTGTTTTGTAACTTTTTTGTTTCCAGAATTTTATCACCTCAAATAGAAACCCTATAACCATTAAGCACTAACTTCCCATTTCCCTTCGCCTAGTCTCTTTCCGTCTGTATGAATTTTCCTATGCTAGATACCTCATGTCAGTGGAATCACTGATATTTTTCCTTTTGTTCGTGGCTTATTTCACTTAACATAATATTTTTAAGATTCACCCATGTCATAGCATGTGTCAAAATTTCATTTCTTTTCATGACTAAATAATATTCCATTGTATGGATATACTAATGTTATTTATCCAGTCATGTGTTAATGGACACTTGGGTGGTTTCCACTTTTTGGCTATTGTGAAGCATCTGTTCAAGTCCCTGTTTTCAATTCTTTTGAGTATGCTTACTTAGACAGATAATTGCTACATTGTTTGATAATCCCTGTTTATCTTTTTGAGAAACCTAAACATTTTTTTAAAGCTGAGTGGCAGGTTTCTCATCCAGTTACACTTTGGAGATGACATCTATCCTTATTTTCAGTGGTGTGCTGGAACTGGCTGGTACTGGCTCCCAGGAGCCAATTATTAGCATCTCTTTCCAAGTCCACATTCAGTGATGTCATGTCAGTAGTTTGAAATCAGCCATCGTGGGAGTGTTTACCCCACAGAAGTTGGCAAATTCTACAAAGCAGATTGCTTATTTCCATCTTCTTCCCACAAACATGAGTTAAGTGTCATTGTGCTTTAGGTACTGTGTTGGGCTCTTGGGATACAAAGATGACTCAGACTCTCTCGGTACCCCTGAGGGGCTTACAGGTAAGATGAGCAGATACCCATCAGCTGAGTAGTAGCCAAAACCCTTTTTAGTTTCATATTTTAGGCTTCTTTTGGTAGGGTAGTCAAGGTTACAGGTGTGGTATCCGATGTCCCAGTGTGCATTCACAGAAAAATCATGGCATAACCAAACTATCCTTTAATCTTCTCCTGTTTCTTCAGTGTGCTGTCGCTCCATACAAACTCAGACTGGTCAAATGACTCAAAGCCTCTGGCCTTCTGCCGCTGGGTCAGGAGCAGCAAGCAGTTCTGGAGACAAAAATCTGTATTATGTATATAAACCCTATTATATTTCAAGATGATGTCTTCTTGGGGGCCCAGGGCAGAGCTGCAGTTGGTCTATTTAAAGACATTGATTGTGATACTAATGGCAGCCAAGATTTCCTTCCCCAACCTCTCGGTATTGATGATTCTACATCTGCCTTTTGGTTTTCAGCCACCTCTGTGATCTGATTTCAGGTAATTGAGGGTTTTCTGAGCAAAGAAGTTAATTACATCGTGTCCAGCCGCAGGGAGGCGAAGGCAGAGAGCAGTGGGACAAGCTACAGAGGCCGCTCCAGCCCCAGTGAGATCAGAGTGGAAATCCCTTCCACAGCCAATCCAAAAGGCAGCCACACCGGGCCTTCACAGAAACCCGTGGACTCGGTAAGAACCTCATTTAGTTGGAAAGATGTGTTCTATAAACAAAGGAAGCAAGCCTCAGTGAGCCCTTTGAGGCAATCCCTGGTCTTAGTTTCATCTGGTTTAATTTAATTTCTCATTCGAATTCAGAGGCTGAAAATATTTTCTCACAGTACTGGATCTAAACAACTCACAACATTCTCTCCTGTGCTATTACTTTTATGATGTATTGTCACTTTTTATGGGACTGCAGAGTCAGCAGTTCAGAAATAATAGGAGGGTCCTCTATAAACCAGAGAGGGCTTATTGGAATTGGCCCAGGCTTATCAGCAGGAGAGTGCAGAGACTCTTTAAGAGAGGTCTTAGAACTATTTGTAATACTTTGACCTCGAGTGAATTCAGAATGCCCTTCTCCACCAGGGTCCAGCCCGCAGCTACTTGTGGGTGGCCCGAACTTGGATGTGGCTTTACCTTTACCTCCAAAAGGTTCTCTAGGCTCTCATTTTTGCCACTCCTCAGCCATCACTGCTCATAGCTTTCCGAGGCATGACTCTAAGACATCTTTGCCAGCTCCTGTGTAAATATCTGTCTGTGTGCAGGTGAGCTACCCAGCTTCATTGCTCTCCTCTTCTTGTCAGCTGCCCATGAGCAGGGGAAAGGAGCTCCTGCGGAAGGCCATCAGAAACCAGGTGAGCTGAGGGAGACAGCTGGAGGTGGGTGCCTGGCGCAAAGAGGGATCAGACTGCCTTCTGAGGTTCTTCTGAAATACAGATGACCCTCAAACACAGGTTTGAACTGTGTGGGTCCACTTATATGTGGCTTTTTTTCAATAAATACTCATGCTGTTTTTATCCATGGTTGGGTGTCCGCAGATGTGGAGGGTCGACTGTATTCATTGATCTTCATCATTTTATATAGGGGGCTTGAGCATCCTTGGATTTTAGTATCCATGGGAGGTCATGGAACCAATCCCCCATGGATACCGAGGGACAGCAAGTTCTAGGGGAGTCAGATGTTTTATGCAGATTTTCAACTACATAGGGGTCAGCACCCCTAACCCCTGTGTTGTTCAAAGGTCACCTATACTAACACAAAATACTCAACCTGTGACATGTATTGTCATTTCCTTCTTACAAATGAGGAAGCAGGGCTCAGAGAAGTTGAGTGATTTGTCCAGAGTCGCCCAGGGTGTCAGTGGTAGAGCCAGGATTCGACTCCTTAATCTTTCCAACTAGGAGCTTACCAGGAGAGCCTTGGAAGGGTGCTGTGAGACATGTCTGCTCTGCACGCAGCCAGGCTTTGTATACCTTTTATAAGTAGTTGTTGTTCTCTTTTGTGAGGCTCCAGAGCCATTAAAGTTAAGCCGGAGGAAGAGTTGAAGTCTTCTTGTGAGAGGAGTCATTAAATGACATCAGGATGAGGGAGGACGATGTTGTCAGACTCGGCAGTGGGGTGGGAAAAGTCTGCAGCCAGCATAGCTTCCTGCTCCACCGTGGTGATTGTCACTGCTATTTCTTACCTACTTGTGCTGAGGGCTTTCCACGCAGAGGCCCTCCCAACAAACAGCTCTTTTATAAGCATGTGTTCCTTCCTGGTCACCAGGTGGCTGGAGCAGAGCATATAGATATACCAGCAGTCTGTCCCCTTCTGATGTGGTCCATATGGAGGACAGGGGTCTCCCTAGGGGTTGGGGTACACTCTCCCCACCACATTCCTCCACATGGGGGATGCAGAGCTCCCAGAAGCCAGGACAACCTGTGCCCATAGTGCTCAGGCCTAGTGGTGTATCATGCTCTTGCCTGACCTTGCTTTGTCTTTCCAGGGGAGCAGCAGCGGAGGAGGCAGCGGGAGCAGCAGCAGCCTCCTGACCAGTGCCCGCTCCTGGGGAGTGAGGATTCTGCATGTGGATGGTACCATTTCTGCCTGGGGCTCCTGTGGAGGGGAGATTGGTGACTGACTGGGAACGTCCCCTTTTAGAGAGATCAGAGCTGTGTAAGCTGGCTAGAAGCTAGGCCTACTCAGTTACTGTGTTGATCTACAAGGTGGGAGGGTGTGGAGACCAGCAGGAACCACAGCAGAGTGTAAGCCCTGGAAGGGGCTGTTCCGTTTAATCCACTCAATAGCACTCTTCAAGTTAGTATAATGATCTTGTTTTACAAATAAGGAAAGAATCCTAATATCCACTTATGACCACTTATCAGGTATTTACTCTGTGCTGGAAATTACCTCTTTTAATCCTCACTGCAGTCCTCTGCCTAGAGTACAGAGAAGGAAGTTGAGCCTCAGAGGGATTAAGTAAATTATCCAGTCTCACCAGGAGTGAGTAGTGTGGCCCACATTCCAACCTAGTTTGGCCCAACTAAATTTCACATTCTTTCTTTTCTATAGGGTTGCCTCATGCTATCACCACCCGTTTGCAGGTTGTAATAAATTTACACCAGAATGACTGTGCTGAGTCGGCTGGCAGTGACTGGCCCTCATACCCAACTCCATTTCGAGTCTGGGGTTTTTCTGATCCTTGAAGGGGGCTGGTCCAGATCTAGTCCGAGATCTGCCAGGGGGATAGAGAACTGTGCGTGGGAAGGTCCTGGTCTCGGATGTGGGGGTTCCATCATCACTGGAAAATCAACCATTTCTGATTTCATCTAGCTTCCTGCCTTCTGTGTGTTAGAGAAACTCCAGCATGTGTAGCCCCTGCTGGCTCTTCCCCCCTAAGGATACATCTGAGTAACTTGAATGGCTTGGTCCTCCCACAGAAGCAGCTTCTCAGTGGCACCTTACAGCCCTTTGTGAGCCACAGGCACCTTGTGTTCAAGAGTTGTGTTCAGCGCTACAGAAGAGCCTGCAGCCAGCTTAGGTCCTTTTCCAGGGATAGAGAACCCAGCCTTTTTTTTTATTATCAGCAGGTGCAGAAGTGACACGTAGCCAGAAGGTGGCAGGCAAGGCTGGTGTGATCCAATGTGCCAGGCCGGGTGAGACTTTTAGTCCCCCAGCTCCAGGAAGGGGTTCTGCAAGGGAAGTGAAGAGTGGAAGTCTTTAGCCACAGCCCTCTGTTTTCTCCACAGAAATGATGATGCACGTGCAGCAACTCTCTCTAGATGCTTTATGTGCGAAGAAACAAGGGCCAAAGAAGCCAGAGGTAGGTCATCCTGCTGAACCGAAGGGAAATCAATGGTCTGCAAACTGTGAAGTTTGTGACTACTTTAGTAAATCTGCGATCCCCCCAAGCCGTCTCTTCCTAGCCATCCTGGAAAAAGTAAGAGGAGTGCAGCCCCTTAGCTCATCCCTGGCGTCTACAGCCTGTCCTCTCCTCCCTGTGCTACCTGCAGATCTTTGGGGCTGCACGGAGGCATTCATAGCAGCCTGAGCCATAGACTGCCTGTGGGTGGTCCTGGCCTAGATAAAACATAAATGCTCATGGCCTGCTGGCCAGTCTGCCTTTCTGGGGACAGCTCTTGGCCTGGGAATGAGCCTGCAGACAGCACGGGGGGTGTGTGTGTGTGTGTGTGTGTGTGTGTGTGTGTGTGTGTGTGTGTCAGAAGTTGGTTTGAAAGCCGCCATATTCCAAATTTAGTTTGATTTTTTCTTTTTTTTTTTTTTGTTAGAGTTAGAACTATGTGCCACATCAAGAGAGCCCAGGCTAATTTAAAGCCACAATGCCTTCACCCGGCCTGAATCTGAGGGAGGACTAAGCCCTTCAGGTTTCCAGGAGCACAGTGGCAGGCACCCACGTTCACACTCGATCTGGGGGCGGGAGTGGCCTTTGGGATTTTGCTGCTGCTGCTAAATAGATTTACATAGTCATAATTGGAAAGGTATACAGTGAAAGTTTCTCCCCTCCAACTTCTGTTCCCCAGCTGCCAAGTTTCCTCCCTGAGATAAACGGTGAAAAGTTCCTTAAGTAGCCTTCCAAGACTCCGTGCATTTCCAAGAAGATATGTCAAAAATACCCCCGTTTTACCCTTTATACCAAGGCACAGTATATTTACTTTGCTTTGTTCACTTAATAATTAATCTATTTTGTAGATACTTGGGAGTCTTTTGGAGTGAGTTCTTGGTACAGACTGCTGATAGAAGGGGATATGGAAGGCTTGTTTGGGTTGTCCTTGCCCTGGAAGTGTGGCCTGGAGGAGGATCTGGCAGTTGTGGAGTCACTGGATCTCTCTTCCTGCCCCCACCCCCCAAATCTAACTGATTTCTTAATTTTTTTCCACTTAGTTTTTAATATTAGCTTCGTTTGACCTTGACCTAAATGTTGGTTTGGACCAACAGTCAGGAGATACAAGATAGGGCACAAGAAAGCAGAAGACGTTGTCTTCACCCATGTCCTGTAAGCCGACCTAGAATGGGTCGTGCCACAAGCTGCCATTTAGTGAGCATCTACTCTGTGTCAGGTCTGTTACCTGCTTTTAATTTCACTCGCACCACATCCGATGAGGTGGTAAGTGTTCCTCACATCACAGGCGGCGCAGCTTCAATTCCCACCCAGCTCTTGCTGTTGCTCTGACCTGCATTCTCTCCACAAAGTCAGCTTGAGATTCACAAACAGTGCTCACCACTCATCATGTCCCCAGGGAGGCGGAGGAAGCCGCTGTGCTCAGGTCTGCTCTAGCTCAAGACCCGACCAACAGCAGGAAGCAAAGTGGGGCAAACTCATAGCAACTCAGCTCACCAGCCCGGTTCCTCGACCCCCCTGGCTCCCTCACATCCTTAACCTATTTTCCCTTTCCATTTAGGGAACATGTCCAGCAGAGTCAAGAACGCGGAAAGGTCAGTATAGTAGCTGTTCCTCATTTAATTGCAGTCCCTCCCTCCCTAAACGCTTTCCTGCGACTCCCTCTGTGGCAGCATCTGCTCACTTTCCTGCGGCAGGAAGCGCGTCCAGGTTGTGTTGTCCCATCATGTTTCCAAGGCCTGGGCTTCAGAGAGGTGAGCAGCGGGCGAGGGGCATCCACAAGCTAGTCTAGAGCTCTTCTCCTTAGAGCCAAGACCCCGTTCGGTCACTCTGGCTCCTACATCCTCTGGCTATGCCTGACCATAGACTGAAGTTCTGCATCATTTTCCTTTTGATTCGGGAGCAGTTTGGGGTGGGCAGTTTGACAGCTGCCTACCACTTTCAGAAATGCCAAACTCCCTGAAATTGACAAACAGGCAGATTGACGGCCCAGCTCCCGGCTCCTCATGGACAGCAGGAGAGTTTCTCCCAAAGATGCTCTTTAAGTGGCATTTATTCGTGCACAAGCAGGAGCTAATAAAAGTCACTTGGCACCTTTTGTGTTCAAAATTCAAGGAAATCTGTGAGGGAATTGATTTTAATAACTGTCTCAGTTAATTAGACAAGGAATTGCCCCCTCTAAAGTAATTAATGGGAGCCACTGCCTTTCTCCTTGCATAGGCAGTGGCTCCCATTAATTACAAGGTGGCGCTGGTGGCCACCTTGAGCAGGTCTGGAAGCTGTTAGGTGCCAGCCTCTGTGGAGAGCTGGTGGCTGTTAGTTCTGCCCAGGCTTCTAGCCCCTTTAAAGAACTTCTTGTCACCATGGGAAAATAGAAATGATTCTTAATGCCTAAGAGATTTTATACACTGTCCAAATAGCCCGCTAGTAGGGGATGAATCTCTTGATTAATTGACTCCAAATTTATCCTCCCAGAACCCCTTTGCCCTATTTTTTCCCAGAACCAGATTTCACCTTTGATATTTTTTTTACCGTCCTTCTGCTAAGATGTCTAAACACTCTTTAGCTCTCCTTTTTTCTGCACCTTCTCCCCTAAAAAGCCCTCATGGAGAATTCTGCCTGGGAATGATCACAGGCCCCTCAGGATTCTGAGACCCCCAGGAGTAAAGGTCTGGGAAGGAGCTTCATGAAGCTTTTAGCAGAGACCATCAGGAACTGGGTTTCTCCCGCCCAGCTTGGTCTCTGATGATCAACTGACAGTCTCCAGAACCCATACACAGGAGAGTCCTCTGTCCTGCCAAGGGAGGGCATGCCTAATACCCCAGGCATTCTGCAGCCTCTCCCCGCAACAGTGGAACTCGCAGGTAGAGGCTAGAAGGGATGGGAGTGGATGCCTCACCTCTGCCAAATGGAAAGGCACACTTTGGGGCAGCATGTGTTCCAGCCCTGAGAGGCTCTCAGGCTTTGGCAGGGCCTCGCCTCCCTGAGCATTTCCCGCATGTGCAGTACGGGCTCTGCACTGGAGCAGACAGGTGCTAATGTGTGCACTTGTCCTTTCCAGTGGCCAGATTGAAAGCACCATTCCTCAAGATAGAAGATGAGAGCCGGTGAGTGGAGCCTCCCCCCTACCCTCTCCCCTCCGAGGGCACACAGAGGAGAGGTCCCAAGCTGCCATGGGGTCATGGAGCCACTCAGCCCTGCACCTTTGTCTTCCAAGAAGCTCCTTTCTCCCCCTGTCATGGAGAAGTCTCACACAGACCAGGAGAAGCATCTGAGGGTGGCATTGCATAGCTGGCACTCCTCTCGGCCATGAGTCAGAGGTTAATGACCCTGTGTGTGAATTACTTCCTTTAATGTTTTGCTTTTCTGAGCTCGTAATGTCCCATCCAAGCTCATTATTTCTTTGCGTTTCCTCCTAGGTGTACACTAACACTATTGAATCATTGCTGGCCCCAACACGGTGCTAGTGCAGTCATCTTGGCTGAAGTGGGGGTGCTTGGGGTGGCGTTGGGATTCCCTGGGGAAGCCTTTCTGTTTTGCTGTGTAGAACCCCTCTCTGGCACATGATATCTCATGACAGCCCTGGGTGGAAAGTAGCGTGAGGAGAGGCCATCCTCTTCCTAGAGGGGAAACTGAAGTCAGAGAAATTAAGAGACTTGCACACAGCCACTTTTCTAATGAATCTCAACTAAGGCTAGAATCCAGTGTCCTGACTGTTCTGCCTGGTGCCCACTCCACCCCGCCCTGTCCACCGTTAGGGCCCCTTCTAACCTAGAGCAGGAGGTATATCCTGATGATAGTCTAATGAACTATTAACCACCTGGGTTATCATTGACTCTTCAATAAGTCCCAGATCAAAAACCCATGTGATTCTATAATTATCTCAAAGTAAAAAATTTTTTAAAAGAGTAAAAGCCCACGTGTGCCCAGCAGAGATTCCTGAGACCAGTTTTCTGAGTCCCTCGGTGGCAGGTAGGGCAGCTAAAGCCCCAGCCCTGGGATCCTGGCGTCCTTACCTGTCCTCCAGATGGGCCTGGGTTCCATTCTTGGCCTGTGCACACAGTACAGGGTTGGCTTGGGTGGGCCAAAAGTGAGGGGAAATAACACAAGAATGACAATGAGGTGCTATCTTCTCTAGTTCCGTTGAGAGGGAGTCCCTGTCCATCAATCCCAACCCCTTCACTGCCAGTCAAATACAAGTAGTCATGACTCATATGCAGTGGCTCAGAGGCCCTGCCCATGCCTCAGGATCTCTCATGACACATGGCAGGCACAGGTGATGTCACTGTTACTGGAGGGGGGTACATGTGCTTGTGTGCCCCTAGCATCACAGGCAATAGGAGATCCCAGCGGAGCTTAGGTGTCTCATGATTCTTTCACTGTGCTGTTCTGAACAGGTGTTCTGCAAAGCCTAATGGCCTAACCAGCTTCAACTTCCCAGCCTTCTAAGCAACAATGAAAAGAAAGAAAGCAGGGTACCGGGGCTGTGGAGGGCGTCCCCTTTTCTTTAAGGGTCTAAGAAGACTTATTGTTACTTCACTCCTGAGGCCACAGGGCTGTCTCCGTGACAGTCAGGAAGCGTGACCTGCAGTCTCCCAGGAGCACGGGCCATGGCTCCAAACCAGGGCTACCCATGGTTATGTCAGGCAGGGTTTGCTGAGTGTCCACACATCATCAAAAGTCTGGCTCCAAAAGTCTCTTGACTGTGAGCAACTTGAGGCAAACCACCATCACCACCCAGTATCAGTCTGACTATCCAGAACCTTCACTGTGTGTCTTCCATTCAGAACAACCACCACTTAGAAGGTGCAAAGGAGCAAAAAAGTTCCTCTCTCTGGAGCAGGAAAATCACTGCTCTGGTGTACACGTCCTTCCATTTACATTCTGCCAGGCTAGAGTCCTCAAAGATTGTTTTAGAGTCAAGAAACAAAATGGAAAGGGGAAGATCTAGATCAGGAGTCGAGATGAGGCTTCCCATCCGGTCTTGGCCACTGACTAGCCGTGAGCCCCTGGGAGAGTGCCAGAATATTCTGGGCTTCATTTCTTCCACTTGTTCCACTCCGCTCAGAGGGTAGCTATAGGATTCAGATGAGGCTTGAAAAGCAGACAGGGAGAGTATAAGTATTAAACCCAGTAAGGCTGATGGAGGTTTGATTTCAGAAGTTAAAAGATGCGCAGGTGAGGGTCCACTTTATCAGGATTGGATCTCCAAGGAGTTGGGCTGGCTCCCCTTCCTCATCTTTTCCCTTCCCCACCATAGTCAAAGTAGAAGTTTTTTGTGTTTCAGGAAGTTTCGTCCCTTCCACCATCAGTTTAAATCCTTTCCTGAAATTTCTTTTCTGGGACCCAAAGATGGAAGTCCCTTTGAGGCCCCGACGACCCTGGACCGCTCGCACCGTACCAGGTGGGTCTTTCTGGTTCCTGAATAACAAGGGCTGGTTATAGGCCAAAGTCCTTCCACTCAGGGGCCTGCTGGTCAGATCTGGGAATGGCCATGTGTTAGCTCCTTAGGCGAAGTCTATTCTGGGAACTTAGCCCAGAGAAGAGAGACATGAGGAGTGTTCATCCGTTTTATTTGGTGTTCTCCGTCCCTACTGAAGAATTTGACTTGTGTCCAGAGGACAATAGACTGGTTTCTGAAACCCAGATCTGTAGAGCACCCTCATCAGGGTCCTCTGGGGTATTACAAATGCAGGTTCTTGGACCCCATTTCACTCCTACAGAGTCACAATCTCCGATGATGGGGCCCCAAAAGTTGCATCGTCCTTCGATGCACATCAAAATGTGAGGCCTTTGGGCTAGATGTGAGGAATAACTAAGGGATGGGATCTGGGGGACCTCCTGCATTGTGTGGCCCAAAGTGGCTTCTAGGCTTATTGGTATTCATACTCTGCAGATGTGTGAGAATGTGACCAAAGTGCAGAAGGAACGCAGCTCAAGTGATGGACGAGATGCCTTCTCAGACCCTCTCTAACTTCTGGGCCACGGGGTTGGTTCACAGACCAGGAGAACAGGACAGGGCAGACTCTTAGCCTGAGAGTTCCCATGGCCAAGGAGGGCCCGTGGCTTCCATCAGCAGACAAAGGTGGCGGGCTCAGGAAGTAGTGCAAATGGGAGGAAAAAAACAGAATGTGGCAGTAGATGGAGAGGAGAGGAAGAAGAGAACGAGCTGAGGTGAAGTCCAGGTGCCCTTCACACCTTTTCTAGAAGGCACAGGGGGTACCAGACAGACAGCCAGGGGGTGGTGGGCTTGGGGCTGGTAGGTGGTGCTAGGCCTGGAGTGGCCTCAGGATCACAGAAAAGCCGAGAGGTTGTAAAGGGAAGATGGCGAACCAATCAAGCTTTGGTGTCTGCACTTGAGCATAGAGAGGGAGTTGGCCAGGGTCCCTCGTGCATGCATGGGTGCGTGCGTGTGCGTGTGAATGTCTTGCGTGTAGTAGTGTGTGTGTGTGTGTGTGTGTGTGTGTGTGTGAAAATCTTTGGAAGAGAATGTTTAATTTTTTTTAAAATTATTATTTTGGTCCAAAATTCAAGTGTTATAAAGGGTTTAAAGCGAAAAGTCCGTATCCCTCACCCATCCTCTGAGCTTCAGATCATGGGTCTATCTCCAGAGACAGTTAATGTGCACAGAAGTACATCATGCAGCCTTTGCCCCTCTTCTTAATGTAAAGAGTAGCATATCATTCATTGTGCTGGATCTTGCTTTTCCCATTTACTGTATCTTAGATTAATTTCCTATTAGTACCTAAAAAGCATCCTCATTCCCTTTATGGCAACAGGGAGTTCCATTGCATGGATTTACTGTATTTAACCAGTCTCTTATTGATGGATGCTTAGATTATTTCCAATTTTTTGCTATTACAAACAATGCTGCGGTGAATAGTCTTGTTTAGAGAAAATTTGATTGTTCAAGTATATTTGTGGAATAAATTCCTAAAAGTGGTAATGCTGAGTCAAAGGGTACCTCCATTTATAATTTTGATAAATGTGGCTAAACTGCTTTTCACGACGGTGATGCCAGTGGACAGTCTGATCTGCACTGCAGAGAACCTGTTTCCCACGCCCTTGGCCAGCACTGCGAGCTGTCAGACTTGTTGACTTCCACCAACCTGATAGATTAAAAACCGTATCTCAGTGTAATTATAATTTCTGTATCTTCTCATTATGAATGAGGTTAAGTATTTTTCATATGTTCGATCATTTGAATTTCAGTTTGTGTGCACTTCCTGCATACTGTTTACTCGTTTCTCTATTTGATTATTGATCACTTTCTTATGAATTTGTAAGGTGCCCTTCATGTAATAGAGAAATGAGCCCTTTGCTGTGTTATCAGTTACAAATATTCTACCTCCTCCCCAGTTTGCAATTTCTCTTTTAACTTTGCTTATGTTTTCTGCCATGCATACATTTTTTTTAATTGCATGTAGTTGAATTTATCAGCTTTTTTCTGTATTTTCTGGATTTTGTGTCTTACTTAGAAAGTCCTGAAAGGGGTGTATTTTCGATTTGCTGGGTTTGCTGGGACAGCCAAATAGGTCATTAGGAATATGGGACTAAAATTGAGACGAGAAGTCAGGTTTGAGAAAGAGATATGAAAGTCTTCAGTGAACATTGTAGCTGTGCACGAGGGAGGAAACAATCAGGTAGGGGACATTAAATGTGGAGGAGGTCAAGGGCAGCACAGTCCCTTCACTGCTATTGAGGCCTTTTCCCCTTCATTTGCAGGTCAAATGAATGCGGGTTTGGGTATGAGCACAGAGCTGGAATTGTCCTTGCTGCCGCCATCACCTGTGGTTTGAGATGTGTGGGTGGAGAAAGGACAGAGCTAGGACAGGGTGCCCATGGGGAGGTCTCGTCTTCCTTCTTGCCTCTCCTGCCACCCTTGAATGAGTGATGCCAAGTGCAGGCAGGGCTGCCTTTGCCTGCCCAGCTCTGGGGCTGTTTTGGTCCATCGCCTCCCTGGCCTGGACCCCAGGCCCTGGAGCAGCAGTTCCTGCTCGGAGGGCCCCAGCAGTGACCACTTTCTCCCACCTTGTACCCTTCCCAGAGAACCCAAGGACAGAGAGCCAAGCCCACAATCAGCCGCTCGCACTGTGCCCAGGAGGAAGAAAGGGTACTGTGAGTGCTGCCAGGAGGCCTACGAGGAGCTCCATGGGGTGAGTCCCTGCCCCACTAAGCAGCTGCTCCCTGGCCTGTTCTGAGAGAGCCTTTCCCACCAAGTCTCTCCATCCTAGGGTGTCTGGGAGGTCTGCTGGCATCCTACCCCAGCCTTGTCTAATGCCCTGTGCTTCCTCTCACCCCTGGGCAGCATCTCCAGAGTGCCCAGCATCAGGGCTTTGCCCTAGAAGCCCACCCATACGCAGCAGTTGATCGGATCATTGCCCAGCTCAGCCACAGCTTTGCAGACATCCCTTCCCAGGCCAGCCTCCCCAGGTGAGTGCCATGGCACAGCCTGGCCAAGGGTGGCGAGCACAGCTGTGGTCACTTTTGTTGCTGCCCTCTCTGGGCGGGAAGGAACCCTCAAGTTGGCAACAGATCGGACCTGGCCGTAGCATTCTTCTCTTTCCTCACCTTTCTTTCCCACCATCTTCCGTTCTGTTTGTTTTAGAGAAGGGAGTGGGGGTTGGAAGGACCTCCATTTATGGCTTTAGCCAAATGGGACTGGACCCAGAATAGAGCGTGGCACCCTTCCTATCACCTGGGCATTGCCATGGTGGTGGGGGCCTGAGGGAGCAGGTCAGCAGATGCACTCCTGGCATGTGCCTGGTCATGCGCCTGTCTGGCCTTCTAGAAGCGTGTGTGTGTGTGTGGGAGGGGATGGATTCTGGGTCCTTCTCAGGTGGGTAAAGAGCGGAGTCTTTCTGCCTCTCTAGAAGTTACCCCAGAGAGAAGGTTATCAGGGGGTTCGGTGGAATTCCAGGGCTCGCTGAGCTTCCCCTGCTGCCTACCAAGGATCTGTAGCTTTACGTCTCACCTCAAGTCTCTACCTCAGGCCTCACTCCCTGAGCTCAGCTTCAGCAGCAACACACTGTGCTTCCTTCAGCTGCCAAAGGGCACAGCCTCCTCTGAAGTTATTAAATGGAATAGCCTCTAACCCGTTCCTCTGGCCAGCCCCGACCTCAGGCCACAGAGCCAAGAGAGGTGCAAACAGACTGGCCACTACTGCCGGGTCAACCCAAAGAGCGGGCCTTCATGGGGCCCCAGAGTGGGCAGCTCTCTGCACCCCGAAACCCAGAGGGGTAGCACCATGCATGTCCCACCCCTACCCTGCCCTTGGCCTGGCCCAGGAGCACCTCAGCTTGTCGCCTGCTCTGGAGTTGTGCCCTGTGGCCCACAAGATATTTCTGTTCCCACAGGCAGCCAGGCTCCCCGGCTTTGGACTGTGACCCTTTGTGTCCCGAGACTCTGCCTCCCGGCCAACCATCTCATGCCAAGGCAGCATCTCCCAAGATGAGGGAGGAAGACAACCGCCAGGCCCCAGACATCCCAGAACAGGATGAGATGGTGGGCAGCATGAAGGCACCAGCTGAACATGTGGGAGCTGACAAGATACCCGGACCAGCAGCAAGCTGCCAAGAGCTGGGAGGGTCAGTTGATGTCATTGTGGACCCCCCAGGGACACCGATGTCCAGGAACCCAGATTTCCAGTGCCTCCTGACCAGCTCTGGTTTTACAGACTTCTCCTCTGGCCCAGACCTGGCACTTGTTGGCCACAAGAGGAAGGTTCAGTCCCCCTGTGGCAATGCCGAGAAGCGGCCAGGAGTCTCTGGGCCACAGGCCTCATTCTTTGTCTCAAGTTTCCCCAACCCCTGTGGCACCAGGACAACCAATGGCAGACATCTCTCCCTTCCCCTTCCAGGCCCTGAGCCCAGCCCTCTGGCCTCCCTCCTGCCCTCGTGCCACCCACAGACCACCCTCACCCTTCCAGACCCCTCCCCTTGGCAGCCCACAGACAGGCCAGCAGAGCTCTGGGCCACACAGCCTCCCTGGCCTGGGGGAAGATATTCCCCAGGATCTGAGGATTCTGAGTGTGCAGCCCCTGGCCCTGTCTCCCAGCAGGCTGACCAGCTTCCCAGCTGTCCCAAAGCTCCAGGCCAGCTGTCAGCCCACCTGCACTCAGCTGTGAGCACACAACCCCCAGGAGGACCTGCAGGGAGCCACACTACCTCTCTCCCCCACCCTCTGCCAGCCAGCGGGGGAGCCAGCTGCTCCCGTTGGTTGTGGGGTCCCCAGCCTCTCCCAGTCCCCTGCCTCCCTGTCTCCCAGCCCCAGCCCAGTGCCAGCAGAGAACTGCTCCTGTGAGTCCCCCAGAGCATACAGCTCTTCATGGGGCCAGAGAGCTCCTGACTCGAGGGCTAGGTACGCAGATAGAAGTTACACCTCTGCTGAGTGCTGCACACCAGCCAGGGCAGAGCAGGTACACAGAGGAGCAGTGCCTCCCCAACGGAGCCAGAAGCAGCCCGGGGCTTGGCCTTCAAAGTCCAAATAGGCAGCTGTTGTCATGGCCAAGCTCTGTGGGCCAACAGAGCCATTCCTTCCCACCACCCAGTCTTCAGGTAGGACTAAGAGAGTCTGGCCTTGGGGGCTTCCCTCTCCTAAGCCTACCTCCAGCCATGTTCCTGACCAGGCAGTGATCTGCGATGGGCTTGTCCAGCCATGGCCAGCTGCCCACTTGCCAGGAGGCAGAGGCAAGGTTGGCATAGGGAGGGATCACAAAGAAGCTGGAGCAGCAGGAGCCCTGGCCTGGCTTCCTGTCCCTCTGCAGGCACTTGCCTCTTTGCAGAGCCCACGGTTAGTTGTCAGTGTTCCCCACCCCCACCCCCAGCCTCCTTTCCCACAAGCATGTGGCTCGCTCCTGCTTTCCGAAATGCCTGTTTGTCCCCTCCCCCAGCCCCCCACGCTGTGCACACATATCCTCAGGAACATATGAAGCAGAGGAGGGGCTTGGCTGCAGCATCGATAGAGCTACCTCTCCCTGCATTTAGTGGGGGCCCAGCACTGACCTTCCCCTGAGCTCAGGATGTGGCCAGGGCCCCCTCTGAGGACAGACCCCTCTGCTCTTCCCTGCCTCAGTCCTGGCTGCCCACCTGGGGTTCTGTCCCAGGGTCAGTAGCTCACCTGCCAACTTCTCCATCACCGGCTTCTGTTCCTCCCCAAGGACCTCCCCCCATTTCTTTCAGCTAAGCCATTAATCTGGAGACAGAGATGGATTTGCTATTGATTCTTTAGCCACTTTTTTTTTTTTTTATTACATTTCATACTGTGGTTCTTCTCACCCTTCTCTGCCTCTGTGTTTATCTCTTTAAATGTTGGAGCTACCAGAAGCCTGGTGCTATTCTGTGTCTCATTTCAGAGGAAGAAAGGGGGAGGCCTAGCTGCGGGTGAGGACCTGAGTTGTTAGTTTGGAAATAGAGCAACTGTGTGTACAACCCTCACAGAGGTCACGTTTGGCCTTTTTATGCCATTCCTGTTAAATTTCACAGTCTTGGTTCAGGAACTGTAAATAAATTTGTTAATAGCAAAGAGATGGGGCTGGAGTATGGTGCGTTGGGCCTTCATCTGCCCCTCAGTGACCCAAGGCAGGACTGAGGGCCCAGCTGACGTAGACAGAACAACCGGCTAGCAGGACGAGAGCCTCCTGCAAGTGGGAGAGCATGTGTGAGTGCCACCGCCCTCCAGAGGCCTAGCCCCCGAAGGCCAAGAGCAGGTGGGGCTGCGTCCAGTCTGCTCAGGTCGCTCAGGCTCTACTGTCCTCTGAGTGGCTGCTGCAGAGCGCACGCTCACCGCCCACTCCCAAGAAAACTGCTCTGACTAGGACCCCACTGATGTCCCTGTCCCATTTCCCCTTCCCCTGGGCTCAGACAGTGGCTTCCTTCTGGACCCTGCTGTGACATGGGGATGCCTCATCCCCCAGTGCCTTTCCCATGACACTGCCAGTGTGGATGAGAAGTCCCTCCCACCCCTTTCTCAGACCTCTGATCTCCTCACATGCTTCTCACTCAGAACAACAACACACCAGGTTCTGACTCCCTCCTCACCATCTGCCCAGGACTTCACATCCAACTGTGTGGCCTTCCCCCATCTCAACAATTGCGACCTTGGGTATCACATCTCAGCCAGGTCAAGCCCCAAGGCTATACTTCACCACAGTCATGTCTTTTCCGGCCTCCAGGATATAAATTTAAAGTAGGCCCAGGACAGGTAGGTGCTGCTCGACATACTGGGCCCCTTGACAAGGGGACTTAAAACCTCCTTCTTAGCAGATGACCTTAACTCAGACTCAGCAGCTACTGCCTCACCTTGCTTTCAGTTCCTCTGCAGGACACTCAGGAAGCAGTGTCCCTCCCTAAGTCACACCATCCCTGTGTTCTCCGGCCCACCCCACACAGCCTTGTCAATTTCCTCCTCTCAGATTCGCCACTTCTTCGCTCTGCCCGAAAACTCCATCCTGGAAAACACTTGCATTGATCCAACAGCCGAAGGAATACTCCCTCCTCCTGTTCCCTGGCTACTTCCTAAGGTCTATAGCCACTGCCTCCATGTCTGTACCTCCTTCCCGTAACAAACCTTTACTAAGGAAGAGTTCAGCTGGAATTGTCTATCCCAAGGTCACTGGATTACCTGCTAATTACCAAAGTTGGGGTCCTTTTCTCCTTTCCCACCTTCTTGAAACCCGGCTCCCCGACTCCCAGCAACTCCAGGTTAGCCTGGTTCCCCTCTCTCCCCAGCCTCTGCCCTCTCTTTACTCATTCAGCACAGGCCTGACCTGTAGTCCTGAGTCACTCTCAGAGCCTTAACGAGCCCTCCAGTCCTCACTGCTTCCCAAGACAAGAGCCTGGGACCCTGGTCACCTCTGCGCACCGGTTCTTTCCCTTTGCAGTTGTGACCTGAATCAGTAGCTCCACCCCTGACTCCCTTCTGAATTCTAATCTTCCCCTGTGTGAGGTGAAGATTAGAAACAGGAGATCTAGCCACTACCCCGATTCATATTGTGACTTTCGGCAAGTCCCTTTACTATCTCAGTCTTGGTTTCCTTATCTAAGTGAGGGGCTTGGATGAGATGATTTCAAGGATCTTTCCTTCCAATAATAAAATACCATGACCTCCAACAAATCCCTTGTACCCCTCCCATCCTGCTGCCACCACAGACCAACTTACCTGGGAACTCATTCGTGGTCCAAGCCTGGCTCCCTCTTCCCACTGTCATCTCTCCTGGCATCTCTGACTCCTGCCCCCTCTGCCACTCCAACCAGTTCACTCTCCCTGCTGACCATCCCCCGCTTATGCCCAACCTGCTTCGTTGTCTCTGCCACCTCCTTCCCCCAAACCCCACTCATTCAGGCTGATCCACTTGTTTCTGACCAGTGCAGGCAATCCAGGTATGTCTTTGCTCTTGGTCCCTGACTTGGAATGCCCTTCGACAACAGGAAGAATACCCCCACTCTTTAAGTTTATATTCCATATTCTCTGTGAACCCTGTAGTGTAAGCCTTCAGGCCACAGGGGCCTGAGTTCAAATCCAGATCCTGCCTTTTTGTGACCTTTGGCAAACTCCTGAAACTTTTCTTAATCTGAAAAGTGGAAGTAATAGTTGCTGTCTCATTAGGAAGTCACAAGAAATAAATCAGCTCTGTGAGATACTGGGCTAGGCACATGTAAACACTCAAACTAACTTATTACCACTACCACCCCATCCCCCACCTCTGCCTCGCAACCTCCCCTCCCCACACACCTGTGATTCCTCCCTCTTTGACATTTCAGTTCCTCTACAGCATCTGACTCTCGATAGAGTTCATTTTCACTAACCTCCCACCTCATGACAGCTCTCTGACCCGTATCCCCATCTCCAGCGTAAATTCGTAAATGAAGCCACTAACAGGGTCTACGAGCCACTTCATACTTGGGCCCTCCATTTTCTGATGGCTGGTTCTCCAGCACTCCGGAAAAGATCCCTTGCATGGGGGAGGAGGGGCAGTGGGGTATGTGCTGCACCCCACCCCCAGCATGTCAGGCCCTTGGAGGCATGACTAAGTTTGTGAATTATGAACTCTCAAAGGATGGGTGACCCAAGATTCTGGCACCCTGGATGCTTCCAACTCCCTGAGGTGAGGCCATAGAGCTTCCAAGATTAAAGAAGGCGGTCATTTGGACAACAAAGAGGAAGGAGTGTGAGGCTCCCCTCAGAGGAATATTAGCATGTCAAGTGCAGTCCTCTCCTGGTGGAAAGGACACACTGGGCTGAGATCTGGGCAGAAGCAGAATGAACTTCCTGTCCCAATGCTGTGGGCATTTCCTCTGCTCCCTACCCCTCAACATTATGTCACCAAGTGTAGTCTTTCCATGTGCTGGGTAGAGAGGGCCCCAAGGCCCCCAAGCCATAAAGGAGTCCCTTGGGTCCTAGACAAGGGCCAGGAAGCTGACTTTCTCCTCAGCACCTTAAGGTCAACATGGATGGTGAGAGCGGAGGACGAGTGAGCCCCTTCTGTGCACCAGGCACTGCTCTGAGCACTCAAGGCTCATCTGCTTACTTAGCCCCCAGTAGCACTGCAAGAGAGGGCTTTTCTAGCCTCCATTTCACAGATGAGGAAACCAAGACTCAGAGACGCTGTGGGGCTTGATCAAGGTCACAGAACCATTAACTGGGATTGGGACCCCAGCTGGTTGCCTGGAGCCCTGAGTCCTGCTCTTATCCACCACTCCACCTTGCCCCCGTACCTGGTGTGATCTCTGCTGCAGGCCTTGAGGGCTGGGCACAAGGCCTGGACATCCTCCATTGGCAGGAATCATCACTCATCGCTCTGCCCCAGGACTGGGGCAGCTGACACCCCTCACTTACCTAACTGCTGGGACTAGGTCTTGGCCCTACAGCAGCCCAGCTTGGCCCCTGTGCAGGAAAACAGGAGAGAAGAATTAGTTGAAAGGCAGGAAGAACTGCAGGGAAAAGAGGACCTAGACTCCTTGGTGGTAGGGGGGCCTCCTGAGGGAGGGCTGGGGACTAGAGCCTAACAGCTCCATCAGAAAGGGTGACCTGAGAGTGGAATCAGTACAGCAGGAATGGTGGCCACCAGGCTCTGATTTCTAGCATACCCAGGCCTCCTCTTGGGGGAACCAAGCAATGGGCAGAAGGGACCAAAGGAAACTGCCATCACAGTGGGATTGGGGTGGGATTCCCCCAGGGGCCCCTGGTTTGAGGAAAGGCTGTCTCCACAGCCCCCAACCTCATTTGGAAAGTGGGTGAGGGAATCGAAGCAAGCTTCCTGCTTAGGAGAGTCATGAAGCTTGTAGCAGAGTTAATATGGAAGACAAGATGGGGGAGATGAGGCCTCGGGCTGGGAAGTGAGATGTGGTCAAGAGAAAGTCAAGATGCCTCACTGGGCCTGCTCAGAACTAGGGAACCCAGGGAGATAAGGAACTGCTAGGGGCTAAGGGGCCATACAATTGAGCCTCCACTAGAGCTGGCCCAGAATGTCACCAGAGAGAAGTCATTCTGGGGTCCAGGAAGGTCTTCCCAACAGGAAACTCAAGAAACCAGGGCCACAGAAGTGGTAGGAAGGTGCCTCAGCCTTGGAGGCCCAGGCCACAGATGGGGCTCTCTGTGTGGTCTCGGGCACGTTGCAAGAGAGGATCCAGACCCTCCCAGGCCCAGGACCCTCCACTGTGAAATGATAAACCCCATCTATCCTTTTGGGGGACACATCAGATCAGGGTTCACTAATGTGGTCCTGGAACATGGCACAGGTGGGGCAGGACAGACTCACCCTAGTGGTGGGGGGTGGGCTGCGGAGGGAGGAGTGGGATAGATGGACCAGTCCCCCTGTAGGTCCCAGATAGAAGGCAGAGGTGGGGATGGGGTGGCCAGAGATAAGTGGGACCCTGGATTATGGGATGCGCCTCTCACTGATCAGCTGCATGACTTTTAAGAGGCTTGCGTAGCCTCTCGAAGCATCAGTTTCCCCATTTGTAAAATGAAAAGCACAATACTTCTCTTCTGGGTAGTTATAGGTTTCCGGGGACTATCACATAGTGTAGGTCCTCATCCCCGGGAGCCTCCTGGCCCCTAAACCCTGGAATAGGATTCCAAGATGTCTCCAGAGTGAAGAAACAATTGGCTCAGCCTTGCTAAACATCTGGGTCTGGAGTGGCAGGTGGCTGGAGAGGGGGAGTCACCCATTTCTAGCATTGATGTCAGTGCCTCTTGGGAAATTGCCTTCTCACCTCTCCTGGGCCTAAAATAGAACTGGGGGTGGGGGGAGACTATCACGAGCTTGAGGCAGCTCCTCCATCCCCGGTGGTGGCTCCGGGTCCCCTGGGAAAGCAGAGGACCCAAGAAGGGGTTCCCTGTCTCCACTGCTGTTTCTCAGTGACCTGTGGTCTCCCAGGGTGGGTTCAAAGGAGGCTCTGACTTTGGGCACAGGGTCAGGGTGGGGCCTCACCAGCGGTGGCCATGCGCTACCTACCACTCCCCACCCCATCTCAGGTCTCAGGCTCCTAGGATTCTTAGCAGAGGTCAGAGATCCTCACCCCCAGTCTGGGGACCCATGGTGCCCAGAAGCCCAGGAACTGGGCTGGAGAGGCCCAGCTTGGGGGTAGGTTGGGAGGGCAAGTGGTTTGCAGACAGGGCCAGAGAGGGGAAGCTGAGGGGCTTCACAGGTATCTTCTGCTCCTCAAAGATTTGGGCTAACAAGGGGGTAGAAATGGAGCATGCAAATCGCATGTAAGTGACCTGGCTAGTGTATATGATGTTTGCAGGGAAGGGTTGGGGTGCTCTGTATGAAGGACTCAGGAGCTCAGAGACCCCTCCTGGTAGCTCTGGTGACTGCAAATCCTGAAGTCCTCCTGGAGGCAGGGGCATCTACGGCGCAGAAAAGCAGGTTGCAGGATGGAAAGGGATCTGGACCAAGGATGTGGGGGAACTCCACAATGACCTGCGCCGCGCGGTGGGCGAAAGATCCCAGAGATGCTCAGCAAGCCGTTAGCTAAAGGAGCCTTTGCCCTTCGTCGCGTCCCTGGCTCCCAACCTTCCCAACTCCAAAAACCTTCGGTCGACCTGGGCGTTCCGGTCTGGGTCTAGGGAAGCACCCTCCAGGGTATAAAGCCCAGGGGGCGAACCTGGGCGGGGCAGCCACGCCCCCACGCCTCGATCGCACGGGTCCCCAGACCTGCAGTCACCAGGTCAGAGCCCGGGGGTTTCTGTGTATCCCGCCTCCCTCCCCCTACAAGTCTTCGGAGCTCCCCAAACAAGGGGTGGCCGAGGAGGGGGTCTCAAGACAGGGACCGGGTGCGCCCTGCTCTGCACCTGCCCAGGGGGGCCGAGGTGGTGCAGGAAGTCCGGCCCCGGGGCGGTGCCTCTTTTGTCCTCGGTCTCGGCGGCCCGGGCCCTGCCCGCCTCGGGGGGGAGGCCCGGGGGGCGGGGGCGGGCCCTCGGCTCACGTGCTCGCCGCTCCGCTCTTAACCCGGCCCGCCGCCGCGCCGGGATGGCCGCGGCCGGAGCGCGCTGAGCCGGGCGCCCTCCCCGCCGCCGCCAGCCTCGTCCCCCGCCCGGCCGGCGACCCCGCCCGCGGCTCCGCAGCCCGCGCCCCCGCCCGTGTCCCGCCTCCGCCTGCACCGCGCCGCTCAGCCGCAGCCCCCGGACCCGGAGGATTATGAACGAGCCATGAGGCGGCTGCGGCGCTGGGCGATCGCGGCGCTGCTGCTGCTGCTGCTGCTGCTGCTGCTGCTCCCCGCGCCGGGTGAGTGACCCCCCGTCTGCGAGCCCGGCGCCCCCTCCCTGCCCCCGCCCCGGGTTTTGCGGCGGTTTCCGCTGCAGCCACATTTTCCTGCAGAGCTCCGGGTGACAGCCTGTCCAGAGCGCGGGAGGGTGGGGGCTGGGGAAAAGGAAGGTGCGGACACCCACCTGTCCTCGTCTGGTCCGCCCCACCGCGGCTATCCCCCTGCCGCCGGCCGGCAGACTCTGCGGGTCTCTGCAGGTTTGGTTGGGGGGGCAGTCGTGACGGGCAAGAGTGAAGCTCCTGGCCCGCTCCCCATCCCATCGGATTCTTCCCTCTTCAAGGCAGCATAGCCTCTCACCTAGACCCCTAGGACTCCCAGGGTCTCTCCAGAGTGGGGTACGGGCACCTACCCCATTCTCAAGTCCCTTGCCCCACGGTGGGCATCGACCTGCAGCTATGGCCTTGTCTCCCCAGGTCTTGGGACCCGGGGTCCTGCTGCTGCTCTGCGTTGGAGGGTCTCACCCCAGTTGTGGGGCCCAGAAACCCCTGAGGTTACAGAGCCCAGTCGTCTGGTGGGGGAGAGCTCCGGAGGAGAGGTCCGAAAGCAGCAGTTGGACACCAGGGTCCGCCAGGAGTCGCCAGGTGGCCTGGTGAGTGGGGTTGGGTGGGGAGGCCAGGGGGCTGGAACAGGCCTTAGAGCCCAAGGGAGGCCAGGGGCAACCAAGGTTTGGGCGCCTCGTAGGCTCTTGGCTCCTGCTGCTTCCCCTTTTGTGCAATGGGCTACCAAATGGGCACTAGCGGAAGCACCCACCTGCCGGGGTCCAGGCCCCCTCCTCCATCATGGGGATCTCCTGCCCTCAGCAGACCCGAAAGCCCAGTTCAACCTTGGTCAGCCTTCTGCCAGCCCCACTCCTCGCCTGCCAAGGCAAGTGGTTCTCCTCCAGCCGGGCTTGGGCAGGGTACTACCGAAGCCGGGCAGGGCAATACCCAAGCTGGGCGGGGAAAAGCAGCTAAGAGCTCAGTCAGGGATTAGAGTTCCTGAGTTCTCACCGCAGCCACCCTTACTGGGCTTTTTTAGAACAGCTTAGTGCTTTGCTCCTGCCTCAGTTTTCCCCTGTGCACTGATAGGCTTGTTGTTCTCCTTCCTGTTCTCGTTGAGGGTGGGGCCATGGAAAAAGGTTCCAGGCCCCAAGCTCACCCACAAATGCCACCCACCCCTGTCCCTTTCAGCTGCCAGGCCCTTTCTGCCTCCCAGAGGAAGGTTAGGAATGAAGGAGATTAATTGCAATTAATAATTAATTAATATCATGTGAATAATAATCACCCAGATGGAATATTCATTCAGCACATCTCAGCTCTCCAGGAGCTCAAAGCTGAAAGTTAGCCAGGCCAATGGGGGCGGTGGAGGGCGCGATGGCAAAGGCCTGGCAGGAATAGGTGTAGAGGAGAGACTCAGAGGAGGCTGCAACAGAGGTCTGAGAAGTTTGGGCAGCTGGGAGTGGTGGGAGGTACATTGGGCTGGGCAGAGGGAGGAAGGAGGGAAACGGAGGCTAACATTGCAGACATCTGTCAGACTGGCATCTGGCCCTGCCTAATGTACTTAGTTAAAAGCCCTTAGGGGGGGGTGGAGGGGCTGTGGGGGTGCTTGGGGGTGGGGGCACCTGCTGGGAAAATGGAATGGAGCAGAAGCGTACAGGCATAATAGATGGACCACTCATCCAGGCAGTGCAGAGGGGGGGAGGTGTAGTGGGTTATCATTCCATAGTGTCTTGGGTAAGTGGGGTGGTGGGGAAGCTTATCAGTCAGGAGCCTGGAGAGGCTGGAAGGAAGGGGTAGAATGCCTGATATCTCCACCCAGGCCTGCAGCGCCTGAGGTGGGGCTGTAAGTGATGGGTCCCGAGGCTAGCTGGCCAGTCCTTGATCTCACTTTTTCCTGGCATCCTGGCTCCAGGAACCCTGCAATCCCAGGGCCAGGCTGTCTGGGAGCTGACTGTCACTTAACGCTGCCAGGACGCCTGGCTGGTGCTTTAGGGGATGTCCGGATAAGGAGATGAGGTGATGCGATGGGTGGGGTCAGAGGACAAGGGGAGAGAAAAACATAGGGCCAGGTAGGGAGGAAGAGTGGGTGCTCCTTCAGCTAGTCCTTCCTGAAGTGAGGCGTTCTTGGTATGGTGGTGTCTGTGACCGTGTGGAGAGACTGGAGGGGCTGAGTGTGCAGAGGTGGAAGGAGTCTCTTTGGGTGTCATTCTGTTGGGTGAGTGGGTGGCATGTATGCATGTGCGATGTGTGTGTGACCCACTCTGAATATGCCTAAGGGAGTGTCTGAGGAGGTGGGGGTAGAGGGTTCTGTGGCTCTGTGAGGCAGTGGTCACCTCCAGAGTGTGTGTGGGGAGTCTCTCTGGGATTGAGCCTTCCCAGAAACCTTACCCCAGGGGACTTCCTCATAGCCCTGCCTTATCTGTACCCCTTAGGTGGAATTCTCACGACCCTGTAAGGCGGGTAATTTTTGTCTATCCATTTTGTAGATCAGCAAACTGTGACTCAGAGAGGTTAAGTCACTTGCTCAAAGTCAATCAAATCTTAAACAGTGATTTTCACCAAGACCAGATACTTCCCACTGCACCATTCTGCCCCTGGGGACTCTCTGGATTTTGGCATGGGGGCATATCCCCAATCCCACCTAGTACAAGGTGGAAGGTCAAGGGAGACAAAAAGACATGTCCAGAATATTTCCCCCTGACCGGAAGGAGACGTTGCAATGCTCTACCTCCCACCTGGCCTTGGAACCTTTAGGCTGATGGTGGAGACAGTACAGCATTGAGCCCAAGTGTCCCAACAGGAAGTACCCCCACCCCGGTGCTGTTGAGCTTTATCCGAAGTTATTGCACTGGTTTGAGACCTCAGGCCAGGCAAGGTGCTGGGTCAGCAAGATGTCTATCTGCTGTGGCTCATAGGGCAAGTCTGGAGGCACATGCTGGCTGGCAGGGCCGGAATAGTAGACCCGGGGGGCTAACCTGCTCTGGCTTTGGGCTGGTCACAGCACCTTTCTGAGCCAATCCTAAAATAAGGATAATATTAATCTCAGCCCCGCCCGCTGCCGGCTGGCAGTGACACGAAAGGGCTTTGTGTGCGAGGATTCCTGGCTTTTGTAGCGGGGCAAAGGGGAAAGGGAAAGTGGCCAGGAAGGAATTAGAAGCTAGAGAAATTAGAATTCACTGGGCCCTTACTGGGGGCAGGCACTGTTCTGCCTTTATGTGTATTAACTTATTTCATCCTCATCACAATTCCAGGAGGTAGGGCTGTTAGCATTCCCATTTCACAGATGGGGTAACAGGCACAGAGAGGTGAAGTAGCTACCCAGGTCACACAGCACTTAAGTGGCAGAGTCAAGATTGATACCGAGAACAACAGTCTTAACCATGTACTCTCTGCCTCTCTCTCTCAGAGATACTGCTCTCAACACCTCACTTCTGTCCAGTTTAGAAGCAGACTCAACCCAAGGCCCAGAGAAGTGGGGGAGTTTCTGGAAGTGCAGAAACCTGTGGTCACAGGGAGCCTGCAGCTGAGGGGTGAAGGAGGACAAGTAGGGCCACAGTGTTCAGCTGCACTGGTTGTTCACTGCACAAGACTGCCTGGGCACGTGGACTGAATGAAATCAGGGGGCTCATGGAGCTGCATGCATTCTGAGGGGACCCTTTTTCTAATCCACACAAATCTGCTGTGTGGGTTGTGCATGCCCTTGGGCAACCCAACTCCTTCAGAACCAAGGAGAGGGCGGGATGTAAGAGAACAGGGCGGGTGGGTGTAGGGTCCCAGGCCCAGGAGACAGACCCTCATCTGAGCCACCTGGGGGAGGGGACCTCAGTCATTGGGCTGAGGGCTTGTGAGAACCGCCCAGACCAGCATGTACTGGAAATGCCACCCCAGAAGCCCTCGGCTGGAGATGTGCTACAGTGTTTTTGTTTTCTTCCTACAGAAGGTTTGGGGACACTGGGGCAAGCCTCAGTCCCCAGCCTTTGCAAGATGGCAGTCAGGGGCAGGGAGCCACAGGGTCCGTGTCCGGAGCCCTAGTATCTCACTGTGGTCTCTGCAGTCAAGGTCACAGTGCTGTCCTGGGTTCAGAGGCAGGAGGGGATCCTGGGAGAGGGGCTAGTGGCCGGAAGCCAGGGCTAGGGCTCATGCAGGTCTCAGCCTGCTCCAGCGAGGGCCTGACACGAGGCTGGGCAGAGGGAGTGTTCATGCAGGAGGCTAAACTGCCTGAAAGGCTGCACATGTGGCTTTGGTGTGGGGCAGCCTCAGTGGGTCCCAGCTCCACTCCTTCTGACTGAGTGACCTGGGCCGGCTGCTGATGCCTTCTAAATCCCACCTTTCTCATCCATGAAGTGGAGATAACAGTCATCTCCACTTCACTCCAGCTGCTGCAAGGACCGGAGGAGATGATGAACAGGTGTCCTGCTTAGGATCCAGCAAGAGCAGATGTTCAACATCTGGGAGGCCTGCCCTCCCTCCTGATGTCAGGGTCAGGTGCTGGTATAAGAGCTGGGTGTCAGAAGCAGGAGCCAGGGCATTTTGGGGTTACTCGTTAGGCTCCATACAGGGTTTCAAGGGAGGGGCAGCACGGGTCGGAGTCTTGAGGCCTCTTTAACCAGACTCTGGCCTGTTGGCTTGACTTCCCTAAGCACCCCTGCTGGCTGCCTAAAGGGACCCAGCTGTCCAGGGTCTGTCCTCAGAGGGACTAATGACCCTGTAAGGAAGTGACTCTGTCCTCAACTATTTAGGTCAGATCCCATTATCAAAAATTCGTCCAACTGTTCTCACTATCTGGGACTCCCGCTGTCCTGCTGATAAGTGAAGCCTCATCGAATCTTGGACACAGGAGAGTCAACTGCTGGGGGAAAGAGATTCCTCTCAGGTGGGGCCCCCGCCCCTCCGGCTCCTCCCCATCTGCCACCACCCAGCCCATGCAATTGATCTAGCTCCTCAAAGCCCTGTCCAGCTGGACCATTTACACTTCCTTCTTCGTTTATTATTATTATTGCTAATCCTTGTGATAATAACATGTTAAAAGGGGCTTTCATTTAATTCACCAATGGGGAAACTGAGGCTCAAGAGAGGTTAAGCCGCTGACTCAGGCCTTCTGATGCCTTTTCATTCAACATGGGTATTGAGCCCTGGCAGGGAGGAAGGTGAGTGTAGCCATGCTCCAGGGGACTAACAGTCACACATGTGAAAAGCTGAATCAGGATGTCAAGAACTGCGTGCATAAGGGTCCAGGAGTGGAGAGGGGCCAAAGCCTCTGTGGGCTGGTGGGTGCAGGCAAGGTTTTGCAGAAGAGAGTGAGGAGTAGAAGGTCGTGGGAAGAAATCAAGGTTTGGAAGGAGGAATTTAGGGAGCAGTGCCTAGATGTTCAAATTTTCTAGGGTGTTTGGCAACCCCAAAGATTTTCAGTTTCCCCTTCCCAAGACTGATTCTGTGGGTCTGGGATGGAGGCCTGGCCTCTGTATTTGTGATTCTGGGACTTCGGCAAGATCTTTGCCTCCTTCCCTCTACACACTGTATTTGGTCAGGTCTGACACAGGGTGCAAGCAAGTGCCTGGGGAGTGGACAGGCCAGCAACAGGGAAGCCTCGAGAGGGCAGAGTCACCCCACTCCTGTGGCCACAGCTTCCATGGTAGACAGAAACTCCAGCCCAAGAGTGAGACCCTATCCTGTACCTCCACAGTATGGCCCTGGGCCAGTCACCTCTAAGTGTCTCTCCCTGAGCCTCTTCAGCCTGGCATTTGTAAAATGAGCACCAGACTTCCTGGGCTGGTTGAGATCAAATGAGCTGGAGCACGAGAGAGCTGGATAGCCAGAGAGAGCAAGAGGCAAGAGTAGGGCACAGGGTCAAGGCCTGGCTGGCCAGTCAGTCACCAGCTGCTCCGAGCTGGCTGCAGAGGAGGGCAGGTGACAGGGGACAGAAGGGGCCCCCTGAGGTGTAATGGGAGAGGTCAGGGGCAGATCAGGGGCATGAGGCAGACCAGGCAAGGAACAGTTAGTTTGTCTTTGATAGAACACGAGCCTAAAGGTTGGCTGAGGGGGTGTGGTTTTAGGGTGCCCCCTCCCCAGGTGTCTGGGATGCAGAGGTCCCAGGGACTGAGGTGGGCTTGCTTGATCTTTCTCATCTTTCGAACAGGGTTATTCCCCCATGCTCCCCCATATCAGGCCAGATCAGGCCAGGCAAACTCACCCAGGTGTCTGGTCTCCTTCCCCTTCCTCCCACCCACCGCCTTTGGCAGGTGCAGGAAATGATGAGGATAAGGAGGACCTGGTGTCTGCTCCCTTATCGGTCTGGGCTTTCCATACAGTGGGGGCAGCTTTCCCTGCACAGAGAGGGGAGAAGCCAAGTGAGTTATCTCACTGACTTCTCGAGTGGGGGAGAGTCTGCTAGTGCCAGGGCCAACTCTGCCACAATCCTGCTGGCCCAAGCCGACCCCCACTGCACAAGCCAACCTCACAGCCTTGTGTCTGGGCTCATCGTACCATTTTCAGTGGGATAATCTGAGGCTCAGAGAGGTTGCCGGATCATCCCTGAGGCTGCACAGCCCAAGAAAGTGGAATCAAGGAAAGGGGCCTGGACAGGCTGCTTCTTTGAGTGGCCAGGATAGGGACAGGGGCTTATCAGTGGGGAGCAGGAAGAACAAGCTGCATCAGACCTGGGGGCAGAGGAGTGCAGAGCTGATCCAGGCAGGGATGAGTGGGGAAAGCAGAGATAGTCCAAGCCCAGGAGGGAATGGGGCAGAGAGTCGCCAGGGTGGTGGAATGTAGCAAAACTGATCCCAAGGCCCGTTGGGGGAAGCTGCGACTCCTTGTTCTTGACTTTTCATTTCGAATCTGATCGATGTTCTTGGGGCTCAGGACAGAGCTTGGAGCCTCAGTCAGCTTGGAATGGGGTGAGTCAGTGTCCCTGAGGCTCAGAGGGCTGCCTGCCTAGGCTCTTGCCTCACCCCTACACTTCACCCCCTCTCCCAGGGCCTCTCATGGACACTGGGCCATTTTAAATCTTACTTTACCTTTGGCGAGAAGGCCCTGGAATCTGATTCCCTAGACTTGAGTCCCATCCCACCATTTCTTAGCTGGTTGACTTTGGCAAGTTAGTTATCCTCTCTGTGCCTCAGTTTCCCCATCTGTCAGATGAGAATGACAGTAGCATCTATCTCATTGAGTTGTTGTGAAGACCAAATATGATAATACTTGTAAAGCATTTAGAACAGTGCTCAGTAAAGAGTAGGAATCCAGGTGGTCGATGAAGCCAACTAGCACCAGGCTATGATTTAGTGACCTTGAGGCTCCCTTCCATCCTGCAACCTGCAACCTGCTTCCTACCAAAGAAAGGCACAAACAAATCCCTCACATTTGCACAACATAGTAGTGGGACCCTCATCTGGGGGCCTGCATTTTAGTCTTCTCAAATGGACAGGGTGGGAAGAAGGCTCCAACCCCTCTCAGGCCTCTTCCGTACTTCCTGATCTTTTTAGGACCTAAACCTTGGGGTGGGGACATGGGAGCCAAGAGGCCAACTCCCCCTCAACCCAAACTCTCCTGCCCTTTCTTGTCTTGGGATGGCTTTCCCTCGGGGCACACTAGCTTCAGGTCTGGAGTCTCTACTCCCCTACAGTAGCTGGATGCCTAAGCTGGGTGGGGCGGCCATCTTGCTCAGGCCTAGTACATTGCCATGGCAACTCGGAGCCTCCCATCCCCACTGCAAAGTCCCCTCTGAAAAATTTATCAGGAAAACTTCCGTGTTTAAAAATTAACCATGAGATTGAAATATTAAAGATGAGATGAGCTGCTTTGGGCAAGGCAGAGGGCAATGGACTTGGGAGTAGGGGAGCCAAGTTCTTTCCTACTGACAGGATGGCATGTGCCCATCCCCCCAGCTTCTAAGGACCCACGATCAATTCTAACCCACTTTACCCCTGTCTGCAGAGTCCGAGGCCTCCTCCTTAATTTGAGGCTGGGGCCAAGGTAGTGGGACAGAAAAGGAGGCACTGCTTCAGCAGGTTTCTGGGGCCACACTGCACCCCATCTCCTGTTTGCCCCTTTCCCATAATACTTCTGAGGGCCTCCGTTTAATCCACCTGAGGGTGAGATGACCCTGCCAACAGGGAGGGCCTGGCCTAGGCACTGGGCAGGCTGAGCTGCCTCTCTGCATCCTTGCTGCTCCTGGATACTGTCCCCAGAGAGGTAGGGTGGCACCTGCTCCCTTCGCTGACCCAGTGGGCAGAGTGGATGGTGCCCAGGGATGTGCACTTCTGCCCCCTGCCCCCTGGGAAGGGACAGAGTCTTGCAGAAAGATGAGTTTTCACAAAGCATCTTGCCCCCAGATCAATGATCCTCACAACTGCTGGGCTGGGCCCTCCCCTCTCCAGGGCTATGCCCTGTTCTAGGATTTCCCTGATTCCCCAATACCCACCTTCAGGCCTCCCCCAGTTGACTCCCTCTCTGCCCTTTCCCCACTTCCAGCCTGTCCACCTGGCCCAGGTGAGTTTCGTCATCCCAGCTTTCAACTCCAACTTCACCCTGGACCTGGAGCTGAACCAGTGAGTGTGGCCTTGAGCCTGGGAGGAAGGGCTGCAGGCGGGTGAGCGAGGCATGTCATGGACTTGGCTGGCTGGAGCGGGAAACGAGGCTGGGACGGGGGACCTGAATTTGAGCCAAGGAGGGACCCAAGCCTGACTCAGCTCCACCAATGACCCCTTCTTCCTCTCGTGCACTGTTTCAGTCACCTCCTCTCCTCACAATACGTGGAGCGCCATTTCAGCCGGGAAGGGACAACCCAGCACAGCACCGTGAGTGCCACTGGAAGGGGACAGAGGAGGCGGAATGAAGGGACAGGTGGCCGTTGGAGATGGGGTTTGGGGTATACTTTACACTCGGGATGCTCCATCTCCCCACCTTGGAGGCTTTGAGGGTTGAGGTCAGGGTGGCTTGTCGAAGGGTGTGGAGCCCTGGGCTCCCCTCGCCTGGCTCCAGAAGCCTGACCCTGGCTGACCTCTCTGCCCAGCATGGAGGCATTCAAGCACCCTCACTGCTCCATGCCCAGACATTCTTGGGGAAAATGCCATCTTGCTCAGCATCAAGGCTCTGGGAATTCCTGGCTGCCTGGGACACCAAGGTCCCAGCCCTGGAGGCTCAGGGACGCAGCAAAGATGAATGACTGGCTATAAATAGCCTCCTCCCCCACCCAGCCTGTTCAGGAACGGGAGCACAAGTAATTCTACAGGAAGCAGGAAACGGGGTGCTGGTCCCCTCTGACCTGGGCCAGGAGGACACATACTCCGCACAGTTTCTCAGCCACGGACCACGTGTCCAGGGGTGGACCACGGAGGCAGTGGCATCTGAATACACTATGTGTGAAATTGTGTGTACATGTTGGGAGCGAGTCCATAGCGTTCATCCGATTAAGTGAGCTAATCCACGGTAAGTGCTTAGAATAGTGCGTGGCACACAGCAGGTGCTAATGAATGCTAGCTGTTCTTCTCAGAGGAGTCTGGGATCCCTGTACCAGCCTCAACAAATGGTTAAGAACCACTGATGCAGTCCAATATCCTCATTTCCTAGGTGAGGTAGAGGCCAGAGAGGGCCAGGAACTTTCCCAGGGTGAAACAGCAAATTAAGAGCTTGACCGGAGTAGAGCCAGGCTGCAGATTTCCAGGTGTACCCAGGACTGCAGCCAGCTGCATGCACAGGGCAGCTTCAGCAGCCCTCGACCATCCTCCATGCCTCCGTGCCAGGGCGAGGGGCATGTCCACTTACCTTCTGCTCTTCCTCCAGGGGGCTGGAGACCACTGCTATTACCAGGGGAAGCTCCGAGGGAACCCCCACTCTTTTGCTGCCCTCTCCACCTGCCAGGGGCTGCAGTGAGTATGGAGAGGAGCTGGGTGGCTGGGGAAAGCCTCCGGCCCCGGGCCTGGGAACAGTGGGGGAGCTGCGCCTCTCTCTCTGCAGTGGGGTCTTCTCTGATGGGAACTTCACCTACATCATGGAGCCCCGAGAGATGGCTGGGCCTCGGGAAGCCCCCCAGGTGAGCCTTCATGGTCCCCTCTGATAGCCCTGCTCATCCTGATGGCTGTCACTGCTCCCTCCTCCTCCTCCCTTGGTAACCGCAGCCTCACTGCCCTCCTCAGTGACCCCAGCTCTGGTTCCCTCCGCCTGTGCCCCTAGCTCCAATGTCCCCTGTCCCCCAGGTAACCTCTCATGGGGCTCCAGTGTCCTTTGCCCCTATCTCTCAGGGCGCCCCCAGGTCTTGACCCCGGAATCTGAGCATCTGGGAGATCAGATCCGACATGGGAGCTCTGGCCAGTTCTGGGTCACCCTGGGGTGGGTGGGGGGAAGGGCTGGTGCTGTCCCCCGCCCCAGCTAGGCTCAGAACAGACATGGTCAGCTCCCAAGAACTAATGTCCCCTCATTGCAGGGACCCCTTCCCCACCTCATTTACCGGACCCCTCTCCTCCCAGCCCCCCTCGGATGTAGGGAACCAGGTAAGGGAGGGAAAGTGGGGCTGGGGAGGGGGCTGGCTGTGTCTCCCCTCACCTGCCCCTTTCCCCAGGCTGCCTGTTCGCTGCCCCTGCCCATTCTGCTCCTCTGAACCGGCCGAGGCTGAGAAGGAAAAGGCAGGTACGGGGCCCGCACAGACCTCGGGCTGCAGAGACCTCAGGCTGCAGAGACCTCAGGCTGTGGTCCAGAGCAGGAGGATACCCTTATTCATGGCTGGGGCAAAGAAGGGCTCGGACTGATGTGGCTGGGGGCCAGGGAACCATCTCTGGGAGGAAGCGCCCCCACCTCATTCCCTAATGCCAGTGTGTACACATGCACCCGTGGTGGGCTAATTGGAGCTGCCTGCCCTAGTGTCAAGGCTGGGGAAGGATGGGACTCCTGCCAGTGGGACTGGTATTGTCCCTGGCTGGAGTTCACCACTCCTGAGTCTGTCCATGGCTTGGCCACAATGCCAGGCATGGAGTGGACTGATTCCAAGTGCCCACCCACTCCCCAGGTCCGCCGGGGCCACCCTACAGTGCACAGTGAGACCAAGTATGTGGAGCTGATCGTGATCAATGACCACCAGCTGGTAAGTTCCTAGGCTGGGGGCAACTCTGGGAGGAGGGGCCACGGAAACAGCATCACCCTCCACCCACTCTTCTCCCAGTTTGAACAGATGCGACAGTCAGTGGTCCTCACCAGCAACTTTGCCAAGTCTGTGGTGAACCTGGCAGATGTGGTGAGCAGCCCTCCCTTCCCCTCTCTCTCCCTGTAAGACCTCACCTGGCTGCACACATCCTTGGGGTGAGCTCTTGAGGGCACTATCAGCCACTGACCCCTACTTCCTGGAAGCACAGATTGAAGCCCTCCTCCGGCCCTGTTCCCCCATACCCACTCCCACCCTCCAGCCTTCTCCCCATCTTCTCCCGTCTGGGCCCAGATGTACAAGGAGCAGCTCAATACCCGAATTGTGCTTGTTGCCATGGAAACGTGGGCAGATGGAGACAAGATCCAGGTACAGGATGACCTCCTGGAGACCCTGGCCCGGCTCATGGTGTACCGACGGGAGGGCCTACCTGAGCCTAGCGATGCCACCCACCTCTTCTCGTGAGTCCCCTGTCCCAAGCATCCTGCCAGCCTCTGCTGGTGGCCGTGGTGCATAAGGTTATTGAACACCTGCCCTGTGCCGGGTGCTCTTGCAGGGTCTGGGATTAGGCTTACCTTGCACCTGCCCCCAGCCATGCAACAGGCATCTTAAGCTGATGCCCCTCTTCCTTTTACCTTTGCCATTACCTTTGCCCATTACCTCCCCTTTGTCCCCTCTTCCCCTTTCGAACTGCCCCAGCATCCCTTCCTGGTAGGGGGGAAAAATCTGATAAAAGTTCCTTGCAATTAGAGATGATCTAATAGGAACCTTTCATTTGGCTTATTGGCAAGCAAGCCCAAAGAGGGTCACACAGGCTGATGTAAAGGGCAATACGTCCTCAAGGAAGGGCTGTAGTGGGAGAGGCTCCCTGTCTCCCTCTCACAGCCCAGGGGAGCCACTATGGGTAGGGCAGAGGTTTTCCTGATAACCCTCTCCCTTCCAGGGGCAGGACTTTCCAGAGCACCAGCAGCGGGGCTGCCTACGTGGGGGGCATCTGCTCCCTGTCCAGGGGTGGGGGTGTGAACGAGGTGAGCAGTGTGGGGGCACAGCTGGGGTGGGGGTGAGAGTGAGTGGGAGTGCTAAGGGCATGAGCCCTGTGCCTTTTGGAAGGATGTAGACATCTTTGTGCTCCATCTTCCTCACCCCAAGTATGACAACATGGGGGCCATGGCGGTGACCCTGGCCCAGACGCTGGGTCAGAACCTGGGCATGATGTGGAATAAACACCGGAGCTCAGCAGGTATCAGTGAAGACCCCATATGGCCCCATAATCAACCGAGACCCACACCCAGCAGTTCCAGAAGTGAAGAGGGTGTCTGTGGGAGGGGGGTGGTCATCTACGCTCCCTTATATCCACCTGGCTCACCTCTCAGGGGACTGCAAGTGTCCGGACAACTGGCTGGGCTGCATCATGGAGGATACTGGGTGAGCTCTTGGGAACAAATCAGGGGAGGGTTTTGGGCGAGGAGAGTCCCAGAGAAAGCATTGCAGTGGCAATATGGAGCCAGTGGCCTCAAGAGATCCAGCTCTCAGGACCACTCAGGATTCCAGGAAGCCCAGTTTTCTGCAGGACATTGCACAAGGAGACCCAGAGTTCCCCGCGGAACGTCAAAACTGACCAAACTGTAGTGTGCACTATCGCCACTGGGCGGCGCCAAAACCTTATTTGGAAGCACCTTCCCTCCTTGGCGCTTCAACCTCTGACTCTAGGAGTCCAGGGGTTGCAGGGAAGGGACTGGAGCGACGTCCCCCGCCCACTACCTCTTGATGGGCAGGCGGGAGGATTCTTGTGCAGTCTCCAGGCACAGAGAGCCTCAGTCTCCTCGAGACAGTGACGGAGTCCCTGGTGCAGCCCATCCCCAATCTTGAGAAGAGGCGAGAGAGAGAGGGCTGGAGGGGAGACACAGGCCAGCCCAGCGGCACTGTCGTCTCACCCCCTCCCCAGGTTCTACCTGCCCCGCAAGTTCTCGCGCTGCAGCATCGACGAATACAACCAATTTCTGCAGGAAGGCGGCGGGAGCTGCCTCTTCAACAAGCCCCTCAAGGTACCAGCCCCAGGGCGTGGAACTTGGGAGCGGGGCTTGGGATCGGGTCCGGGTCAGACTCCCGACACCCCTTCCCGGTCCAGCTCCTGGACCCCCCTGAGTGCGGAAACGGCTTCGTGGAGGCGGGGGAGGAGTGCGACTGCGGCTCCGTGCAGGTGAGCGACAGTGCCAAGTGAGGGACAGGAGACGCGGGGGCGGGCGCGAGGGAGGGTCCAGGTGGGGAGGGTGCGGGCTCGCCCGCCTCCCTCCCCTTCTCCCCGCGTCCCTCAGGAGTGCAGCCGCGCGGGCGGGAACTGTTGCAAGAAATGCACCCTGACTCATGACGCCATGTGCAGCGACGGGCTCTGCTGTCGCCGTTGCAAGGTGAGGGGGACCCGCCGCTGGGCAGGGAAGGAGGGACCGAGAAGGACCAAGCTGCTGAAGATCTGATAAGGGGCGGGATTTAGGGAGGAGGAGCCGCTGGAGGCAGAGCAAATTTGGAAGGGCGGGGCTTGACGCGATGAAAGCGCCAATGGGGAAGAAGGGCGCAGCAGGGCAGACCCGAGAAGTGGTGGGAGGAGCGGAACCCTGAGCAAGCCTGGGGCATCTCTGAGTGGGCTGAGAGCGTGCGGGGACTGGGGCGAGGAGCAGCAGTGAGGGAAAAGGAGCACGAGCCTAGGGGCGGGGCCGTGGGGGCGGGGCCGTTCGGAGGGCGGGGCCGTTCGGAGGGCGGGGCCTAGGAGGCGGGCAGGCGCGGGATTTGCGGTCCCTGCCTGAGTCCTGAAGCGCATCCCTTCCTCAGTACGAACCGCGCGGTGTGTCCTGTCGAGAGGCCGTGAACGAGTGCGACATCGCGGAGACCTGCACCGGGGACTCGAGCCAGGTCTGCCCAGCCCTGCCGCCCTTTGGAGCCCCGGGCGAAGCAACCCTTATATTTATCATTTGGGCTATGTCGAGCGACAGCTGTTCTCCATGCCTCTCTACTGGGCTTCTGGCATCGCTGCCAGATGATCAGCCTCAGTTTCCTCATCTGAGACAGGGCTTTGTTCATGCCCCCTGGCTTTGCTCCTTCAATCATAAACCCGTATTTATAGTCTGGCTGATATTTCCGGTGCCTGGCGTAGTGCCTAGTGTGTGCTAGGGATCAGAGTGGGTGATAATATTAGGTAACATCTCTTAAACCCTTGTTACGTGCTAGGCATTTAGTTCTCCCAGTTCCGTGAAGCAGGTGAAGGAAACAGGGCAACTGGGAAGGAGGCGGGACCTGGAGGAACCCAGCTGCTGACAGGACTCGCCAACCTATGCGGTCTGAGTTCCAATCCAGGTCTCCTGTCTTTAACATGGAAGAGCCCTGAACTTGAGCCCCCACATGGGGGGCATTTGGCACCCCTTTGTTCTTCCCTGGGGCTAACCTCAGCTCTCAGTCCTGGGCCGTTCTGCTTAGTCCAGCCCCTCTCTCCACAGTGTCCCCCTAACCTGCACAAGCTGGATGGTTACTACTGTGATCATGAACAGGTATGACGGGGTGGGGGCTCCTCCCTCTCAGGGCTTCTGGCTCAGCCGTCTGTTGTCTTCACTCTGACTCCTCAGTGTGTCAGTCGCTTGTCTCCTGTTTGTCCCCTAGGGCCGCTGCTATGGAGGTCGCTGCAGAACCCGGGACCGGCAGTGCCAAGCCCTTTGGGGCCATGGTGAGTCTGGCTAGGGGTGGGAGAGGGGACTCTGGAGGACCAAGAATAGAGAGGCTGGGGTGAGGGCAGGTTATGGCTAAATATGCCCTCCACCAAATGTGTGGCTCCCCAAGCTCTCGAGGGCCCAGCCAGACCGGAGGTTGCCTGGAGTGTTGGAAGTGGAGGCCTGAGATCCTGGGGTGGGTTCTGGGCTGACTTGGCTGACACTTGGCATCATCTGTCTCCTCACAGTGGCTGCCGATCGCTTCTGCTATGAGAAGCTGAATGTGGAAGGGACTGAGCGTGGGAACTGTGGGCGGAAGGGATCAGGCTGGATCCAGTGCAATAAACAGTAAGTGCTAAGGCTCCTGGTTGGGCCTTGCCAGCTCTGGAGCTGGGAGGGTTTTTTCTGAGATGGAGCCAGAGGTTCTTCTAGGATCTGCCTGTGAGTCCTGATAGGAGAATCTGTGAAAAATCAGGATGTGGGGAGAGAGCAGATTCAAGTTCAGTACTTGGGTCAGAGGTCAGACTTGGAGCTCACTGTCTCTACACTGCCCCAACAGGGACGTGCTCTGTGGCTTCCTCCTCTGTGTCAACATCTCTGGAGCTCCTCGGCTGGGGGACCTAGGGGGAGACATCAGCAGTGTCACTTTCTACCACCAGGGCAAGGAGCTGGACTGCAGGTGTTGGCTGGGACCGTGGCTGGGGAAGGGAAGGTTGCAGCTGTAATGGGGTGGGGGGCATGGGCAGAGGCTGGCTGTGCCGTTTCTCCAGGGGTGGCCATGTGCAGTTGGCCGATGGCTCAGACTTGAGCTATGTAGAGGACGGCACTGCCTGTGGGCCCAACATGCTGTGCCTGGATCATCGCTGCCTGCCAGCCTCTGCCTTCAACTTCAGCACCTGCCCAGGCAGTGGGGAGCGCCGCGTCTGCTCCCACCATGGGGTAGGTGCCTGGAGACCAGGGATGCTGGGAGGGGCTTACAAGAGGAGACAGGGCCCTGCTCACCTCAACTGGCCCCACTTCACCTCTAGGTCTGCAGCAATGAGGGGAAGTGCATCTGTCAGCCGGACTGGACAGGCAAAGACTGCAGTATCCACAACCCTCTGCCCACATCTCCACCCACTGGGGAGACAGAGAGATACAAGGGTGAGGCCGGTGCCAGTCGGGGTGGGGCTCTGTCTTTCCCATTTTCCATGCCTGTCCCAGCCAACTGAGCCCTGCCCTCCTCCCCAGGTCCCAGTGGCACCAACATCATCATCGGCTCCATCGCCGGGGCTGTCCTGGTTGCAGCCATCGTCCTGGGCGGCACGGGCTGGGGATTTAAGTAAGAGACATACACGCCCCCTATGCCCCCTGGAGTCCTCAGGGGTTATCAGAACCCCGGGCTGTTGAAGCTGAGGGGGCCTCCCTGAGAGGTTAGCTAAACCATCGTGGTCCAAGCTGTCCATAGGGTCTTGTTCTAACATTTAAAAAAATTGGTTGCTCATATTTAAAAAAAAAAAAACAACGGAGATTTTACATTAACAATGCTGACTTCCAACTTCTCTTGAAAAATGAGAAGATTGGGCCCCACTGTGCCTGAGTGTGATCCAGCACAGCCACAGAGAGGAGCTGAGCAGGGCTCCCCGAGGCAGGGCTTGCGGACTCCCTCCCTAGGTCTCACCCAGCCTAGGTGTTCTGCGGGCATCTGAGTCTGGGCCCTGGGGCTGGTCTAACCCCTTCATTGTGCAAAGGAGGGACCTGAGGCCCAGGGTCACACAGTGAGTTAGTTGCAGAGTCAGGACTCAAACCCAGGTATCTCTCCCTGGGCCTTAGTGTCTAGGCCCCAGGGTCCCTGGCCCATCTCTGGGGTAAGGGGTTTTGTGGGAGCCAAAGGCCCCTCCATGAGAGAAGGGGAAGGTCACAGATGGCTCCTTTTCCTTTCTCTGTCCTCTCCTTGGCTCCTGAAGAAACATCCGCAGAGGAAGGTATGACCCGACCCAGCAGGGGGCAGTGTGACAGCGTCCACGTCATCCCTCCCACCGTCCCTGTCTCCATCTCATTTGTCACCTCGCATTCTGTTGATGGGAAGCCGAGCGCTGATTCCCCCACCCCTGCTGTCGCTGCCGTCACTACAGGGGTGGGAGAACCCTGCTCCGGAATGAAAGTCCTCAGCCTGCCCTTGCCACTTCCCCTTGCCCACACATCTTCTCAGGCCTTGGTCCATTTGCTCCTGCCCTTCCTATGGCCAGACCACCCCTGGCCAGCGGGACCCTGGAGCAGTGCCTCCCACAGCCACCGTGCCATGGGACGGGAGCCCACCTCTGCATCTCATCTGTTTTGTCTTTCATGTCACCGCTGTGTCACCTCCTGCCAGATACCCTCCCTGGCCAGCCTGTGACTTGCAGCCTCCAGGGCCCCGCACTGACCTCCCAGGGCCCAGCCTGGGGACTCTCTCTCTCTCTGGGCCCTGCTTCATATCCTCCCCTGATGCCCCCTCTCCATTCCAGGTCCGGAGGGGCCTAAGTGCCACCCCCCTCCCTCCGAGCCTGGTACCCACGTCTCCGCCCTGAAACACGAGGCTGCCCTCACCCGGACACGGAGGGAGGCATCATGCAGTGTCTTCTGGGTCCAAGCCTTTCAACTCCTGGCCCCACAGGGGTTTGGGTGGGGGCCTGTGGCCCTGCCCTCACACCACCAGGGTGGACCAGGCCTGGGGCATTTCCCTCATGGTCACCGACCCCACCTCATTCGGCTTTGGCCTTGCACACCAATTCTCCCTGTGTGAATGTAGCTTCCATCATCACGGATTGCCACAGCTCAGCTGAGGGGAGGGTGGCTAGAGGGATGCCCCAGTGGGCATGGCCTGGGATGGCCCTTCCTCAAAACCAGGCAGCTGGGACCAGAGTTTTAGCTCTCTGGGACTTAGGGGGAGAGGGCTGACATCTACAGTTTTTTGTTTGTTTGTTTGTTTTTAATGAATCTTAACTGATGAATGTAACTCGGGGGGTGCTGGGGCCAGGGCAGTTGTAGGAATATTTCGACATTTGTGGGAGTGACCAGAGGAACTGAGGCACGGCCATCCCCTGGGCCCTCCCCCAGGATGACCACACCTGGAGTCCTCTCACTGAACAGAGCCGTCCCCAAGCCAGGCAGAGGCTGGGCATCTTTGCTTGCTCCCTCGTCCCAGCCCTGCTGAGCTTGGAGAGAAGTTTGAGTGCTGATTCAAACCAAAGCTGCCTGTTCCGTGCCCAAGTCTAAGTTATGGGTACGGCGACCACACGTCCCAGATTGTCTTCAGTTCTAAAATGACTATCCTGCTGTCCTGCCAGGACACATATATACGGGGGTCTAGAAAATACAGTCCCTGAAATAAAATGGCACCTTCCCCCTTTCAAGCAGGGTGATTCTGGGGCTGACTCAGGGTTTAGGTGCCCCCTGGCATGGCCTAGAGTTTTTGGGCTGGGCCATCTCCCCAGGGAGGACTCTCCCAAGTAGAGAAAGCCAGAGGTGGCCCAGTGCCTGGATGGTTAGGGGGCTTTGCCTGTGATGTGCATGAGGAGGTAGGAAAAGGCCAGTCTCCTGTATGCTCCTCAGCTTCTAGAAAAGTCCTCAAGGCCCTGTCAAACCCATTCCACTCCTTACCCCTCTGCCAGGGCCGAGTAGTAAGTTTACAGTTGTCCTCATTATACCCTCTGATCCCTACTGCAGCCGAGCCTGAGAGACAGGCTGAGTCTGGGCAAAATTTCTCAGTCCTTCCACACAGTCCTGCCCATGGCCTTCACTCATGACCCTCGCTGGAGACAGAGGAGCTTGGCTGCCAAAGACCAGCTATCAGGAGCAAAGTGGCAGTCAAGCTACCTATGGATGAAAGCCACAAATGAATGGAGCCCCTCTTTCCAGGGATACCTCGCCCAGACTCAGCAGAGGTTTCTGAACATCCCGGGGCCTTTGAGCTGCCTGTTTCAGTCCCTCTGTTTCTGGGGCATCTTTGAGGAGGAATCATGGAAGAGATGGCTCCCTGTTTATCTGCCCCGCCCCTCAGGGCAAACGGGACTGAGGCCCACTGACACCATTTTGGGTGGCTGTCTGTGCCTAAGCAGGGTCCTCAATACTGAGCTGTAGCTGGCACTGCCCAAGTGAGGGGGATGGGTGGAGTACTCCTCTGGCCAGTCCTGCTCCACCAGACCCCCAAACGGGCTGGGGCAGGAGGGCAAGGGCTGGGTTTTGCACTATTGCTGCAATACCTTATGGCGCCCTCTGGTGGTACACGTGGCGATGCATCTGGCACAAGCATTTGGCTCCACATCTCTGCACAAGTGTGAATACCTCTCTGCACACATGGACATGGCTGTGTGTGCTCACATGGGGGTGGGGGTGTGAAGAACTCAAGACTTCTTGTGACCAGTCCACTTGGCTCCCAGCTGTCTGCATCCTCCTGCCCCCACCCTGGCAGCACCCAGGGACGATTGGAGGCTGCATTGGCCTGGGCCTGAAGCTGGCTCCATACAGCATCCTGTATATATGTCATCTGGGGCTTGGGGTGGGGAGGCAGGGACAGGAACATCAATTAAAGATCACGTCTGGGGGCTCATATCAGCCTGTGTCTCTCCTTTCTGTAAATGACAACACTGTAACTAGCGGACCCTTCCCTGTCCTCCCTGGCCCTTGAGGGAGTGTGATGATGGGGGCACCAAAGGCAGGAAGTGAGCACCCAGGACTGGGCTTTGGGCATGGTGTTCCATTCCCCTCCAGGAAATAGGCACTGACTGGGTGGAGGGCCTGGCCCTTCCGCTTCCTCTGCAATCCCAACAAAGCAGAGCAGAGGAGAGGCAAGTTGGAAAGCATCTATTTAAAAGGCAGGACACTCACTTCCCTTTTATGGTTGAAGCCAGAGAAGCCGGTCCTCACCTCCCAAGAGATTCCAGAGAGTTGAATGAAACCGTTAATCTGGTCCCCAGGGCACCATGCTCTGGAGCGCAGAGAATTGTTCTTTTCCCACCTCTGCTTCCTCCTGCTGCCCCCGGGGCAGGAAGGAATTGAGCAATGCTGCGCTCCTCTCCGTTGGAGGTCCACTTTGAGCCAGACAGATATTATCCCTATCTTTCCCTCCAGAGCACTTTGGGCCTGGGAGTATGTGGCTCTGCTAGCTCAGAGGAAAGATAAATGGGAGAGGCGGGGACAGGGAATGAAGGATAGAAAGATACTGGGAACAAGAAATAGCAGCAGCGGGCAAGGACCTCGGGAGAATGAACAGCCGGAAGCTCCAGGATCATAGCCCCATCCCCAGTGGACAGGGCCACCTCAGTTCACGTGCAGAGAGTCTAGGATGCAGGGCAGTGCTCTGCTCTGGCATCTCAATCCCCTAGGACATTGGGAACATCTACTTCCAGTCTCTCCACAGCAGGTCAGCTTCTTCCCATTCCACTGAAAGACGAGGCAGCCCAGGTGGAATCACTCACACCGATCGGTTATGACCTGAAGGCTAGGCATGCCCTCTCTGCTCTGGGCAGGAAACCCTATTTCAACTTTCTCTGTTGCCTCTGCCTCTCAACTCTTCCACCCCCATGCTTACCTCTTGTCAGTTCCCAGTCTGTCATGACCTTCAAACTCAGGCTGAGGTGTCTTACAGCTGATCCTTCGATAGTGAAAAGTGTGGCTTCTGGCAGGCAAATGGCAGAGGGCGAAGCTCAGCACTTGTGGTTCTTGAAGGTCAGCGCGCTGTCACTCTTGACACCTGCCTCTCAGCCTCAGGCTGAACTTTGGAGCCACAGGTGTTACCTGCAGGAAGGACAGCCCTCTGATGCCAGCACTCTTCCCATCTGCCCAGCACTCTTCCCATCTGTAGGCTGGAATGGAGCATCAGTTCTGGTCCAAACAGGTAATCTCTTTGGCTTCAGAACATGTCACAGGCAGAGTTTCCTAAAGTGTGTGGCATGGAACCAGAACTTTAAAATTTGCTGCAAAAGCCACTTACTACTGCAAGGTATACCCAGGTATGTTTTTTCAAAAGGAGAAAATCCTTTGATAAGATCATTACCTCAGGCTGTCTCTCCCTAAACCAGAGCTCACCTGGTGAGGATTTCTGGGTGGATCATGGGTGCAGATTTCGAGCCCTAGTTCTATTTGTTCAAGCTGATCTGTGCACCCCCTCAATGCCATGAGTTAAAGGCAGCCCCAGTGGAGAGCTGCTGAGGTCACTAAGGCCACTTGCTGAGTTGAAGGGGTGACAATACATTCTTGTGGCTCACCCCAAGGTCTAGACCCATGCTGTCCAATAGAACAGAATGCAGCTCACAAATGCCAGCTACGTGTGTATTTGTCAATTTTTCTAATAGTCTCATTACAAAAGGAAACAGGTAAAGTTGATATCAATACGTTTTATAAAATCCAATATATCCAAAATCAACATAAAATAATCATTCAGATGTTACATTGGTTTTTTGTTTGTTTTCTGGGATTTGTTTTTTTCCACTAAGTCTTTGAATCAGGAGTGTATTTTGCACTAACCTACCTCACTCCCTGGGTGAAGGGCCAAGGACAGTGATGTCCAGTGTACTCACTGGCTCTGTGCTGCCTTGGGGGCAGCCACGGCCACTGGGCTCTGTCCTGGAGCCCACCGTCTTCTCCGGCCCTGCTTCGGTTGGGCTCTGAAGTTTTAACTGCTGCTTCCCCTACCCCCACGCGACCCCTTGGACACAGTCCTGGCCTTCAGCCACCTGAACCCCTGCCCACTTGGCAGCCTACAGGTTTCCTGACAAGTGTCTGACCAGCTGCCAATCTCTATTCCCCCCAAGAGCCGTCTGCTTCTTTCTGGCAGCTGTAGTGCCCACTTGGGTTTAAAAATAAACTCATTGTCTGTCTTTCTCCAGCCTAACCCCAGTAACTTCCTCCAGGTTGAGCTTGATCCTGACTGCCTCTGAAAATAAGGTGCAACCATCATTCCAGAGGCCGCTGCAAGGAATATGTTCCAGCGTCTCCACTGAGGACAGACCATGCGAAGTTCGTCCCAGAACACTCCGTTTTGTCGAGGCACCTGACCCTCCTCTAAGCTGAGGATCGTTCCTGGGTTGAGGATTTAAGCACAGGAGTCGGGTGGTGGAAGCAGGGCTAACCTTAGGGGGACAGACACTCCCAAGGTTGCTCAGACTGATGTCATTACATAACCGTAGTCGCCAACCTTAACTGGGCGCTCACAGCAACAGCGCAGGCGCACCTGCGTTTACCTGGTTGGTGCTCCTCCCTCTCCCCGCCGTTTAATTCCACCTCCTATGCGCTCTACAAAACTCACCTCATCCCACCCCTCTTCGCCCAGATAACCTCTCTGCTTCTGCTTCACACTCAATCTGAAACCCCATTCTTAAGGCCATGGCAGCACCCCACTGCATTCTTTTTGAAAATTAAATTTATTGGGGCCACATTGGCTAATAACATTACATAAGTTTCAAGTGCACAATTCTATAGTACGTCATCTGTATATTGTACTGTGTGCTCGCCGCCCATAGTCCCGCCTGCATTCTTACCCGTGCTCTTGGGACCTTTTCCCAAGGGTCACCTTGAACCCCAACCCTTCCTACCTTCTGAGGACATCATGCTGCCACTTACCAATCCTTCCCCCTGCTGTCTCCTTCCCATAATCCAGGACGTTCCCGGCCTTGAAAACAAGAACAAAAACCACCCCTGGCCACCTGCCCCACATCTTCACAACCACGTTTCTTTATAGAATCACCCGTTCCCACCGACACATTTCCTCGCCAGTCATCAATCGCTGGAGCACACACCGGAGGTCGCCAACTCCAAATCCATCTCCTCCTGCATCCCGTCGTCTGCATCCTGAGCACCACTCCTCCGGCTGTGCCCTTTCTCGTGCCTCCTCAACCCTGCAGCTCTGGCTCAGCTCTCTGTCCCCTACTTGCCTTTCTACATCATTTCAGGCCCATTTTCCCATTCGGGCCCAACCTTGGGAATGTCTTTCTGTTTCTTGAAGGTACTTGCCCTCAGACCTTCTCCCCATTTATGAATTCACCCCCACTTCATCGGGCTGACATCTTCTAGGTCTCAGTTTATGTTACTTTCTCCAGAAAGCCCCCCTGGGTTGGAGCACTTCTTGGCTCTACTTCCTAGATCAGAGCACTCAGCATGCTGCATGGTGAGAGCCTGTCCATCCCGTCCCCCCATAGGCATCAACAGCTCTATGAAAGGTGGGGCTGGGGATGCCTTTCACGGTGTCATAGTCCCAGCAAGTAATCTGGTGCCTGCAACATTTGTGGTGCTTAATAAATGTTTGTTGAGTGAAAAAGAAGCAGTCTAAATGAAAATCCAGACCGGCCCATGGCTATTCTTTGTCATGAGAGTTGGATCTGGAATTTGAGTGATCTTTGGGATGTGGAAGCAAACTTTTTATTTGAGATATGCTGCTTGGCATGCGCTCACTGTGGGGATTGATTTCCCACTGCACAACAGAAAGAATAACTGACTTGTTGCTGTAAAGAAAGAATTGAGATTCTATTCCCAATCTCATCCCTCCACCTCAACTAACTCCTCTCTTTGCCTTTCTAGATTTATCAGTGGAAACATCATTCTTCCAGCACCAGGCACCCTCATCTGTGACGCCTGAGAACTCACAGCCTCCAGCCCCGAGTGCTCCCTGTGGGCTGGGCGCTGGCACAGCATCCTGGTTGATCCTCACATTCGCCACATGTGGCAGGGCTATCGCTAGGCTCACTTCATAGGTAAGGACAGCTAGCCTTAGAGGACGCGCCTCCTTGAACTGTGTTGCTTATGACACTCATCTGACACTTTCATGCAAAGGTCTTATTTTCTGCAGCTATATAATGCCACCCAGAGTCTTGTTTTCCATCTCTTTGCCTCTTCCGTGGAGCCTTTATACAGGGCCTTTACGCAGGACCACCTAATACATCCTTGCTGGTGAGGGCAGTGATACATGGTTGTTCCTGTGGTCAAGAGCGGAGACAGCTCAGCACTGAGGCAGAACAGGCCTGCTGCTCCGACACAAGAGCCAACCTCTCCCTTCAAAGGACTTTTTATGGATTCTTCCCTTTTCTGAGTATTTCATAAGTGTCGAAGATTTATAGTGTTTACTTACTAAGATACTTTCCCAGTATCTACAGGCGCTTAAGGGGAAACAATAAAAGAAGTAAAGAAAATATCCTAATAATTGTTGTTGTTGTCGAAAAGGGGATGGAGACCAGAATCCTGTTTGTTCAGACTGAATTGCAGAACCTGAAGATGAGCAGGACCTAAGAAAGTTTTAACTTCCCACTTGACGTCTCCTGCAAAATCGCCAGCTTGGCCTTCGTGTAAATTCCTACAAAGTGGGAAACATACCACCTCAAAAAAAAAAAAAACAAAAAAAAAACACACTACCTCAAAAAAGATTCCTCAGAAAACTTCAGTTGTAACCAAGTTCTGCTTTCCTGTAACCTCACCCACTGATGTCCCCTTCCTGGGACGGTCCCGTAAGGATGTGAAGACCGCTGCTCTTTCCCCAGTACAGGTCTTCTCTTCCTCAAGCTATAGGGCCTCTGGGATTCTGTAAGTGCTCCTTACGGCCAGGGACCCAGGTCTTGTCTTGTCATCCCCCCGGACGTGCCCCAGCCTACCCACATTCCTCCTAAAGCATGTTGCCCAGAAATACAGAGAATATTCCCGTGTGTCGTGGCCAGTCGAGCCGGAGCCCAGCGGGCTGTTACCTTCCTTGACAAGGAAATCTTATTTCTATGGAAGCAATAACTGTGCTCCGATCAGAACACATCAGGAATGTACATTTATTGGCCTTCATCTTACCATGGTTTGGCCTAAATCTGTAGCTATTAAATAGGAGAAAGTTATGTGGACTAGATGTAACGTAGTTTTTAGTTTTTAGGGAGATGCCAAAAAGTACATGTCAATCCTCATTCAGAGAAGTTATTAATTACACGAAGACACTAGATATTACGAGCTCGGAAGAGACAGTGAAAGACGTTCACCGTTGAGGATCTGAGGGTCTTTCCTTTTGGTAAGTGCTGCAAATTCACTTCTGTGAAGTGATCTCTCTTGTTCTCTTGAGAACATGGGGCCATGGTGAGGCCATCGTGTTCCTAGTAGCCGGAAGTATGAAACTGAAGGCATGCACGGTTGTGCCATCAAGTAGAGTAGCCATTAAAAACGGCAGAGTGGGTCTACAGATGCTAGTAGGAAAAGCACTCCAAGATGTGGTAAGTGGAAAACCAAGATGTAGAAATGTTACGACACTTTACACACAGGCCGATATGTGCAAAGAAAAAACCTGTCATAGAATTTACAAAAATGGACCAGCTATTATGCTTGGGAGGAGAAACTGTTGGGAAAGGGATATTTATTTTTTATCCATTTAATACATTTTTTGGTAGTTTTAATTTTTAAGATGTGTGTGTGTGTGTATATATATATATATATATATATATATATATATATATATTACTTTTTAAATATCAACAAGGATTATCTGAGTGTGGAAGTTGTGGACCATTTTGATTTCCTAGATACTTTTTTGTGTTTAAAGATGAATGAATGCATCTGTGCTTTTAAAAAGAGAGAATGGTAATAATGGCTTCTTAGGAAGTGGGAAATTATTGATGTCTTTTGTTTTTCTCTTTTATTCTTTTCTGAATTATCCAAGGTTTTTATAAGGAGAATGTAATAATACCTTTATAACCAGAAAAAAAAAAAAAGGTTATTAAAATAACAACAACAAAAAGAAACCCAAACTAGCAGGTAATGGTAACTGTATTTTTAAAAAGACACCCTAAATAAATAAATAAATAAATAAGACACCAAAGTCATTGAATTACACATTGAAAAAGGGCGCATTTATTGTCTATAAATTATGTCCCCATCAAGTTAAAGAACTTAAAAAAAGTTTTAAGGCTCTTTCCATTGTCTGCTTTATAGTGCGTGTGTTATGTTTATGAAAAGTTCATTCATGTATACTAGCAGATGTTCCTGTTAAATTTCTAAGTTTCCCTTTCAAGACATTTATATTTCAATAAGTTCTCTAATTTTGGTGCCACCAGTTTGGGATCTGTGGAGTCCTGTAGCCTATTACTAAAGACAACTGTAGTTCTATTGAACAAATGCTTTGCTAAGCAAAGAATAGACATGCTTATGCTTATACGGACATAAACATTTCTGGAAAGAAATGTTAGCGATTACCTCTGAGGAATGGGAGTAGGAAGGAATATGAGGAGAACTTTCACTTTTTTATATCCTTTAGCATTGATCAAAATTCTTTTATTTTGTTTTAGTAAGTTTATTCTTACTTTTAATTATGGTAAAAAAAATCATAAAATTTACCCCTTTAACAGTTTTTAACTGTACAATTCAGTACTGTTAACTATATTCACTTTGCTGTGTAATAGATCTCTAGAACTGTTTCATCTTGCAAAACTGAACCTCTACATCTACGGACAACTCTCCATTTCCCCAGCCCCCAACAATCGCCATTCTACTTCCTATGATTTCAACTAATTTAAATATTTAAGTGGAATCATACAGTATTTATCCTTTTTTGACCGGATTATTTCATTTAGTGTAGTGTCCTCAAGGCTCATCCATGTGACAGGATTTTTTTTTTTAAGGCTCAATATTAGTCCATGACATGTAGATACCATATTTTCTCTATTTACCTGTTGATAGACACATGAGCTGCTTCCACTTCTTGGCTATTGTGAATAATGCTGTAATGAACTTGAGTGTGTAAACATCTCGAGATTCTGCTTTCATTCTTTTGAAGTGGGATTGATAGATTAATCAGTTTTTAAAAAATGGGTTGGCTGCTGTCCTGAGTTTGGGTTGACATGGCTGTTAAGTTGCTGATAACACTCCAGCACCAAGAAATGGTTCCTATCAGAGGAGGAGCGCTGTGCCGGAGAAGGCCAAAGAGCCTTCCTCCCTGGGCGATTTGCTCCCTTTCCACACAAAGTGACTCAGACTCGGCATAAAGTGGACGCTCACAGTTTTTCTAATTGTCGACTAAAGCCTTTCCATTCTGGTACCAGTCCTCAGAACACACTGTCTGAATTGAATCAATGTAGGGTTGCCAGTTTTAGCAAATAAAAATACAGGACGCTCCGTTAGTTCGAATTTTGGATAAACAACAAATTTTTTAAATATCATTGTGTTCCATGTGGTATATAAAAAGTTTCCACTGTTGATCTGAGATTCAAATTTAATCAGGCATCCTGTATTTTATCTGGCAGCCCCAAATCAAGGAATAATGGGCTCCTGCCCAGGATAGCTACTCCAGGACAACCTATGTTGACCTATTCGCAAACTTCTCTGGTAATGCCTGGTTATACCATGGTATTTCACATTTCCCCTTACCAAACAAGAAACAGCTCCCACCCCCTGCAGAGCACTCCCCCACATACATGCCTTTAGCTTGTATCTATGCTGAATGCCCTCCCCTGCCTTCTCCTCGCTATTTCCCAGGATCCTAGCACACTAAGCAGAGCTGGCTTAAGTGGCGGCAATGAGGATAAGTAAAAGTCCCTACCCCACACTACGTACATTTTTTGAGTCAAGGAGCCCCTTGACTCAAACCACTAGAACAGCATAATCACAAACTAGTCTATAATCACAACTGATTCCAACAGCTACAAACCTTTATCTATGATCATTTCCCTATCTGAATGTGAATCTATTGATAATTTGCACTTACCCTGTTTCCAGGGCTTTTGCCATTAAAAGCATTCTAAGGACCCCAAATCCTCATGCAGGACACTCTGCAGTCAGTGGCTGAGGCCTGTCATTACTCTTAACAGCACCTGGGTACAGGATCTAACATGTCTCTGCCTGCTGGGCAGAAGCCACAGCTGCAACACGCTGTCAGAAAAATGGGCCAGGCCAAAGGAGCTCCCTGTCAGTGTTTTTCAATGTTCCCAGTGCAAAGAAAAAATTTTACTTCCACAGGACTACACAAACTAAAAATAAAATTGAAAAAAGCTATCTAGCTCTGTATCATTTTCCCCCATGGTCAGGTCCCATTCAGGTCACTGCCTCTGCACGGAAATCGGTTATGAACAGTTGCTTGGTTCTGCCTTGCCTGGAGTTTAAGGCTGTCAGCCAGCCGATGCCCGCTGTGATGGCCCCAGAGAGCAGAGCAGACAAGGATACTTGTGGGAGGTTCGGCCGAGGGTAAGGAGGGAATCCGGTCAGCTCTTCCTTGCAGCACCAGCAGTGGACCTCCTTGGGTTTTCTTCCACAATCCCCAAATCTAACGGAGGCATAGCATGTCGAGGACAGGGCGAAGGAATGCTGTACCATTTCCTCATGGTGACAATGCATGCTTGTCACCATGTCATCATCTCTTTACCCTTGTGTTTTCTAATCCTGAGTCACTTCCTATTTCTCATTTCCTCAAAGATGTCACTAAATGTAGGATGGAGAAATTTCTAAGTAATGATTCTGACTCTTTTACAGATAAGGTGGGATGGGCAGTCATAGTCACATAGCAGAAGTCCCGAATCCATATTGATGAGTCTGAATCTTCTACAGGCCTCTAGTCCAGGCGGCAGCCATCAGTCATTCTGAGCTGGCAGATGACACTCATGTGCTAAGTCTAAACCTCCTTGAAACAGGAAATCATTCAAAACAATCCCTCCTCCTCTTTTATTCTGGCCCACACTTCAAGTTTCTATTTATTTTTCCCAAGTGGTTCTCAAACCTTAATGTACGTAATAGTTACCTAGAGAGAATTTTTGGGTGATGCAATTATTTTTCTATCTTCTGGTGGTGATTACTCAACCGTGCTCAACTACACACTTAAAAACGGTGCATTTTACATGTACACCATACCTAAGAATAGGTTCTTTAAAAATCACCAGAGAACTTATTAGTTCCAATTATGTAGGCTTGAGATGGGTCCAAGGAACCTACATTTTAATCAGTATTCCATTACTTCTTTCTTACACAGGTGGGAAAAACACTGTACACACAGCAAGGCCCACTCCTCCCCCTCCATGAGAAGGCCCAACTGACAGCTGCTCCTGCATACTCCTCTAGGAGAAGAGCAAAGGACGCTGGATTGAGCCACTGGGCAATGAGCAGACCTGAATTCTGTTCTCAGCTCCACTTCAACCTCCAGTTCTTCATGCTCCTGCGTAACATGCCTCCAATCTGCAATAACCGAAGGAGGCAAACCCTAAAAGTATTGTGTATTAATGTAAGCCCCGAAAACCTTAGAGATAGTTTTAAATTCTATATAGTGAAGAGAACCGACTTTAACTTTGATGCTGATTATCTTTTCCAGGTATTAGTCTCTGTTCTGGTAGCAAGTCTGACAAAGAATACACTTTCAAAACAGTGACTTAACTACTCCAACAGCTCTCAAACAGCTCAGAAGTTTATTACCAAATATGGTTGGCTGACCAGTTTACAATGTGTTGCTGAGGGTGGGTTCTTGTGTGTGCCCTAACCAGTCAGCTATTGAGTATCTGGGGGAACAGAGGGCATTTGCTGTGATAAATGCAACCGTCTCCGAGATCCTTCTCTTCCTAGAAGGCACTCCTGGAGAAAAGGCCTTGAGAACCAAAGGGAACCAGAGAGAGAGGGCGTTCCCAGTTTCTGTGCTTAGACCTCGGCCTCCCCGCTCCTCCCACACACAGCCGCCTACGCTTCCCAGATTATGACGCCACGAATATGCTGATCCATTTAGCCACAGCAATCCTGGAGTTCTAAGCCAGCTGTGAAAAAGGGCATCTTTTGAGCCCAAACCTCTGATCATGTATTCCCACTGTGATCAACTTACAGGTGAATGTGTGAGGTGAGGTTTTTTTTCCTATCAGGTTTTCTGTGTAAACCATTAAGCTGTTGGGCATTATTTTATACAAAGAATGAGGTTTATATCCTCGATATAACATTTCGTAGCAGCTGAATTTTCAGTTTTTGGAAAAGATACACAGACCACAAATGAATCTTCTAAACTGTATTTGGAACTGACAGAACATTTGGAACTGAAAAAAATCTTCCTAGAGACAAGGCCCTGAGCACAGAGTCTGTCCCCAACCATAAAATTTTACATCAACAATACAGAACAAAATTCACAAGTGATCTTTGGCACTAGAATGGGTACTTCCTTAGCTGTTCATACAATATCCAAACTGCACACCACATGACATTAGATTGCTGGTTAACAGCTGAATTTTACATTTAGATTATCTTTTAAAAAGCTGAAAGTCCTAGCTAAGTTTTTCAGTATCAATATGCTAACCACATCTAACACTTAGTGCCTGAGGTAGAGACTTCTGTAAGAGATTTATTAAAGAAAACACAATTTGAGAGTACAATGAGGAAAAAGATTTCCAATCTTGGAAGCAGAGAGCCAAATGTCTTTGTTGGTTCAACAAGCCAACCCTGAAATGCAGAATTCTTTACTTGTTTTATTTCTGTAGAGATTTTGCACGGGAGTAGGGCTTTCTTTTGTTCAGACTCCTGGATTTTGGAATGCTATGGATTGCTCCTTTAAAAAGCATGATTATTAACATGGAATGTGCACGACCCAAACTCAACATCATTATTCAAAACACGACTGCGTTAGACAACAAACAAAATCTTTTCGACTCTCCATGATGTGTGGCCAGAATAAGTGACAAGTATGCAATTCAACTTAATGATTCTAACAGTTGATGGTGACCTTGAATTATGACAGATTTATGATATACAAGTGAGTTGAAATTTGGTTTCCAAACTCTGTACTATATAAGTGCAGCAACTTTATTTTCAGGTGATAAGTCTCTTCATGAAATTACATGATTTTATAAAATTAAAATTAGTACCCGGAACCTTCCAATTAAAATGACCAGCAACTGCATATCTCTGACTTCAGGTACTTTTCCTCACAGTCAGGAAAGGCTTTTCCTTTACAAAAAGGCATTTCTTGAAGTAGGTTCAAGTATAACACACTTGCCTTTTACCAAAAGCTGGCTGGCTGGCCAAAAACTTATCATAAACTACAGATGTTATTTTTAGCAGTGTACTGTCTCTTAAATGAGACAGACATTCATAAGGGTAAAGCACAGGTATGACCAACAGGAATAACCTTTATTCCTGGTATAAACTGATTTGAGCAAGTGTTTTAAACCACCGCTGATTCCTGCGATACACAGCGCTGAAGGACATCTCACGACTGTCAGTTTTGTTTTGTAAGTTCCAAGCTCAGACAAGTGACCAGTTATAACAACAGCTGGTCTTTTAATACCTTTTACCATAGGTTCTAACTATTTCATAACACTTCTGAGAGGTAAGTGGCTCCTGAAACTTGGACAAATAAAGGAGAACCGCCTAATTTCATACCACAAAGAAATGATCGAGTTAAGGTACCTGGTTTTTTTTCTCTTTAAAGATACAGGTGTCCTTCTAAAAGACAGATATGTGGGAGTCCTAGCCTTCAGAACCATTTTAGATGGCAAAGTTCATTTTTATCAAAACTAATTCTACAGATATTAGACATCAGTCAAGGTAAATTTCCAGAAAGACTGACTTCAAATGAAGTTACACACTTGTGGTTTTAAATACAGAAACAGGCAAGATTTAAGTCATCAAGCAAACTCAAAGCCACAAAATGAACATTAACATTTCTTTAGGAGAAAATGTCATCTAATTCTCCCCTTGAATTTGAACTAAGAAAAAAAGCCTGTTCATTTTACAAATTTCTCTGAATAATAGATTCTAACAAAGATGAGCAAAAGACACATCACATCTAAATTGATCCAACGGCAAATTAAGGTATAAAACATGCTGATGATCATATCCTGATCCCAGTATGTGAAGGACTAAGCACCCAACTTCTGTTTAGAGAAGCAAATATAATATGGCAGAGCATGTCTTATATAGCAATTCAAAGGAATATGGTTTTGATAGGAAAAAAATTGCTGACAGGCGTCATGGACAAATTCCTGCAACTTCCAGAACAATAACCGGCACAATATTTTTAGAGATTCAATGTCGACTCAATTAATGGGGTAAGCTAAACACCGACAGAGCTATTTTCTTAGTAGGGTCATAGACACCATTAGGGGAAAATGGTTTTGACAAACTTGTATGTTCAAAGGCTGAAAGAAATATACTAAGAAAGCAGTGAGAGTAGGGAAATTAAAACTTTAGTGAGAACAAAAATAGATTTTAAACGTGTACATGTGAAGTGACTTAGAATATCTTTCTGAATTATCCAGACACAAAAGATAACATTCTCATCAGAACAAGCCAAGATCAAACACCAGGGGCACTCTTTGTAGAAACTAAGTGGATGCTTCTGGCGCCAAATGTCTGTCTGGCATTTTGGCTTGACTCCTTCCCTCTCCATCACTCTCAAATCCCCAACCTTTCCGCTGGCAAAGCCACTCTGTTTTCCTTCAGGCTCTGAAGAGATGGATGTGAGTGTGTGTGTATTTTCTGTCCTTCAATTATGAAATGTGCTTGAAGCTCTAGTGACTTAAGTATTAATTGGTAGTTCTTTATCTTAGCTAGGCTTCGGTATTTAAAATCTCGCCTGTTTTCTTAGAATTTCTTCATTAAACATTTGAAGGAAACTGTGCATGTCTATGAATTATCCAGGATATGTACATGTATCATTTTCTGAAATTTCCCCTCAGTCTCACCCAGACTTACTTTTTTGCTTAAGATATTTAGAGATCCTGAGGAAGTTCTCTAGGCCAAAATCTACAGATTTTTAAAATAGCAAAATAAAGGTAAATATATGGCTAGAAGATAAGCTTAAATTTTCTACTGAGTTTCTTTTGTTTGTAGGGGAAGGGAAAGAAATACGAAGGAGAACAACAAAGAAAAAAGAAAAAAAGAACTGCACAATACTTGCTGTTCTAGAATGCTCCTAAATAATGGAAACTGGCATTTTAAGATTAAGACACGAAAAAATTATGCTTCTGGAATTTCAAAATCAAAGGTGGCTTGTGACAGCTTCCTGTTAGAAAAGAGACACCCACAATGAAATGCTCTCTGGCGAAGCAAAGGCCCCTTCCTTTAACTCTTTACCAAGCTCTTATTCAGAAGCTCATAAACCACAACACAATGTGAACGTGATGGGAGAGGAAAGCCCCCCAATAATACAAGGTTAAAAATGGCAATACAATACTGCAAATCATGAGTGTCAGGTGACTAGTAATGCTTGTCATTGACAAACAGATACGCCTACCGATATATTTATAGGGAATAAATACTGAAATTCTCTTTAGGTCTATTTACAGATAGAATCCCAGGTGTGACTGGTCTTCCAGGCAGAAACCTACATTGGCAGAAGTATGTAAATTACAAAAGTTCCACGGTTAAATTATAAAAAATAAGGAATTTGGATTTAGGCCTCCTGCCATACGTAGTACAAAGTAGCTTTGAGTATTCTTAGCCTACAAGGGAATTTTTGTATTTCTAATGTTAACATATAAAGAAAATATCCATTGGCTTCTTCAACTAGAGAGAGGCAGGTTTCTGGATAGAGATATAAGGCAAACCAAACAGGTCCACAACTAAACATCCTATTAGGGCTCATCTTCCAGGCGTGGCTTTGCTTCGTGATAGAGGAATCTTAACGATTCTAGCCAGGGTCTCCGCACTGCTACGGAACCGGGGACACCTTCGTGTATCTGCTTTTTCAAAGAACTTAGATTATATACACATCATCAAAGTACACACTGGCAACACTTGATATTTAAAGGAATCCTGCAGTGACTCACTTATTTCCTTTGAAAATACAAATAGGTTTTCAAAGACTAGATACAAATCTGGGCACATGGATGAGATATGAAGATTTCTCAAGTAAAGGAGAGACGATCTCAACCTCCTACAGTCAACTTTCTTTGCAAGACTGAAAACTGATTCCTCTTCCTCCAGCTTCTTACTTATCTGAAATCATCCCTGCAACAGGAGAGGCACTTTTATTAGGTAACAGCATCTGTTAAAACGTTAAACCCAGGGCAGAATTTGCTGAACAAAGTAATAACACTAGCCTAATAGGCATTACTTTAGGATTTTTTTCCCTTTAATATAAAAGTATAACTACAGTGGTCCAATGTACAAGTACAAAAAAAAGTTCTCATACTAAAAAAAAAGTACCATAATACTGTACATACAAAAACTGTTCAACAAGAATGATTTAAATATCTCTGTTCTTTTCCAGATCTGGAAGACACAAATGTAAAGTTCTACAAGTGTATTATTGCTGGAACACGTGCCCAGGAACACTGTGTTTCCCTTCTCCTGCTTGTCCCAGCCCCGCCTTCAGAGTCCCCTGAGCTTGGATCATAAGCCAACAGCATCCCTGAAGATAACCAGAGCCAAATGTTTACTCAATGGAAGTCATTATTCAGTGAGCCGTTGCTTACCATAAACTACGACAAGTACAAGTTTTAAGCCCAGCTAAGATTAAATCCAGACGGAGGTCTTCCCATTCCCTGATTTGCTACTCGCACTGCTTTTGTTGGACCCAGCTTTGGACCCCACTTTGGCTTTTTTCCCCCGGGGACCATGGGGGTTGTTTTGGTGATTATAGGCCTGGATTGCTAGATCCAAGCGTTCCTGAGCCATTCTGATCTCCCGCTGCAGACTCTCCAGGTCAGCTGGGAGGTGCTCCTCGTGGCTGCCGTACTGTTGTTCCTGGGCGATGTTGGCCTTGTTTTGCTTGTAGGCGATCTTAGCATTGGACAGTTCGGTGTACTGGATCTGATCTGGTTTGACGGCAATGTTATAGCCAGGGGGAGCAGATGGTGTATTCCAAGTGAAAGGATAATTATAAACACCCGGATCTTCCAGTTCCCTCCTTTTACTGTTTAGTGAGTCTCGAATTGTCCCAAACCCTAAATGAAGCATCTCCCAAACGTTAAGCAACAGGCAAAGGCCTGTAACACCATACATTATCAGAAGGAAGATGGTCTTTTCAGTGGGTCTAGAAATGAAGCAGTCTATCTTATGAGGGCAAGGAATTCTGCTGCACACGTAAGACGGGTGGACTTGGAAGCCATACAGAAAATATTGCCCTATCAGAAAACCCACCTCAAACATGGTCCTTGCCAGCAACTGCAGCACATAGATTTTCATGAGACCATCCTCCCGAATCCGCTGTCGGCCATCATGCTTGGCTTTAGGTTGGTTCTGCTCTTTATTTTCTTTTTCACTCTCTAATTCCATTTCTGGATACATCATGGGGTCCTCTTCATGGTCCTCTTCTGTTTCTTCCAGAGCCCGGTGCTGTTTCCACCGCATTGCGTAGGGTTTGCTCCGAGCGGCCTTCTTGTCAGCTTCGCCATGCTCCATTTTGGCAATCTTATGAATGGCGTAGCCCAGGTACATCACCGAGGGGGTTGCCACCAGGATGATCTGGAACACCCAGAAGCGCACATGGGAGAGGGGTGCAAAGGCATCATAGCAGACATTTTCGCAGCCTGGCTGCTCTGTGTTGCACACAAATTTGCTTTGCTCGTCGTAATAGATGGACTCTCCCCCTACAGCTGTAAGGACGATCCGGAAGACAATCAAGACAGTGAGCCAGATCTTCCCCACAAACGTGGAATGGTTGTGGATCTCCTCTAGCAGGCGAGTCAGGAAGCTCCAACTCATGGTGACTGAATTGGTTTGCCCTGATAAAAAAATGGAAAAATCAACGAATATTAAATCCTTATTTAATTTTTTACTGATATCTCTAGGAACTACGTTTTTGTATACTTGAAATCTAACTTCGAGGCCCTTACTAGAATGATTGTTAAAATAAACAGCATCTCACTCTACAGCATCTACTCCCAGGTAGGACAATTCACTTCAGCCTATGAGCACTTGTTTGCTTGTAAACACCAAACTAGAAAGTATGGTTTGTGTTCATGACTTCCCTAGTTTAAAAGGTAAAAGTGTAGCTATCATTCCAGATGTACTTCTCACAGTATACTGGATTCTTTACACACACGATTATTTCATAAGGCCTTCAGAACTTTGAGAGATACAGGTAAGAAAACAGCATGACGGTGTACTCATTTGGTCCAGTCATGACAAGACTACCACTGAGAACATAGTGGGGACACTTGGGCCATAGACTCCATTGTGAAAAGGTACCTTACTAGGAAACTTAAATTTTAAGACCTGGTGACAAAGTATTAAAAATAGTTAAAAAGATAGTATAGCTTCAAATAACTGGCAATGATCAAGAACTAAAATAAAACAGAAAGGAATGAAGAAGATATTCCCTAGCTAGGCTGCATAGCAGAGCAGACTCTAGGATTCTGTATTATATTTCTGAATTTTGTTTATTGTGAATGTTAAAAACTATCTGCAAATTGAATTGTGAAGACATTAAATCCAATCCATACACAAATCCATTTAAAACAGCATTTGGAAAGATAGTTTTATTCTGAGATTCTTAGAACTATGTCCAGAATTCTAGTAAAAACCACTGAAACAAGGTAAAGTATATAAAATCCCTAATGTAACCTCTGACACTCAGTATACCCAGTTTTTATTTCTCTTCTTCCCTCTACCAATTTACTTCTGCAAATTATAGGTAATTATCAGCATCACCAAAGAAGTTTAAATACACTTTACCTGTTATCCAGAACTTCTGTTACCCAAAATTTTCTTAGAGAAATGATGTTCTGCTTACAACTTTTCCAGATTCCCTCTAGAAGGGAAAAAAGAAAAGAGAAGGTCATAAGCTTCCTCCCACAGAAAACAATGAATCACTAAAATGTCATTTTCAGGAAGAAACAAAATTTTCTATGTACCTCAGGTTTCAATCAGCATGAGATGGAAACAGGCTTGAGTTTGAATATCACTGTTTTCTCCTCCCAAGATGTGGTAGGAAAACTACATTAACAGTGACCCAAAGATTAAGTCATTGTAGTCTAAGAAAATGTGACAGGAAGATGAGTCATTTGTGAATATCTGAAGTAGACAAACTCTGGCACCTATAGGAAAACGCCAAAGCAGAAAATCTCAACAAATTTAAACCGGGTCACGAAAGGCCTTGCAAAAACCTCACCCTGCGTGCTCGTCTCGCTCTATTCTCTAGAGCGGCCAATCTCTCTCACTGGAATTTGAGCAGCCAACTAGGAGCAAGCTGTTTAGTTAAAACACCCAACAGCTGGCTCTCAGTCACTGGGACACCCATGTCCACAGGAGGTGAGTTACAGTTTCAACTGCTCACAGAAAGAAAACACCTGTATCTGTACGTGTCTTAAAAAAATTCCAGGACAAATTATTGCTCATTACCCAAGTTCTGCCAACTTTGAGTCGCTACAGTCAAGATTTGTCCATTGGGTGACAACTTTGTTCATTTACTACCATTTAATAAGTAAACTGAAAATAATCCCTGAGGATTATGTATTCACAGTAACAAAAAAAAAATTTTTTTAAGATACAAGAAAAAAATTCAGAACAATTTTCAAAAGGTCAATGAAGAAGTAAGAAGAAAAAAGGAAGTGCAGGCACCTACATAACATGAAATTATCAAGATTTACATAAACTGACCACACAAAGATCTTTCCATAGGACTTCAAGTACAACTCCCGTTTCCAGCCCTGATGTGCAACTGAGCTCACCACTTCTCTCTCTCCCTGAATATGCAAGTTATAAAACCACAAAACAAGAAGTAAGTAATATGCAATTGTTAAATGGTTACATAAGCCAGGTTTCCAACACGGAACTCTGTAATGATTCACATTCACAAGTTCAGACACAGATTTTCCCCAAACACATCTAAGGTATTTCTCCCCTGAAGCCTAATATTCTATTCTTTCCTATATATCAAGACTGTAAAAGAGCAAATGGTAATTAATTAGGAAAACTTAACCCCTCTCCATCCCTACCAAATGGGTATCTTTTTAATAATTACTGCGATGAAAGAATTTCTCAACAGTTCTGCATCTCATACAATAACCTAACATTTTGGGGGGGCGGAGAAATTGGTGATACGCCCCTCAAGGTTTATACGTAAATTACAAAGCAGTCAGTCATTTAAACACTCCCAGAAGTGCATACTGCGTACTGGTTATGCTGTAGGCCTAGAAAATGCCAAACCCTTAAGAGCGTGATTTTCCATGGGCTCCTAAGTGCCACAACACCCTATACCCATACCTTGAGTATAAATGATGTGTTTGGTAACTCCAGAATCTTATACAATGGGCGACAGACAATTTCCTTTCTAAAATAACCATGGCTTCCTAAACTCAGTGGCAGCATCACCACTGTTTTGTTGATCTACTGAGGAGTCAGGAGGTTTTCCTTGGATACTCTTCCCTTTCCAAATCTCTTTCCTCTCCTTGTGGGCAAGAAGGAAATGGCTTAAATATCAGAGAATCTTACTCCGACAGGATGGGGAGGTGATAGGAAGAGGTGGGAGGCAGAGAGAGGAAAAACTGAACGAGCAGAATGGTGGGTTCTGGAACTGACATTTCTAAGCAGAAGGTACCATTGCCAGGTGTGGTCTCATTGTGTTCTTGCTCCATTAAATCTCCCTTTTTTCTGAATTATTTTATTTTGCTCTGCTATCAGAAGCCTAAGATTCAGGACACAGTCTTCTCTGGCTTCCCTGCTTCAGCAAACAGACTTAGTTATAGAGTAGGGAGAGGAGAGTGTGCAATTACCTGTGAATGGCTTTCATGAAAAAATAAAACCATTTCCATATTCCATCTCTGAATGGAAAATGACATGGGAACGTGTGACAGGTGCTGGTGAGGTAGGGGAATGCCTAACATCCACGTGTATGTACGTATGTATCTACTTTATTTTTCAAAACACCAAAACACCAATTGATTTACATGTACTTTTATACTTAATATTTTTTTGAATATCTCCTTTAAGCTTTGGCTGAATTTATCTACAGACAAGTTCTAGGAAGTAGTATTATTAGGTCCAGGAAATGTAAATCTACATGGTTCTTGCTTTGTACTATCATTTGACTTTCTAAAAAGGTTCTAAGTCATTTACAGTGCCTGGCAATGAATAATTACAATTTCACCTCAACCTCACTAGCATTGTCTGCTAGGCTACTTTACTAGATGCAAAATAGTATTTCAAAATTATGTCAATTTGTATGTTTTTAATACAACAGGATATATGTCTTCCATATTCCCCTGTCTTTGTGGACTATTTCTATCCTTTTTTTATCTGCCCATTTATCTGCAGAATGTATTCTTAACATAGTACAGGCCTTAACCACTTAACACTTACTATAAACATCTCATTTTATTGTCTTCCTTCAAATTTTATTATTTTTATAGTCACATTAGTCAATTTCTTGAATAAATTAAAAGGTAGAAAAGTTTTTCTTTCAAAGATTGCTTTTTATTTATTTGTTTGTCTATTTTATGCCTATAGCACCTGGTCTTCGTAGGTGGTCTCCCATCCAAGTACTAAACAGGCCTGACTCTGCTTAGCTTCCGCGATCAGATGGGATCGGGTTTGTTCGGGGTGGCATGGCCGTAGACAAGGATTGCTTTTTAAATGAAGGATACTACAATTCATGGCAGCACTACCCACCCATCCCCCCACTTGCACTGAAGAAAATCATGTTTGCTTATATAACACTTATTGGACAGAAACCAAGTGTGCTATTTTTAGTCTATTTTCCAAATAACTAAAATTACAAATCTATCTTGTCTTGCATTAGAAAATACATTTAAAAAATTAGTTGGCATCAAAATGGTAATAAATTATCTAATTCGCTCCCAAATTCTTTATATTTGAAGTTTCCTACCAATTATATCCTAACAGGATCAAGTCAAAGTTTACTGCATTTTTCTGTAAAAAAGAACTCATAGGATTTTTGAAGATTAAATATAAGCACATTATTTAGATGATCTCGGAAGGTAGATTATATAATTAAGATCTATTTTAAAGATGAGGAAATGAAGTCCAAAAAGTTTATAAAATTTGCCTAGAATCATCCAGTTATTAAGTGGTAAAGCTAGAACCTGTAATCAGCCAGTCTTGTTTTAGTAACTGGGAGGGAAGACTAAAAATGGAAAAATAGCACCATCATCAAAATTTAATTAAGAATGATAACTTATTTGAGCATTGAGAATAGGGACTAGGGACTAGAGAAGTTTGTAAATTCAACTGAGTGTACACCAAGTCAGAGATGAAAATACCTGTTAAAGGAGAGGTACACCAACAGCATACATATGAAATGCTCAGAGCCAGGTGGGCCCTCAAGGCAAAACACCATTATTCCCATTACTATGCTGCTTCAATTTTTTGTCTTGTCACCTCAACTGTACTACTGGGAGCCCCAATGTGCAATTTGTGGTTATGTCAATTATATCTCAAAAAAGTTGTTAAAAAAATAAGAAGAAATAAAGACTTTTTTAGGGATAAAAAAGCTGAAAGAAGTCATCTTTAGCAAGCCAGCACAATAAGAAATGTTAAGTCTTTTGAGCAAAAGAAAAATGACATCAGATGAAAATTTTAATCTACACAAAGGAATAAAGAGCATGGAAATGCAAAAAACATCTAGCATCTTTTCTTATTTTAAATATTTTTAAAAAGATAATTGGCTGTTTAATTTGTGAAATTCATAACATTTTTTATACATACTTCTTTTAGTTAGAGGTAAAAGGATGAAATATCACAAAGGGAAAATGGAGAGGGAGAGGAAATGGAAATATACTGTTGTAAGGTAATTAGACTACACACAGGAAGTGGTTTAATATTACTTGACTAGACAGTGATAAGTTAAAGATGGATACAGTAAACCCTAAATCAAACACTAAAATAACAAAACAGGGTTACAACTAATCAGCTAACAAAGATAAGGAATCATAAAAAATAGATGAAGTAAAGAGGGGGTAGCTCCATAGTGTAGTGGTTAGCATGTCTGCTTTGCAAGCAGAAGGTCTCGGTTCGTACCCCAGGTGGAACCACAGACCATACCCTGGGTGCACCAGGCCCCGGGTACGCACCAGGACCCGGGTGCATGCTACGAGCGTGTAGGAGGGGACGTCCCATATTCAGAGATCCAATTCTTAAGGGGAAATGGCAACATCCATGGGTCAGGGTTGGAAGTGTGTGTGTGGGGGAATTAAAGATAGAGGGAAAAAAAAAAGATGAGGTAAAGAGAAAACAGGAAGATGGCAGATTTAAACTCAACCATAGCAACAATCACATTACATGTAAATGGACTAAACATGCCAATTAAAGACTAAATAAGCAAGATCCAACTACTACATGCTGCCTATAAGAAACCCACTTTAAATGCAAAGTCACGAAAAGATTAAAGTAAAAATATGAGGGAAAGATGTAACAACATACTAACAGTAAGCAAAAGAAAGCTGGAAAACTATATATTAGTATCAGACAAAACAGATTTCAGAGGAAGGACTATTACCTGAAATAAAGAAGGTCCTTTCACAATGATAATTCATCAAAAAAAGATGAAGCAAAAACTGATAGAACTAAGAAAAACAATAGAAAAACCCACAATTAATAGCTGGAAATTTCAACGCCTCATCAATAATGCATAGAACAAATAACAGTAAAACAGAGAAATAATAGTAAGCATATAAAAGAAACATAAATGAACAAAACTAAAACAGACTCAGATACAAAGAACAAACTGGTGATTGCCAAATGGGAGTGGGGGGGCGTTGGAGGGCTGAGCAAAAAATATGAAGGAATTAAGCAGTACAAATTAGTAGTTACAAAACAGTCATGGGGATGTAAAGTACAGCATAGGGAATATAGTCAATAATATAGTCAATAACTTTGTATAGTTCCAGGTGGGGACTAATCGGGGTGGGGAGGATCGCTCTGTAAATTATATAAATGTCTAACCACTATGCTGTACACCTGAAACTAATATAAAATAATACTGAATGTCAACTCTAATTGAAAATAAAACGTAAGAAAAAAAAAGACATTAAGTAAAAACTAAGGAAATCTAAATAAAATCTAAATAAAATATAGACTTCAATAAAAAAAAAACAAAAAAAAAACAACACTATTGACTATTTTACGTAAACTGACATTTAGAGTACACTCCACCCAATAGCAGAATTCACAATTTTTTCAAGGATACGGAGAACATTTACTGAGCTAGACCATATTCTGGGCTACGACAAAAGTCTCAATACATTTAAAATGATTCAAATCATACAAAGTATGTATTCGATCACAACGGAATTAAATTAGAAATCACTAAAATTTAGTTATCTTCCGTTATGCTCTCTTATCACTGAAAAAAATCTCCATATGGATGTCTTATCAATTGGAACTTGTTCTCAAAAGGACTAGTTTCTTTTCCTCTTCCCTTCCATACCCAAAATTTACCTCTGTCATTTCCATTATCAATTAATAGCATTGTGACTTTTAAAGAAAGCAATCCTTACTTTCCCTATAAAACAAACAACAAACACAATTTAGGATTTACTAAACATGTATGTGCCAAGAACTATACCGGGTGCTCATTTCTTTTTCCTTATTATTTTTAAATTTATTATTATTTTTTGTGACATTGGTTAACGAAATGCAGTAAGTTTCAGGTGTACTCTCACTTGTTTTAATCCTCACAAAATCTTATCTTTTAGATAAGAAACAGGTTCAGAAAAGTTATGTAACTTGGTCAAAATCAGAGCTACTGACACAAGTAGGTTCAACAGGTTAGTTTAACTCCAGTCTTCTATTTTCGTTATGCTATATTCTTAACTCCAAAATCCAATAAGACATCTACCTATGAATTATTACTTCATAATGCTCTCAAATACATTATGTACATCTGAATCTGGGTATCTGAAATATGTGAAGAGTTGAAAACTACCTGATGAAAACTATCTAAATGACTAATCATTGATTATGAATGGTGAAAAAAACAGTAAATCCTGTCAATTCTTTCTTCAAAATAAATCCACAGTCCAACTTCTTACCACCTCCATTGCTATCATTCTGATCTAAGCCACCTTCATCTCCAGCAAGATTACTGTAAAAGCCAAAGTCTTCTAACATCCCTTATTATACTCTTTTTCCTTTCAAATCTATTCTCCAAAAAAGCAACCAGTGTAAAGTTTTTAGAAAGTCAGTCAGATCATGTTCCTTTTCTGCTCAAAACTCTCTTGGAATAAAACCTAAAATCTTTACCACAGTCGAAAACACCCTTCCTCATACAGTTCACTTTCTGGCCTATCTCCTTCCAGTATCCTTCTCCCTCATTATGATTCAGGTTTACTTGCATCCTCACTATTTCTCAGATCATAACAAATATGCCAGCCATGTTTTTGCCTCAAGACTTCTACACTTGCTATTTTCACTACTTTGAACCCTCTTCAGATATGGCAGGACTGTCACTTTGAGTCTTTGCTCAAAAGTCACCTCCTTAATGAGACCTTCCCCCAGACCACTGCCCTCTAAATTAACATGTCATTCTCTAGCCCCTTTAGCTTAAATTTTCTTTATAGCACTTAACCCTCACATAATGTAATTTTTATCTTATAATTTCATTGTTTATAAAATGTAAGCCCCATGAGAGCAGGATTTTTTCCTCCCTAGTATTCCCTGGCAAATGGATCTGTATTACTTCTTTGCTGAAGAGCCACTAGTGGGAGGTGGCTTCTCAAACCAGTGGGGCAAAGATCAACTTTTTAATTAACAGTGTTTGGGCAACAGGATAACTACCTGAAAAAAAAAGATAAAAGGAGAATTCATACCTCACATTGGATATCTAGGTAATCCCCAAACAGATAAAGTATCTAAATATAAAAACTGAAACCATAAAAAGTATTAGAAAACATAGTTGACATCTGATATAACTCTGGAAATGGAAAAAAGAAAAAAGAAAAAGATGAATCTGAGTACAAAAAAAGTGTCTCGATGGTTAAGAACAAAACAAAACAAAATCTCATAAGCAATACTGAAAAAATAATGAACCGGAGGGAAAGTTTTTGGTAACTCTTTTTATAGGCAAAGAGCTAATCTCCCTAATATAAAGAGTTCAAAAAAAAAAAAAAAAGCTAACAAAAATCCAATAGAAAATTGGCAAGGGATACACAGATATTCCACAGGAAAAAAAGAAACGCAAATTCCCCTTTAATCTTTTAAGCCATATTTGACATAATTCATCACTCTTTCCTCCTTGAAATACTTTTTTTTTCACATGGATGAACCTTGAAAACATAATACTAAGTGAAAGAAATAAGGCACAAAAAAAGCCACATTTTGTATGATTCCATTTATATGAAAATGTCCAGAATTGGCAAATCCATAGAGACAAAGTAGATTAGTGGTTGTCAGGGGTTGGGGGAAATGGGAAGTGATTATATACAGGGTATCTTTTTGGGATGATAAAAATGTTCTAGTATTAGACAGTGGTGATGGTTACACAACCTTGTGAATATACCAAATACCACTGAACTGTACACTTTAAAAGAATGAATTTTAAGGCATGTGAATTATAGCTCAATAATAAACTACTTCAAGATACAAGTCTTCTCCTACCACACGGCAAAAATCCAAAAGCTGGGGAGGCTGTGGAGAAACACATTCTCATACATTGCTGGTTGGAGTGGTATAAACCCTGGTGGCAATTTGGCAATAACTTACAAAATTACAAACGCATCTTCTATTTTTTGACCCAGTAATCTCACTTTTGGGAATAATCACACTATAGCACTGTTTCTATAAACAACTCAAATGTCCACTGTCATGGGAACAGTTAAATGCACTACAGTCTATTTATACAACAGAATACCATGTGGCTGTAAAAAAATGAGGAATGTTCTCCTTAGTATAGAAAGATATCCGAGACATTTAATTAGTGAAAATAGCAAGGTATATAACTGTATATAGTATGTGCCTTTTACATAAGGAGAAAAAAAAAACTGTGTTTTTGCTTATACTTCTATAAAGAAACACAAGATATTTAAAAAAATTAATGAAAGTGGGGGAGGAGACTAAGAAAGATGGGGTAGGATCAAGAATTTTGATTATATCTTTTTATAGTTTTGTTTTTTGACCCAAATGAATATACTGTCTTTTTAAAGAAAATATCCCTAAAGACATTCCATGCCCTAATAAAGTCTGCTTGATAGCTGTAAAAAATCCTTTTGTAAACTTTTAAAATATAACTTAAATACCTTTCAAAATTTAAGAGTTTTATAAAAACTGTGCATCTTAGCTTGTTTTACTTCAAAAATTTAAAACATATTTATATCAACTTACACTATACCCTATCACATATGTATTTGCTGTTTCCCTCCATTAAACCCGCTTCCTTCGCAGAGCCTCCCCGTTTGCTCCCTCACTTCATTTACACTGCTCTTCAGGTGTCACCTCCCATAGTACTAGCCTTCCCTGACCCCCTACCTACAATAATGTCCATCACGCTCTATACTCTTGGACTCGGCGTTTTTCCTTAAGAGCACTTACTTAACATTACCTAACACGTTTTTTATTTGTTAATGTCTTCATTATCTGTCATCTCAACAGAATTTAAGCAAGGAATTTTTTCTTGTATCCCTGGCACTTAGAACAAGTATTCACTGAGTGATTTAATAAATTTAAATCTCTGCTCATTGACTTTTTCTACTTTAATCCATCTTTCCACTACTTCCTGCCTGGAAAAACTTTCATCCTTCAAAATGTAGCTCAAAGGGCACCACCTCAAGTTTCCTCGACCTCTTCAATCTCCTCCCCAGAAAGACCGTAACAATTTTTCATTCCACCAGTATCAGAACTTCCTCTATCAAATCAAGGTTAGTGGTTGGCTTCTTCTGCTGGAATATGAGTTCCTTGAGGGAAAAATCCATGTTTTCTTTTTTTTTTTTTAATTCTCTGAGTCCCTAGCACCTTGTATGCTACCCAGGACACAGAAAGCACTCAGTGAATGTGTGGCATATTAAATAGAAGATCTGAATGCATTTGTAAGAAGTAGGAAATATAAAATGTGTTCACTAATACAATCATACTTCAGGACAGAATGAGTGTTATAAAATTAGAAAATGTGAAAATACTCGGAGAAGGGAAAGAGACTAACTCCTATGAATTAAAAAGTATAAGTTGTCAATCATATCTCCATAAAGCTGGGGTAAAAAAGTATAAGCTTACTGCAGAAGACAAGTGGATCTCTGAAGGATGGGTATGGTTTCACCAGGCAGAGGTGGGGTGGAAGGAGAGGCAAGGCAGATGGAGAAAATGGTGTGAGGGAAAAGGTGCACAAGGAGGCTCTTAGACGGGAGCATGACGGAGGATGTTTGGGAAGCAGATGCAGAGAAGGCTGGACGGGGAAGTCAAAACCCAGTCTGTAGAGAGCTTTAGCACAGCATGGAACCTGAAATTAAAGCATGTAAAAGTAATGATGAGTATATGGTCCTCAAAAGTGGTCCACAGACCACCTCCATCAGAATTATCCAAAGGGCATGTTGAAAATGCCGATTCCCAAGTCTTACTTACCCAACTCCTACTCCCAGGACTACCGAATCAGAATTTAACCCACCTATGGTTAGGTATTTCAGTTTTACAGTGGTTTGCTATTATACTTACAACTTTGTACATACCCCTAATTATAGATTTAGGAAATTTTTCTAAAAGAATTGCTAGGTCAACAGTTCTATGAACTGTGAAAAAAATTTTTGTGTGTTAAGGAAAGGTCAACATCTTTGCCATTCTCTCCAAAAATTCTAAAGTTGATATGCATTACCAAATTACCCCTCCAAAAAGCTGTTAACTATTTATATTTCCACTATCAAAGTATGAATATGCTGGTTTCCTCACTCCCTCACTAATGATTTTAATACATATATTTTTAAAAAGTCTGGGTTAATCTGAGTTTAAACTATAAGAAGTTTTAGGCCGTCACGAATTACTAGGGACGTGCAAATAAAAGCACACTATTATGAAAGAAGGGAAAAGGAGAGAAGTAGGGAGAGATGAGAAAGGGGGAAGAAAGGAAGGAAGGAAAAGAGAGAGAGCAAGAGAGTGAACGCGAGCAAGCAAGCTGCCAAAGCTATAGAAAAACTGGAAGCCTTGTGCACTGCTGGTGGGAATGTAAAATGGTACAGCTGCTGTAGAAAACTGTATGGGTATGGTTTCCTCAAAATATTAAATAGAGAATTAGTATATGATTCTACTTCTGTACCCAAAAGAAACAAAAGCAGGGAGGCCAACATATATTTGTACACCCATGTTCATAGCAGCATTATTCACAATAGTCAAAAGGCGGAAGCAATCCAAATATCTACTGACAGATGAACAAATAAACAAAATACAATATACACAATGGAATATTATTCAGCCTCATAAGGAAGAAAAGTCTAACATGCTACAACATGGATGAATCTTGAAGACATTATGCTAAGTGAAAGAAATCAGTAAAAAAAGGACAAATATATGGTTCTACTTATATGGCGCTGGGAGGAATGGGGAGTTAGTGTTTCATGGCTACAGTTTCAGTTAAGAATATAAAAAAGTTCTGGAGATGGATGGTGGTGATGGTTGTACAACAATGTAAATGTACTTAATACCACAGAACTAAACACTTAAAAATGGTAAAAATAAATTTTGTAATGTATATTTTACCATAATAAAAAGTAAAAAAAAGTTTTAGACCAAAATTCATTCATGCTATTAGTATTTACCTACCATCAAGAAGCTTGCAATCCAGCAGTTTATAGGAAATTTAGAAACACTTTCTAAAAACTACAGCTGTATTCAAGAGATATTTAATGTAGTTACACATGCTATGCAACAGAAGATAACAAATCATCTGTTAAAGTTTAAACATTTTATAAAGCAATGATTCTACGGTGAAATGCTTGACTTTACAGTTTATTTGATTCATTTTTTCCATTACAATCTCTATTATAATCTTGAGCACAAAAACAGTTAATCTAAAAATATCGCTTTCATATATATCTTTGGGAAAATCTCTCTAATAGACTCATGTAAAAAAAAGCTCCCAAGGGTTTCAGATCAGCAATGAAAAAAAACCATAACGGTTCCCTGTCAATGTTTAATGCTCACTAAGCTATAATAATCAAGAAATTAAAAACTATTAAATAAGTAGTGCTATACTAAATGTTTTGCAAATGCAACAATCAAGTCCAAATGGATCAGAGCCAAGTTTTAACTTCCTTCTAATTAAAAATAACAACAAACCTAAAACCTACAATAGATAGACCATATTTTATAATCTTAATTTCTTTTCTAAATGAAAATCCAGGATGAATTAAAATTAATATTCTAAAAAAGTGACTTCTAACCTTGAATTTTGTGAAACTGAGACAGAGCAAGCACTGAACTAGGAGCCAAAAGATTCTAACAGGTACTTCGGGAATAAGTATTTCCATTTTTTCATGTGTGAAATATGTGGAGAATGTCAGATTAAACGATTTCTAAGGTCCCTTCTATTAACATTTGATAAAAATTACTCCATTTCAAACGACATCATGTAGGCAACTTCCTCTTCCATCTATATTAAAAGTGGCATTAAACTAAACAAAAAAGAAAATTACTCCAGAAAAATTCATAAAACCAACAAATTATGCAGAAAGAAGTGAAATAATGACAGTGAAATTAAACAATAGTAAGATGTCAAATTTTCAAGAAGGCACTTCCCAGTCATCAAAGAAAATCTGTGGTTGGACTAAAAAGTCTCAGTATTGACTCACCATGATTCTAAAGTATTAACTATCTGGGCATCCCAAATCATGAGCTTAGCAATCTAAGAATGGTGCTAGTGACTCACACTCCTGAATGAGACTGCTTTATGCGCAGAGACAATGAATCAATTAAAGGGTTTACAATGAAGTTTTGTTTAACTGGAACATTTTAAGTGGAAGTTAATTCTGCATGAGCGATAATAGATGTTTAATAACTAGCTAGTGACAATTTCTAAAAAAAAAAAAAAAGCATTATGGCAGCTAACTAGCAAACAGTAATTTATGTATTACAAACATGAAAACAACTTGTTTTTCAAAAGAGCTCTTGGTCACAAAAAATATTTGAGAAACACAAAATGTAATTTATTGTGAAGCAAATTATAATACCTAATAGAAAGAAAGTAGCTTGAAATCTTGGCTCTATTAACAAACAAGGAAACAGAATACACCATTGTGGGGTGAAGTGTCAATCTGTGCTGGCAAAAAGCCATTCTATTTGAAAGAACCTTTAAGGAACCAGCTGGAGAAATATGGAAAACCTGAAATAATGCATTCATTCAAAATGGATCGTAAGTGGTACTGTCTTCATGTAAAAAGGGACAGTACTGGCACACTTGTCCAAAATAGCCTAAACTTAGGTCTCATCAACTGTGTGAACAATGATCCATCTAGAAAAACAAACATATCTAAGACAAAATGAAAACAGATGTATAATAATTCCAATATGACCAGGGTCACAATACAAAATTTGCAAAAAACACTGTCATACACTGATGACAAGGGTGGTCTGGTACAATCTTTCTGGAAGGCACTGCGGTGATAGTTATCAGGAACTTCAGAATGTTTATGACCTCTCATCGATAATTCCATATCTAATAACTTATCCTAACTAAATGCCCAATAAAAGAACTTTATATGATTTGTGATCTAACCTGTTAATGAAATACTGTATGACCATTATAAATCTTGTTTTAGAACAGAGATCACAAAATGCAAATGTCTAAAATTATATAGAGACGAAAAGTAGATGAGTTGTTGCCTAGGGATGGGGGAGAGGATAGGAAGTGACTGCTAATAGGTATTAAGTCTCTTTTTAAGGGAATGGAAATATTCTAAAATTAGATTGTGGTGACAGCTACACAACTCTGTAGCTAGACTAAAAACACTGAATTGTATAAACAGGTGAACTCTATGGCAGTGGTCCCCAACCTTTTTGGCACCAGGGACCGGTGTTCCTATGAGAATCTAATGCCTGATGATCTCTGGAGCTAAGTCGGTGATGCTACAAGTGCTGGAGAGTGGCTGCAAATATAGATGAAGCTTCACTTGCCCACTGCTCACCTCCTGCTATGTAGCTCAGTTCCTAACAGGCTATGGACTGGTACCAGTTTGCGGCCTGGGCCAGTTGGGGACTCCTGCTCTGTAGTGTGTGAATTATTTTTTATATGTCTAGATACCAGTGAGGTGATACAAGTAACCAAAACAGGAAAATGGGGCCTGGAGAACACATGCACCAACTAAAGGGGGTCTGTCTGCTGCTTACTAGCTACAGCTGTGGGTGTTACCAAACTTAATGTTAAATCTTTCAAAAGAAGTCTCATCTGGATTTTTATGTGAAGTCTGATTTTTTTATAAATTTTTTATCAAAGTCTAAAATACCTACAGAAAGGTGCACAAATGTTAACTGTACAGCTCAATGAATTTTCACAAACTGAACACATCCATTTAACTAAATTTATACATACATAAAACTTGATTTTAGTACAGCACTAAAATCAAGAACAAAGCACGACCAGCTACCCATAGCCAGAGTCATGCCCCTTCATATCCAAGAGAAACCACCATCCTTACCTCTAAGAGCATAGATTAGTTTAGCCCAAGGCCAGCTTTGGCACTATTGACATTTTGGGTAATGCTTTGTTGTGGGAGACTGTCCTGCATTGTAGGATGTTCTGCATCCAGTCTCTTCCAGTTCTGACAACCAAAGATGTCTCCAGTCATTGCTAAATGGTGTCTTATGTAGCAGAATCATACCACAGAGACCCACTGGTTTAACCTCTTCTTGAACTTTATATAAATGGAATTATATAGAATAAATTCTCTTATATTGGAATCATAAAGAATATACTCTTTTGTGTCTGAGTTCTTTTGTTCAACATCTGTTAGTTCTAGTTTTATTTTCTTTACTTTATTAAATTGCCATTCTGTGAGTATATCACAATTTATCCATTTACTGCTGATTGGTATTTGAGCAGTTTCCAGTTTGGGGCTATTATGAATAATGCTACTATGAACATTCCACATCTTCTGGAGAACATGTGTGTGTTTCTATTGCATACCTAGCAGAATTGCTAGGCATAGGGTACGTATATGTCAGTTTTAGTAGATTAGTATTTTTCTGAAGGAGGTTGTATCAACTTACCTTCCTGTCTTTTTTTTCATGCTGACAACTAATAGGAAAAACATTTAAATAATATTGAGCTAGGTATCATACCAGCTGAATAAAACCTGCCAATTTATGACCTGTTTTAAAAAATAGTTCATTATGTGGGAAAATGCTCCTATGTAGAAAAGAAACAAAAACAAGCAAATGAAAAACTCCCAATAAAATAACATTAACAGGGCTTATGGATAATTTGCTTTTCAGTATTTTCTACAATAAACATGTAATAATGGAGTTGGCAAAGCTTTACTATGCAGCAAAAGTCCCAAGAGAAATTTAAAAATACGCCAGGGTACAAATTTCATAATATTTACATAAATTCATAAAGACCTACTTAAATAATGGATATACCACAAAAAAAAAATGTTAACATCTCATAGAACCTTTGGTACAGTTATTACACGTCCTTGAATAAGAGAGTCCAAGACGGAACTTATATAAAATTCCACTCCAGATTAAAATATAGGATGGTGAGTCTAGAGAATAATTCTTAATTTGTCAGGGTATATCAAGGATAATGAAGTAGAACTCTGATATGATGTCTTATGTAGCAGCTTGGTATCATAATGATGCTCTTTTCATTTTAGACTCATTATAAAATGGTCAAAAAGCAGCAAAGAAAATTAACATATCCAATATTTCCTTGAAATACATAATTTTTGTCATTGCTACCTGCTGGCTATTTTGTCTGATACTGAGTATTCAGAAGGAGTTACCTTTATTTGAAAAACTGATTATTAAACAGTCGCCAAAAACTTACCATTCTCCATTACAAGTGAGTTCTATTAAGTGTTTATACTTGACATGTGAAAATATGACAAAATTCATACATCCTGTCCTAATCACGCCACTTCATTTTCTCTCCTCCATATCAAGGATTCTTCTGTTGGGATAAGAATATGCCCATGAGATTCAGTACAGATCCAAAAGATATATCTCCCAAAACACTAAATATTAATATATTACCCTAGATGGATTTTTTTAAAACCAAAATTATCTGTTATTTTAAGGCTTTGAAGATTAGCTAAACTGGAATCTAAGACCACTATTTTGAGCACTGATCTCATCTCCATTTTCCTCTCTCAAGAAACTACGTTGATATGTATGTAATTTCAAACCAATGAAGGCAAAAAACCAGTTTTCTCAGGCAAAATAAAAAGCAGTAGGAAAGAAAGCATCTATTAAGAGCATTCTATCTGGGGTTCAAAATGCTACAGTTGCTTAAAATTTCCCATTAAACTAGTAACCATAATTAACTGGTAATCAAAATAAATCAATAGAGTGCTTTGCAAGCTATGTATATAATTTTCCTCCTAGGACATACTTCAAATCATAAACATATTTTTCCATCCTTCTTTCTTTTCCAAGCTCAAGTATAACAGAATACACAATCCAGTAAAAGAACTGAGACTCTCCCCCAATTCCTAATAATTTTTTCCAAACTTAAAAGAAAGCTTTCCTTTTCAAGTGAATCTAAGAAGTACACATCTGCTTGAACTGCCCCACCTATAATACAAAGCTTTCATGATGAATAACATGAGAATCTACTACAGAATTGGAATGTGAAGTCAAAGTTAACTATTTGATTTAGTCACACAATCACCAAATTCCCTTTCAGAAAGTACTACCTTGCTTCTCTCAATAAAGCATTTTCTATACAAATCTAGATGGCTTAGTCAATCAAGTCTTTTAAAAAGATCCCAAGAACTAACATTTCTGATATTATAAGTTTAAAAATCACTATCTTAAGAAAAAAATCCAAACATCTTTATTATCCAAATCTTCCACAAATACACTTAGTTTCATAGGTTCACACGCTATTAGTTGTCAAAGAAACCGAGATGGGCTAGGCTAGTAGTGCCCAACTTTTAGAGTCTGAAGTCCTTTATATAAATCACAAGATTTCTCTGGAGCCTTATATAATAGTGGTTATATGTTTATTATCTATCTTTGGAGAAAACACATAAAGATACAACTACTATAAATTGGTAAAGTTTTAAAATAAATCTGTAGTTTATCATATCACCTACATACACATTTGAAAAGGTTACACATATTAGTAAGACATTACTTATACAGTTTGCAGATAAACTTCCATGGATTCTAAAGTTATCTTTCTTCAGTGACCCACGGTTTGATACCACGGTATGAGATTAATATCCTTATTTTACTGAAGAGGATGTCAAAGATCATGATGACTTGCATAAGATCACACAACTGATTAGCTGTAAAGCTTACAATACGACTCAAGACTTAATGATCTTTTTGCTATACTATGTGGGTTTAGTGTTAAAGACCATGCAGAAAGTCACTGAAAAAGTTGAAAGCAACAGACAAGCAACATAAATATAACTGAAGAAAAAATCCCATGTAAAACAGCAACAAACAGATAAAATACTCAGGAATAAGCCTAACAAGAAACGCACAGGATTTAAATGACAAACACTTGAAAATACTACCAAGGAACACACAAGACTTAAATGCTTAAAATGCTTTAAAGACTTAAAGCATTCCATGTTCTTGGATACAAAAGCCATTATAAGATGTCAGTTTTCCCTAAATTAGTCTAAAATGTAATGCAATCTTGATTTCTAAAAATGCCAATAGAATTTCTTTGGAAGTAGAAAACTGATTCTAAATTCAATGTGAAAAAATAAATAGAATGAATGGAAAATGTCTGAAAGAGTAACGAGGGTATACGAACTCCTCTACATATGTACCATAAAGCTATAATTTTCAAAGGTGGAACTGGCAAAAAAGATTAACAGATTGATGGAATAGAATAGAAAGTCTGGAAGATCCAAATACACATGGGAATCTAATGTATGAAAAAGATGGCACTGCAAACCAACAGAAAAAATATGGAATATTCAACGAATGATATTGAACTACTTTGAGTAGCCATCTGGAAAAAATTAAAAATAAAGCTAGATCTTTAAAATTCCAAATGGATCAAAGATTTAAAATTAAAAACAAAACCTAAAAAGTTAGAAGAAATATGGATATTTTTCTGGACAGCTAACATAATTTCTGAAAAGCAAAAAAATACTGTAGACGACTCAAAAGATATACTAAATGCTTAAAACAATTTGCAATTCTTAGAATAAAAGGCTAATTTTTCTAACACCGACAGATCAATAATAAAGACCACTCAATAGAAAAATGTGCAATGGAGATGGAGACAGTTCTCAGAAAAAGAAACAGAAACGATTTTTAATATAAAAAGACATTCAATATCATTTGTAATTAAAGATTTACAAATTAAAACTGCACCAATATAATATTTTCATTTATCCAATTAGAAAGGATTAAAAAATTGATACCAGCCACTAACAAGGAAGGTGTGTAGAAAAGAGACGTTCTTTGTTCTTTACTGGAAGTGGTGGGGTAAACTGGTATAGCTTCAATGAGACAATGTGGGATTGTCTATCAAAATTGAAAATGTGCCTTTCTTTTGACCTGGCAATTTCAATTCTCAATATTTACCTAACAAATATACTCAGACATATAAAATAATGTACAAGAACAGTCACTGCAGCATTGTTGATGACAGGCTGGAAACAATTTAAAAGTCTATCAGTAAGGCACTGGGTAAACAAATTATAATACATCTAGTAGTCAAAGAGAAGGAGACAGCTCTATCTGTAACGATATGAAACTAAGATATATTAGTGGAAAATGCAGGCTGTGGAATAGAGTGTATAGCATTCTACCATTTAAGTATATATATGGGGTAAGTACTGAATGTATGGATAGCTCTAGAAGAATTCACACAAAAAAGGTAAACTGTAATTGCTTTGGCAGAAAAAAAAATGAGTGAGCATGAAAAGAGAATAAAGGAAGGCTTACTTTTCACTAGATATCCTTTTATACCTTTAGGAGTTTGTACTACATAATACATGACCTACCCCCAAAAACCAATTTTTAAAAAGTCAACGAAGTGAAATATTCAAGTTCAAAACTGTCAATATCAGTCTTAATGTTTAACTATATAATATATCCAGGTTTGTTGGGAAATTAATTATACTGACACTTGGCCCAACAAATGGGAAGATATTCAAATTAGAACTAGGTATAGTATGTCAAAGAAAATAACCTAATCTTCAATTTCTTTATTCCATTTGATAGCCTGCCTAAGCCTGTATTTATCTTCCTGGGAGGCAAGGTCCCCATTGTGTCCCCATACCATACCACAGGTGATCATTGTATTTTTTGGTCTATTAAAACTACTAAAACTTGAAACTAATTTAAATAAATAAATATATTTAAATTTTAAAAAAAGGAAAAATTTTTTAAAATAAGCTACTAAAGATTGATCAGCCACAGCTATTAGTGAGTTTACATCAGTAAGTATTTACTAAGGACTTAACATTGTATTGGTATATAAGACCAATAATGCAAAAACAAAACAAAACAAAACAAAACCAATAATAAGGCTTCTAGTTAGAACAAAAGCTTTGTCAGAAGTTACTTCAGTACAATCAGCAACTACAAATATGCTGCAGGAACTTAACTCTTGTTTACATCAATTAGCCTATGGTAAAACTGGTATCATTATACTTCATTTCTCCTGAAGTCGTAGATTCCAAAAACCTACCGATGACATTAAGTGAGGACTTGCTGTATATGGCTTGGGAAGTGCACATATATAATAAATGTATAAAGAAATTCAAAAGAATAATAAATTCAAGTTGGCAATGCCTCTGGTAAAGAAGCCTACGACGAAGATGGAAAGGAACATGCAATCAGGCAGGGAAACACAGGCAATTTCAACTGGACTGGTAATGTTTTATTTCTTAAGCTGCAAGGTGGAATACAAATATTTATTGAAGTATTATTACTTCTGCTGTCTTAAATATCTCATATTACTTTTTAAAAAAATTTTACAAGAGTGAAAAATCATTTAGAATCGACTATAATAGACTTAGGAAAAGGTGGCCTCAACTAGGATGGGGAGACCAGAGGTAGAGAGAAATGGCAAGAGTCTGGCCTCAGTAAGTTGTTGACAGAGCCACCTAATAAAACAGGATAGGTACAGTGAAGAAGGTCTAGGTTTGGTACCAAAAACAAGAGCTCAATCAGGAAAGCTCAATTCAAAGTACCTCTGAGTATGTAAGTGGAGAAGTTGAACAGATAGCTGGGATCAGAAAAAGGGTCTGAACCACAGATAAAAATTTGAGAGTATTCAAAATATATATGGTAACTGAAGCCACAGAATAGGTAGATTAGCGTGAGAAGGGAGGAAACCTAAGAACCAAGACTTGAGAAAGACCACCAATTAAAGGTCAGGTAGAAGAGGAGGGTGGAAAAAAGCCTGAAGAGCCAGAGAGCAAGGAGGGAAAATCAGAATCCAAGAGAAGAGTGTATTTCAGGAAGGAAATTTTGAATCCAAATAAACAAACACCTATTCTGGATGGGCAATTAGGAAATCAAGGTCCAAGAATGACTCAAAGGGAATTCCCTAAAAATTGACAGAGTCCAGATCCACTTTACTCTGAACATTCCCAAAAGTAATGTTATAATTCAGTTAAGTATTGTCAAAACTGATAAACCCTAAAAAATGTAGATTAAAAAATCTTTTTAAGACTTGAATATAGTTTAGAGATTAGAGGATAAGAACAAGGGTGTGTGAAATTCATTCCATTTCTGTAGAGACAAACATCAAAACTAACTCCGAAATCCCATACATTTCTTCTGTTTCAAAGATTTTAGAAAATTTCCAGATTGCTAAACCTTTTTAACATATTAAACTATAAGCATTTTGAAAGCAAAAATCACATGGGATTCATCTTCGAATCATCAGCATCTAGTTCAGTGCCTAACATAAGTACTTAACTGAAAAAGAAAAAAAAAGGTTCACTGAATGAAATGGGTGGGCACCAGAACACTTCTGTCCAAATTAAGCTGGTGCTACAGCAGTATAGCCTCAAAGAACAACTTTTAAATGAGGGCTCTACTCATTCTACAGAAAACTTCATTTCTTTAGAAATAGAAGGTATCTGCAAAGAGATCTCATCCTTGTGTTAGGGGAAAAATCCCTTTGGGCAACACATTCCATGAGTCTGAATGATAAATCCAAGTGATGTCTGCCACTACAGTGTTTTCAAAACATAAGGATGTACTCCAGTATGCTAGCCAGTACACTGACTAGCCGTTATTCCTGAGAATTGTAGAAAATGGCAATGCTATTTAACAGAGTAACAGACTAGATCTTTACTTCTACACAAACTCTTCAGTTATAGCGGTATGTTTGAAAAACATTTGCTGGCACTTGGGTGATATTAACAGTTTGGACCTGTTTTTTATATCTAAGGTTCAGGTTAATGACATCGGCTAAAATCTGTCTTCTCACACGTATTCTCAAAAGAATGGTCCACAAAAGCAAAAAAAGTAATCCCGTCCTTTCTTTGCCTAAATTTTTACCTGATATTTTGGATAGGAGTCACCCATGGTTCTATGCTACAAAAGCACAAGCTCAGAAATCAGTAATTACATCCCCAGTTGCAATTAGCCATCCGGATTAATAAATACTAATAAAAGGAACGTATCTCATTTATTTTGAACAAACTTCAAATAAAAAAAAAGCCTTTTGGAATTTATCACTGTGCACTGACTTATGCATGGAACAGACTACGTATTTATTAAGAAAGAGAATGATAGTCTAGGTTTTAACTATATATTTTGTATATTAGGATCCCAATTACTGAATTGATAGGTGAGCCTGGAGCTGGGGGGATAGGGGAATGGGCTAATCAGAGACAGACCACGTATCCCTTCCCTTTGGCTGATTTATACAAATATGAAATAAGAAAAATAATTATTAAGGGGTTAACAGCATTTATAAATAAGATTGCTATGTTCAAGATATAACAATATCTTGAAGTTCAAGCTGACTTCTTAAAGCACTCTGAAAAGCACTGACTTGTGGAAAGGATGTTTGAAATGCTTTGGAAAAGTGTACAGCTGTTTAGACAAATAGTAAGTAATATTAAACCATTACAGGTCAGGATAAACAATGAAAGGAAGAACTTCCATATATTCTATGTATTCTCTTGAAAATGCCCTTTGCCTACAACACTCTGCTCACGAAGATCTAGCGACCAGACTGATTTGTTTCCAAGCTTTTTACCTTTTACCCAGAAGTTATTTCAAGTTTCTTTAATTCTGCCATTACATAGTACTTAAGAAATCCGAAGCAACTACAACATACACCTCCAAATTCCGAAAAATAAAACCAAAAGCCCCAGCAAACGTAACCACAATTCGCAATATTTTTAGCCGGGAGTTCTGTAATTAAGTTTATTTTTCTTCATTCTTATTCTGAAATAGTAATACCTAAGCCCTCTTTAGGCGGTAAAATATTTGACCCCAAAATTGCATTATTAATCCCTTTTTCAACAGATATTAATGTATCCGAAATGTGCTGTTCTCCGTTAATCGGAGAATTAAAATAAAATCCTTCATTTGTAGTTAATTTTTATAGCGCTTTCTTCCACACCTACTCACTTGAACGTATACACAAGACGAACATATGACAACTTTAGACTTATCAGGAATACAAGATAACGCTTACTAGAATTCATTCTTACTTGATTTACTCGATTACACAAGTTTATATTGATGCTAACAAAGTGTGAGCATAAAGAAATCTGTACCATAGCCACTTCTCAATGAACAAAAATTCCTAACAAATGATAAAACCAAACTCGCCCATTTCGCAAAGAAAGAGAAATCTCAATCTCAGAAACAATCGCAAAACAGGGAGGAAAAAAAATCCTAAACCACACATTCACGTAAATCTTTTTCAACTCGAAGCTCCAAATGTTGCGGCCAACCACACAACTGCCCACAATCACAGAGTTAGCGCCTTCTCTTAATTTTGAATCTGGAGACGGAAGGGAAACAAAACAAAACAAAACAAAAACAGCCCTCCAAAGTTTCTGGAAGTGGGAAATCATCTGAAGTTAAGAAAACGTGTTAATCAAGAGGCAACCAACTACCCCGCTTCCCCCCTTCCAGCAGCCCCCGCCCTGAACTTTCGCTAAAATATTCGCGGGAGGCAGGAGTCTCGGCGCCCAGATGCTGGAGGAAAGAGTCCAACGAACCCGCGCTGCGGGGAGCGATGTCAGGGGCCGGGCGTCGGAGACAAAGACCAGCCCGCGGAGCGCCCGGCGCGGCCCTGCGCCCCTAACCGCCCGGCGGAGTTGCGAGCACTGCCGGAGCGCCGGCGAAGTGCGCGCCCAGGGTCCCCGGGTTCCCCGCCCGCCGCCGCGGCCCGGGCCCACCCCTCAGCCGTTTCCCTCCCAATTTGAGAACCGCGCGCTTGGGGACAAAGCAGGAGGGGCGCGCCGGGGGAGGCGGCGGGCCGCTAGCGGCGACGCCCCTCCGGGGGAGGCGGGAACCCCTCGGCGGCGCCCCGTCCCTCCCTCCGACCCCTGTCTTCCCCCGGCCCCTGTCCTCCGCGGCCCCTCTCCCGCCTCCCCACAAGTTCTCCCGTCCCCCCCGGGGCTCGCCCCTTGCCCGCCTCCCTTCGCCCAGCCCTGCGGCTGCCCCTCACCGGGCGGCAGGGTCCCCCGGAGCCGCCTCCTCCGCCGGGCCTCGGCCCGTCCCGCCGGCCGCCGCCTCATGTGCCCCGCGTCGCCATCGCCTCCACCCTCGCCTCTTCTCCTCCTCCTCTTTCGCCACCGCCACCGCCGCCGCCGCCGCCGCCTTCGCCTCAGTCTCCAGCCGAGGCCGAAGCCGCTCCCGCCGCCGCCGCCGGGGAGGCGCCTGCGCACTACGCGCCGTGATGGGGGCGGGGGCGTCCCGCCGCGGCCTGGGAGCTGGGGGCGCGCGGCAAGAGGTGCCGGGGTGGGAGGGGGCGTCCCGGGACGCGCGGGCGGCGGCGAGAGCCTCCAACTTTCCTCGGTCGGGGCTGCGCGCGCTCCCGGGCGGTCCCGGACGCAGCGGAGGCGCGGCGCGTGTAAGACCCACCCGCATGGAGTCTGGAGCCGGAGTGGACGCAGACTTCTCTGGGACAATTCATTCCCCCAGTTTGATTCCCGAGACTGGAGTGCCCCGCCTGCAGGGCCTCACTTGGAGCAGGCGACTAACGGCATCGTGAGGACACGCCCTTACCTGGGTATCCTGGGTGGGTCTCTGTGCGCACGGGCAAAAGGCCTTGGTCAGGTGTAACCGGGATGCTGATGCGTCTAAGTTCTGCTCTGCAATTTAATTACTCGAGGATCCTACGAGCCTTCCGTCGGCTAACCATTCTGGCTCCTTTGGTGACTTTTCGTGGTATTTCTAGATACATTTGAAGTCCTGGACTTTCCTGATTAGCAAGACCCTAATACCCTAATAGGCCATTTCCTCTGAACCCTTTGCATTTCCGGCAACCTAAACACTTCTTAAAAATTTGTATGCATAAGAATCTCCAGTCTTAAACTGCCTGGTGGAAATCAAAATTCCTCAAATACTTGAAGTTGAGTGAGTGCACCACAACGGAAGACGTAGTAAGGAGAAAGCACTTGACTTTATGTAGTGTTCGACTACTCCCATACTCCTGAATTATCTCATTTGACCAGCACTATACAAAAGAATAGGCTTTTATTTTACCCTTGTGACCAGAGAGGGAATTAAGTTCTAACAAATGACCTGTAGTAAGTCACCACTTACTACAGGTCACCTCCCACCCCGACCCCGAGAGCCAGGTCCTAAGGGCTAGTCCAGAGGTGGAAAATGAGGGCTGGGCATCTGACCCACTGATAAAGTTTTGTTTGGCCAGCATAATGCTTTCCACAAATATGAATTGCTAGTTTTTAAAATCCAGATTTCTGGCTTCTCACCAAAATGTCAAATAGTCTGCTCACTTTGAGCCTCTATTTTCAAGTGGCAGCTACTTCTGAGTAACATCTGTTTATCCAGGGCAGCAGGCACTGTCCCCACTCAGCTGCTTGGCCTGTGTATTTAAGTTCTCTTCCCCCTGTACTTGCCATGCCACAGTGCCCCATCCCACATTATCACATTGCCTCTGTACAAATGTATTTTAAATGACAGACAACTGTAAATTTATGAAAATATGAATAAAGAACATAGCTAAAATAACGTGACATCATTGTACATGCTTATTGAAATATTAAACCTCTCACATATTGCTGCAGCAAGTGTATATTGGTACAAATCACTTTGGAAAATGCAGTATCTACTAAAGCTTAGCCTATTCATACACTATGACTGCGATTCCATGGGAATTCCACAGAAATGTGTACAAATATTCACCAGAATACTTGTTCTCAGAATTACTAGCACTATTTGTAGTAGCCAAAAAACTGGAAACTACCCAATATATCCATCAACCGTAGAAAGGATAAATTGTGTTAGAGTCACACAATTAGGTACATTAGGCAGCCATGAGAATGAACTATCTACAATTACACATAATAATACAGATAAATCTCACAAAACTGTCCATTTATATAAAGTTCAAAACCAGGTAAAACTAATCTGTGCTGTTAGAAGTAAGGGCAGTGGTTACCCTGAGGGAAGGATAGTTACTGGGAAGGGAGCATGAGAGATTGTCTTGGGGGCTGGTCCGGTTCTGTTCTTAATCTTGTTGCTAAATACACAGGTGTGTTCAGTTGCCACATCCGAGCTTTACACTTTTGTGTGGCGTATTAGGACGTCAATAAAAAAACATTAAAATGGTGTTAAAACATTTGATTACATATGTATATATTTTCTATAAGTAATACATAAGCAAATATGTATTTTATATTATATATAAATAATATAATCAAAGTTCATTAAATAGTATCAGGTACTATTTTCTTATAAACTCATAGATCAACCTGATGGGGAAGGTTTCCCATCTTTTAGTGTTGCCCGTTCTTCATGGAGATAGGGAACAATACGATTTCTATATCTCTTACCTTACTACTGAAGGGGTTCAGAACAAGCCTCCCCAAGATATGCCACTTTGGCATGTGAATTGTTTTGAGCTGAAAGCAATTGAGATCCTGTAGGCTCATGAGAAACTTTTACCTCTCCCTTAAAGAATTTAAATTAGGGGCTTTGCCCATAATAAGAGTTATTGGAAATAAATTTTTATGACCTCTCTCTGGGTCAGGGCAAACTTTTAATTACCGAACATCCACTCTTCTTATTGCCCTACAAATGACCTTTCCCCTGCCTTACCTCATTCTTAGCTGTGAATGCCACATATACCTTATTTTCCCTTTCTGTCTCTAAACCTCTCCTGTATGTGGGGTTTCTGACTCTCATGAATGTGGGGTTCTCATATGTGTTACGTAATTAAATTTGGTCATTTTGTTAATCTGTCTCATGTCTGTTAGATTATTTGACCAGCTGAAGAAACCTAGAAGGTAGAGGAGTTTCTTCCTCCCCCGTACCATACCAAACCTGCAGTCCTGTCTTCTGGTAGAGGAACCTGTTAAAGATGGAAATAATGAGACATAAGGAAGCTACGTTGTTTTACCTGCTGATAGTTAAAAAACCAGAAATATGACCGAAGGCTCTTGTCTTCTAGTCAGGACTCTCCTCTATCACCCTGTTGTCTAGTGACATCCTTTAATCTAGTTACTGGGGGAAAACTGAGACTGGAAACCTAAGCCAGAGCATCTCTGGGCCAGGCATTCACCAGGGTCCAGAGCAAACGAGAGTGTCCACTGGAATGTGAGCTCCCCGAAGGCAGGGCCACGGCATCCAACTCAGCTCCTAGAGCAGAGCCCAGCGCGTAGTAGTTGCTTAGCAAGTATATGCAGAGTGAAGGAGTGAATGGAGCCTTGCTGTTCCTAGCACAAAAAGGCTGCTTGAGAGAAGAAAAAGAAAGCCCCAAGTTTCAAATAGGGAAATGAGTCTGGTTTCCAGCCTCTAGCAGGGAGTGGTAGAGCCGGATGCTGTGTGAATATCACTTTTTATTCACATGGGGCCCAGGCAGGAAAAGATCAAAACCCAGTTTGAGAACTTTGAGAGTCACCCTGGGGCTCTGTGGTTTGGGAACTCTAGGGTCAACTGGAAGACTGCAGTGTGTCACTATTTCCATTACACATTTTCCAGGGTCCCTACTTGGCTGGTAAATTCAGAGCAGATTCTTCAGTCTGGGGGATGGGAGCAGAGGCCCAGAGAGGTAGGATTTGAGAAAGCTCCCTGTTGGCAGTCGGGAAGCCGTGGATAAAAAGAATTGTTAAAGATGTAACACAACCTCTTTCCCCATAATCCCCAGCAGTTTCGGTTAACTGTGGGACACATTATACTGCTTTTCCCTGCCACAGGGATGTTGCCTGAAGCAGATTTTTTTTTTTTGGTCAAAATTTTTTTGAATAGGTAATATAAGTAGCATAGAAGGAATAGTAAGATGAGCCGCTTACCAGTGTTTCTCAGAGTCCAGTTAGCAGTTTCTCGTGTAGTAATGCTGGATTTTAAATTAAGGTCAATTTACTTGCAAAGGAGGTGAAGTTTGTGCAGGAGTTGGGGTTGGGGAGAAGGGTATGGAAGATGAGGAGACCTGTAAGGACTTTTGGACACTCCCAGATGCAGTGTGCTGGCCCACGACTCACCCTGCCTTGGCGAGAAACAGTGGAGTAGGTTCACAGTTCTTGAAAGACCGGAAGTCCTGCATTAAGAAGTTCACTCTGCCCAGCTGTTTGCACTCTTGTTTACTTGTATTTCTAAGATGGTGTGAGAATGAGATGATGAAATGTACATGAAGTCACATTACTGTTGTTAATTTTCTATTGTAGTCTATAGTGGTTATCATTATTGGTTGGATAGCTCAGCCATTTACTTGCTGTGTGATCTGGCTAAGTTACTTAACCTCTCTGACCCTTGGTTTTCTCATCTGTAAAATGGAAATAATGAGATCTACCTGTTGGGACTGTCATGAGATTTAAACAAAATATATAAAGTGATCTACCTGTTGGGACTGTCATGAGATTTAAACAAAATATATAAAGCCTAAACCTTATAGGCTCCCAAGATAGTAATCCCTTCCCATAGTGTGCTTTAGAGGAAGCTGTGTATTTGAGTATTCAAAAGCATCCAACACAAGGACCTTAACAAAACATTTTAAATCTCTGATTACCCAATCGTCATGAGACAGGGATCACTACTGGTGTCTTGCGGCTCAGAACTGTTCCCTCACAATACATGATTATATAACATTAGCATCACTACGGTCTTGATTCAGCCTTTTAATTACCATTATCCATACCCTCTGAGAATCTTTTCAAATACTTGAGCAGTCTCCCCAGAAAGATTAGTGGGTACCCAAAGCATTTTTCTAGCTCAGGCTTGTGGCCCTTGGGGCTGTCCTTGGACAAAGGCTGCAAGGTCCTTGGAATCCAGTGCCTGTTTTCAGAAGGAGGGGGTGTTACACCCTTCCCATCTTCTGTTCCTTAGAGAGGCTGCCTCATCCTAGCCACATCATCTAGAAACTTCCACTGCTCCTGCCTGTTCCTGTTACCCCACTCTTTGCCCCTCAAGTCCCTGAGACACTATTATGTGGCCTAATGTTTACTCCCCTGTGATTCCTCTAGCCCTTCAGCCCAGGTCCTTCCCATTCCAATCCCAACCCGAACATCTTGTGCTCCTTGCCAAGTTCATCCCCTCACTCACAGCTCTCCTTAGCTCAAGGCTGACAGCCCTCCCTTCCCCTGTCTGGTCACTCAGCTCCCTTGGGCTATATATAGTACAGCTGTGCTTTAGATTGTGTAGAGCTTCAAGTCCTAGTGCCCATTCCCCTCCTCCAACACAATGGGGAGCCTGACGCTTCAGCCAGAGTAGGGATGGAGGCTGCTGGGGATTGAGGGAAAGCTCAGAAAGAGTGTGCTGCATTGTGACACACAGGTAGCTGTTGGCAAGCACCATCTGTCTCGTCAGGGACTTTCCTCTACAGTGCCCCCACTTTCCACCTCCCGCCAGCGCTTGCCCCCCCCAGCTAGCCATTCCCTGCCACGTGCTCATTCTAGAGGAAGAGGAGCAGGCAGTGTGCAGGGGAATTCTAACAATCATCTTACTTAACCCTTGCAATCATGATCCTATGGGTAGCTGCTATCTCCCTTTTACAGATGACATAAACTCAAAGAGATTGAGCGGCAGAAGACCAAGTATTTATAGCGTGATTGGTCAAACAGCTCACTGACCCCAAGTCTGACTCCAGCCTATACTCTGAATCCACTAAGTCCATCAGCATTATTCATTTAGAGCCCTGTAAATTAGAATTTCTATTAGTGTGACCTGATCTGGAAGAAAAAGGTTTACTAAGCTAATTACTAACGTAAAAATGCTTAAATCAACAGGGTCGGGCCTGGTTAGTACTTGGATAGGAGACCACCTAGGAAGACTGGGTGCTGTAGGCGTTAAAAAAAAAAAAGCTTAAATCAAAATAATTATTAGACTTGGTATATTAACAAAAATGTTATCAAAATTTTATCTTATCGGTTTACTAAAGCAAGACTCTCTAGAAGTCTGTTCCTTAAAGTTTTATTGTGTTCTCAGTTTTTGAAATAAAAAGCAATTTTATTTCTTCTATTTTAAGATTTCCCCTCCACTTTATGGTCATTCTCCAGAATGACTTGACAATCACTACTAGTTCAGAGTAGTGAGAATGGCTAGAAATCTGGACCTTTTTCTGACACTGTGACCTTGGGCAAGATGTTTAACCTAAGCCTCAGTTTTTCATCTGTGAAATGGGAAGAACAGTAATAGTACCTACTTCATAGCTACTGTGAGGATTAAATAATCTACCTAAAGCCATTAGCATAATTTTTGGCTCATAGGTGCTCAGTAAATCATACCAACTATTGTTATTTTCTCATTCCGGGCTGAGATGCTGTGGGAGCATCAACATAATCTCAACAGGCTGAAGTTGAACTTCACTCTCACCGTAGTGTGGCCCTTGTTCTCCAAAGGGCTTAGAGTTGTTCCTGATTCTTGCCCTGTCTCATCTAGACATTTACAACCCCTACCTCTGGACTAGACCATCCATCTCTTGAGAATTCAGGCCGCTATTGAGACCAGGAGAGGCAGCATGAGAGAGTGTGTGAATGACTGGGAGGAGAATTCCCATGGACACTGGGGATATGTGAAGGCCCCAGGGAGTTGCCATGACCCTGGGTCTCTTCCTAGAGCAGTGAGTGCTGGGGAGAGAGAAGAGATACATCAGCTGCTGGACAAATTTTCAGTGTTGAGAAGCCCTTTAGGACAGACACACAGGGCTGCGAGGGTAATCTAGGGAAGGAACAAAGGCCTGGGATGGATTGGGACTCTCCAGACTGCATTTCAATCTTACTCCATTTGCTTAGCAAGAAGGTACTTTTTCTTCTAATCGGGGGTGCCATGATGGATCAGCAGTCCTAAACTTAAGAATCAATCCGGAGAGGGGTTCAGCTTGGCCAGCCTCCTGGAAAGCAGGTTAGGAGTACAAACTTTGGAGCCAGCCAGACCTGGGTTCAGATCACAACACTGACATTTGCTAGCTGTGTACCCTTGGATAAGTCATTCAGTTCAGTTCCTTTGTTTATGAACAAACTGCTACTTATCGTATAGAATAGTTGAGAAGTTTGAAATGTAAATACCTAGAACAGAACAGGCACTAATGCTAGTCATTGTCATCTCTAACCAGAGTGGGCATTAACCCCTAGGCGGTATAAAGAACTCTGGAAAAGTGAGGGAAGTTCCAGTTGTTTCAAACTCCTGAACAAATCTCCTTGGTCCGGAAAGCATCCCTGAAGGGTTCAAGACCAAGACCAGAGAGCCTGCATCCCACAATTGGAACATTTATATCCCACATTGTTCATAGGAGTATTTGAGGCGCTATAACTCAAGGGAGAACTTAGCATCTCTACCCATCCTTGCCTCTATCTTCCCATCTCAGTTCTCCATATCAAACCCTCTCTGATCCGGCCACTTATGTCCATGGGAATTAAAAAATTAAATCTAGTTAAGGGCTCGCTTCTATTTGGTCTTTCATTACTCTCCAGTGCTTGGAGCCCAGCCTGAAACTCAGCAGATGGGGGGTTAAGACTGATGCCCTGTCCTATCTCCTCCCCTCTCCATTCCTGACTTCAAAGTCACCATAAAGCACAACACCGCTTCCCTGACCCCATAGTGGCAGCTCCATCATCAGCTCTCGGCCGGTTCAAAACAGCAGACGCTGAGCCCTGGCCCAGCTGCTGGCAGTCCACTTTCTAGCCATCTCCTGGGGTAAGCACCAGCATGCTAAGGACCTGTGGGGCCAATAGTCCTTGCTCCTCCAGGAGAGGAAAGGCAACTAGAAATAGAAGTTGCCTTAAGCAAGGAGTTGACTCATGGTTGGACTTAGAAAGCAGCCTCCAGGCAGAACCCCTGGTTTAATGACCAGGACTATGGGGCTCTTATTTGTGATCAGAGCAGATATTTACAGGAGTTAGTAAGTAGAACAATAGGGATCACCAGCCCAGGGATGGAGGCAGGGGGTTGGTATTTGCTAAGTCCCTGGCAAGAGATGGACCTGGAAATGGGAGCAACTCAGAGGCCACAATTTCTTTCGTTAGTATTAATATCCAAAATCTACGCCAAAGTATACACAAATCCACGTCCAGTTATTTTAATGGCTGGCTCTGGTGATTGGATAACCATGCTGTAACACTGTCTGAGACAGCTCTGGCTCCCTGGAGTCAGATCCCACTCTGTAGCTCCCTTAGGAGCTACAAATGCAAGGCCAGTTGTGGGGGGAGGATGGGGGTGGTCCCAAGATTCAAGGCCTATTCCTCCCACCCTCATCTGTGCGTTTTTCCAGCTGCTTTTCTTGGCCCAAGGTTGACATTCATAGGGATACAGATGAGGGACGGGGAAACAGAAAACAGTGAAGTCAGAATGAGCTGGGGAAGAGGCAGATGTTAGGAAGAGATGGAGAAATGGGGCTAGTGGTCCAGCCCTCGGAGACAGGACACCTGGACATCTTTCCAAGTAGTGGTTGTGTTGGGCATGGTAAGAGATGGTCTTAGCAGGCGACTTCCTCCTTTCCACCCCAAACTAAGGAGCTTGGAGTTCTGATTGTGGGGTGCCTCCTTCTAGGGCTGGGCTGAAGACTAGGAGGCCCAGCTGCTAACATCGGGGGCAGGACCATGTCTGCTAACAAAGGCTGGTGGGTGCCGCCCAAAGGTGAAGACAGTGTATCCGAGAAGTTCCTGAGGAAGACCAGAGAGTCTCCACTGGTGCCTATAGGTGAGTGGGAAAGGAAGGACTGGGGGATGGGGCGGGAGCTTTCTCTTAGAGAACATGTTTCCCAGTCCTTCCAAAGAATGAAGCAGAGAACCAACATCTAGAAGAGGAGTGAAGCGACCAACAGCAGAGGTGCCAAGGGATAAAGGGACACTCCCATACAATGAAATGATCCGGATGGGTAAAGGTGGTGAACAACTGAGTGCACAGGATAACTGAGTGAAACCAGGGGCATCAACACCGTCAGGAGGAAAGGAGCAGTTTGGGTTTCCCCAGGGCTTCTTTCCTCAAGGCCCTGGGAAAGGAGGAAGACAACTGTACCAGCATGTGGGAGCCAGCAACCTTTGAAGAGCCCAGAGCAGAGCTGATGGGGTTGGGGGGAGTCATGATGATGCGCTATTTGTGAGGGAGGGGAGTCATTGGAGGGAGGCAGTCACTTTGAAAACACCGTTTAGAGCAGCAGTCCCCAACCTTTTTGGCACCAGGGACCACTGCTCTTACGACTCTAATGTCTGATGATCTGAGGTGGAGCTGGGATGGTGATGCTAGTGTCAGGGAGCAGCTGCAAATACAGATGAAGCTTCTCTAGCTCGCCCGCTGCTCACCTCCTGCTGTGTGGCCCAGTTTCCTAACAGGCCACGGTACCAGTCTGCAGCCTGGAGTTTGGGGACCCGATTTAGAGGAAATAACTCACTAAACCAATGATACCTACTCCCCCGCCCCCATGAAGCACCAAAGCAGCTGTTTATCCAGATGCCTAACCTGCCTAGGTGAGGTATCTCTCATCGGGAGAAGAATGTGCTTAGTGGATGAGGCCCAGGGATCATGTTCTCTAACTACAGGCCTAGGAGGCTGCCTGGCGGTGGCAGCATACAGGATTTACCGGCTGAAGTCTCGTGGTTCCACCAAGATGTCTATTCACCTGATTCATACCCGAGTGGCAGCGCAGGCCTGTGCTGTGGGTGCAATCATGCTAGGTGAGTAGCTTGGTGCGGACATAGGAGAACGAGAGCCGAGTCCTGACAGTTAAGGGACCATGATTTCAGTCCTTGTTTCCTTTACAAGGCTCCTTTGTGGAGTTCTTGGTACCGAGACATTTTCAGGATGCCCTTTTAATCCCCCGTCCCAGGCCTGTGGGGATGGTGCACAGTCTGTCCTACAGGAGAGAAAAACCATGCAGCAGAACACATGCTGAATTTCTCTTCTTCTCTGGATCAAAAGGCAGACAGCTACTTAACTAGTTGTGTGACAGTAGAAAATCTCTTTTTCTCATCCTTGGTTTCCCCATGTGCAACAAAATAACCACCCTTGGCTTGCCTACCTCACGGGCTGCCGTTAGGTTTCTGATGATTTCTGATAGAAATACCCGTGAAATGCTTTGTCAAACGGGTCATTTCCCCGGGCTGTGTGGTCAGGTGCTTGTAGCAGCTGTTGAGCTCTAGGGCAGAAAGATGAGCAGAGAAGCTGGACTCTCAAGGGACTGGCTGGAGACAGATCCCTAGGGCTCCAGTTGTTACTCCTCTCTGGGACACCTGAGAGAGTCAGAGGATGGGTGAAGCGTTCAATGCCAAGGGGTATTTTTCCTTCTCCCTTACACAGGTGCTGTGTATACAATGTACAGAGACTACATCAAGAGAACAGCACAGGACACGGGGGAGAAGTAGGGCTCCTACAGCCGAGGCACGCAGATCGTCTCACAGTGATCTCTGGTATGCTTCTAATAAAGGAGTTTCTCAGAAAATCAACAGTCTCTTCTTCAGCTGGGGGAGAGCAAAGTAAGGGATTGGTAGTGGCTGGTGGGGGACTTAGAGCAAATATTAGGTAATCAAAGAGTTCTAGCCCACAATTCCAAGGCAGGAGAGAATCTCACAGGGCAGAAGCGGACGTGCAGTAGACATCTGGTCCCAGGAACCCAACAATTCCCAAGCCGGCTCAGGCCCACACAGAGAGCATGGTACAGAGGGCAGGACACCAGGAGTGGGAGTAGGTCAGTGAGGAGGCCTCCATGCCCATGGGAACACTGAATCAAGGGGCAGGCATTCCTCTCACCACAGGCTGCTTCCCTGGGGACCCAGGCAGGAAGAAGGCTGCAGCTGGAAGCAGAGGCAGCGAAGCCTCATGGGAGACGACATATATTCAGAACCCAATTGCTGGGACTAGACTGTACTAGAGGAAAGGGGGCAGAGGGGCGGGGATGAAAGAAGCAGAGCAAGGCAGAGGTCAGAATGTTCTGTTCACTTATAAACCACGTCTAAGGTCAAACTTGTAAAAAAAAAATTTTCATGTAAATTCTGAGGATAGGACCCCTTGGGGTTAAACACGTTCATCCCCTTCTTCCCTGAGTCCAAGCTCCATTCTGTTCCCTGGGAATGAAGCCAGGCACAGGCTACAGAGGGAACCAGGAAGTCGAATGCGCCTCCCTTACTGGGCTCTGGGTTGGAGGCTCTTGGTTTGTTCGAGATGGCCACAGCAGTTCCCAGACACTCTCTGACAACATGGAGTCCAAGTCACTTGAGGTTTCAGCTTCCAGTCCAGGATACAGCCCACTGCAGGGAGCAAGAGTTGCCAGAAGTCCCGGCACTCACATGGGGTAATTGAGCACAACATCCTGCTTGGCGAGCTCCAGCAACATAGGATCATCGAAGAACTTGCTGATGCTCACGTCCTCACTTAGGCCCTGCAGAGGGTGGGGGCAAATGCAAGAATCAGCTCTGTTTAGTGGGGGCCATTTGACACCTGCACTTGAGTGGGAAGCTGGTGGGGGGTGGAATGTCTGCCGAGCTGTTTCAGGGGCCTGCCTTTAGGTTATTGTCACTGGGGAGAAGGCCTCCCTTTCCCAGCTGGACTGGGCCCCAAGTCTGGTTGCCTGAGGCCTGTACAGAGTGCATCTTACTACACTGTATAATAAACTGCTCTTGGTCTTTGGGAGAAGGGTCCAAAAGGAAGGAAAGAAGAGAGATAAAACTCCCACTGAGACCCAATGAAGGCTGAGGGGTGGAGATGGGCCTGAGGGACACATACCTTCCTACGACGGGTTTTGATCATGAATTCCCGGGCCAAGTGAGGAGCTGGCTGTGGCTCCAAGGGGCGGATGACAATGCTCTTATCCAGAGGATCACCAGGAACGATCTGAAAGGCAAAGGCATTTTCGATGGTCCAGGCAGACCCCCAGTGCATTTGGACCTGGAAGCAGGACTCTTCGAGGTTGGAAATGAGTCATGACTGAAAGGGGAACATGTCAGAGGGAATTGGCCTTGTAGAGGTGGGAGGCCAGCATGGGAGGCCAGGATGGCCAGCCTGTACCATTTTCTCACCTGCCAATGGTGAAAGACAGACAAGGAAAAGGCCTGCCCCTGGGTGTGAGTCCGCAGATCAGTCTCAAAGCCAAAAGAATCAATGGCAGGGATGAAAGCTTTGATGGTGTAGAGAGGGGAGCCTGGGATGGGTGCGTCCTGAGTCACGTGCCCCCTGAGACAGAACAACAAAGGCTGAGTTCCTAGTCCTACAGAGGCCAAAAGCAGAGAAACAATCTGCCCCCAAATACATCCCAACTCAGAACTACCACTGGAGAAATAACAACTGTAAATGCACTACGGACGGCAGAAAGGGCTGGAGCTCTCAGTGTAATTCCCGGCAGAGGTCAAAGGGGCAGTGACCTCTGGGCCAGATGGGAACATCGATGGGCAAGGCTTTATAGACATTGCCATCACTGACATACTGCATCACTTTCCTCAGGAACTCTCTGAGGAGGGGGCCCAAGAATCGCAAATTTTAATCTGCAGGAAAGCTGGGGATTTCCTCATTCCTATTCCTATTCCTACTTCCTTCTGAAAAATCAGCTCATTAGCTTTCAGAAGTGGAGAGGGCAGGGAGGCTGATCCCTCCACGGTAGCGGAGTGACTTCCTGCTCTGCTCTTGTTCTCTGCGCTCTCCCTAATGTGCTTGGGGCTGCTTACCTGCGCCTGGCCAGGACAGTATAAACAGCAGAGACACAATCTGCAGGGGCCTGGACCTCTACAAAGTAGTAAGGTTCCATCAGACGAGGAGTGGCCTACAACAGAGCAACAAGAAAGGGTTCCTCAGCTTGGGGAAGGCTGAGGACCGAAAACCTGGATAAAGGGAAGACTGAGGGGCTGGGCTCGCCTATGTCCTGGCGCAGCACAGCCCTACTCACCATGAGGAAGGCAGAATAGACGACTCTCCTGGCCGTGGGGATGATTTGGCCGCCGCCCCGGTGCAGGGGCTCCTGGGCAACCACTGCATCTAGGATCTTAAACTTGACGTTTCGAATCACTGAAAAGGAGATGGGGCAGCTGACTGGGTGATTCTGGTACTAATCAAGGGCCCAGGGGCAGAGCAGCAAGGAGCCTCTTGCAGCCTTGCAGTTATCTTGCGGCCACAAAAAATAAGGTATAAAATTGCCCTACAGATGGGTGTTCTACCCAAGGCCTGTAGCAAAAAGGTCAGAAGTTAACCCTATGTTCATTGTGTTTGTTTCAGGCCATGTTCAACATCATAAGCTCCCATAGAAGTTTTTGCCTGCCTCTTTTGCAGACATTTAATTATTTTTGGATATAGAATAAGTTCTAGAAATTGCATATTTGTTTCCGTCACGTCCAATTCTGGTCTATAAACCACTCCTATCCTCCTCTTGATACATCTTGGCAAACACATTTCTTCTCAGGAATGAGGAACAACTAACTGTCAATTTAAAAATGACTTCATTTCCAGGGTGTATGAAGTGGTAGTAACAGGATAGGGAGGGAGAAGGGAGGAAGATGGCCCAGGACGTAGGATGGCCCTGTGTGCCCCAAGCTGCTTCTCCTGCCAGGTCCCAAAGATGATGCCATCATACCTCATACACCCAGATGCGATGACCCTACAGGACTAAGGTGGGAGAGGTGGAGAAACTGGTAGACTTACATTCATCACAGAGGGGTCCCTCCCTGGTTCCCCACTGGAAACCTTGAACGATGCTGTCCTTCACTGAGCCAAGAAGAGCCTTGTCCACCTGCATGAGACATAAGGGCCCTTTAGCAGTGACCCTGGCGATAGCCAAAGAATTTAGTGGGAGGAGAAGGTAGGTACACTAGTGAAAGGATAGTCTTCTTCAACAGAAGACACAAGATACTTTGGGGGAAAAAAAGAACACTTTGTAGTTTCTTCCGCTTGAGCTGCGAGACCACCACGTGGCTCCCATCAGTTCTGCTGTACCTCAGAGGGCAGAGTATCATCCACCAGGATGTTGGGGCCAGTGGCATCAGGGCCAAAAGCCCAGATGGAACGAGCAGCCAGCAGATCCCAATCGTATTTGGTCTGGAAGAACTCTCCCAGCTTCTTCCTGGGAGAAGAGACAATGGAGGGCTCAGCCAGCTCTGTGATTGCTGGCTCCTGGGGCCATAAATCCTGCCTTTCTGGAGGGCAGTCACCTCAGCCCACCCACACCATGCCCAGGATGGTAGAAAAGCAGGAGATAAAATCACTTCTCAGAAGGATGTGTGGTATGAGAAACCTGGCAGGTAAGCTGCGGCGCCCACCTTCTTTCAGCCCTGGAATCAGAGGCATGTTCTCACCTGTTCCATGTGATCTGTACCACCTCGTTCTCGATGTCCTCAGCGAGTCCCTTCTCGAGAGGCTCAGCAATCATGGTGATCTTGTTCCTAGTGAGAAAAGAAAGAAGAAATGAGGCAGGTTAGCAGGACTAGCACTCTAAAAACAGGGTGACAAAGGGAACAGCTAAGGCAGTGACATCGGTGAAAGCCACAGGGGCATAGTAGAGCCAAGAGGGCTTATTTTCTGTCTTCTTTCATTTGAATCTACTGTTCTTTAAAAAAAGTAAGGTTTGGGGCAACATTTTAAAATAGTCATATTATATAGAAAGGAAAAGTGGCAACTGTGAAAGTCAGCCTGAAATAGAAAGTCTTAGGGCAAAGGATTCCATAGTAGCGTGTCCAAAGCCATAATGGGTCACAAGCCAGGGCGAAAACTCAAGTATCCTAAACACCCCCATCCCACGACTTTGAGATCCCTGTTTCCTCAGTGTCTGTGACTGCGGTGGAGTTGGTGGGGAGGGGAGAGTGCTCTGTCAGTCCCAGGGCCGCTATGAACCCCAGCTTACTTCTTATTGGGTGTTTCAGCAAAGCATTTGAGGGAAGACGTTTCCACCACTGTCTCACAAAAGGTGACAACGGGGTCAGCCACCTGGGAAACAAGATAAATTACTAAGCGAGTTCTAATTTTGTTGGAAGGACAACCTTCTGCCAAAGGGAATTCTCAGGGCCCCTGACACTACCTCTGGGAGGTCCTGTGAGAATTAGCATTAGTGACAAGTAGAACAGGAGGCTAAAAGCCTGTACCCTCACTAAGAAACCCGAGACAACTTAGTGTAGTGCAGCATTTATGTTCCGGAGCCCAGAGTATGTGGGGATCAAATTCAGGCCTAAATTATAGTCCCCCAAGGTATCTTTTTAACATCCGTTCAGCCGTCCCACCACCACTCACTGAATTAGCTCTGCGGGTGTGTCAGAGCTGGTACTAGAGACTGACGGAGAATATCTGTTCCCTTCTCAACCCATAATGTTTGGGTAGCACAGTTCCTCCCTGACCTCCCACAAGGCCTGCGCCCAAGAAACTCAGCTTCTTTCTTCTATAGCACCAGTCCCGGGCACATCGGCAGAAGAGTCTGGAAGGGTACTTGAAGGGAAAATGTGTGTCTCAACTGGAAAACTGAGGCCATGCAATGGCCAGTTTAATCGAGGGGCTACGTCAGCACTTGACAACGAATCCAGGGGAGCCAGGCTCCACTTGCTCCTTGAAACCATCCACTCTGAGCCTTAATCACCGTAGACGGGTTAATTGTGCAACTATATTTTTCAACAAATGACTGAGATTAACTTTGATTTGGGAGCCTTGACTTTATATATATATATATCACACTGAGAATAACCTTGCAGAAAAGGACAAACCAGATCTCAAATACCTCTCCATTCTGAGGGAGCAACAAATCATGCTTTTCCCAAACAGGATCTCCTCTCCTAGTGCACCCCATTTTCCTGGACCTTCCAGGGGAATCAAAGGTTTGGCTGCTTGTAAAATCAGTCTGGAGCTATGAGCCAAGCCCCTGGCCAGGCAGGTACTCAGGAAAAGGGCCATTGCTCTACCTTGATGTCTATTTCTGAGTACATCTTCCGCAAATCGTGCATCACACAGTCCAGGTAGAGCTCCCCAGTACCCAGAATCACGTGCTCGCCAGATTCTTCCACCTGAAACACAAAAGCCCTGGTGGTCGTGGCCTGGACTTTCTTGTGCCAGCAACAACAGACAGAAACAGAATCAAGGCTAGAACTCAAAAGGAGGTGCCCAAAGCCACTATCAGAAACGGCCACTGCTCAGCATCAGTTCCAGCCTCTTCAAGGAGGATCAGTGGGAAGAAGCAACCTATGAGTCAGTCCTCAAGAAATCTGGATCACTCAGCACTGTGCCACTGAGTATAAGGTCACCAACTTAATTTCCACCTTAGCCATTTAGGGAAAACCCTGCCCTCCGTCTGGGCACAAGCTGACCCTTTAGTCCTGGTAAACTACATAGAAAGGTATGTTTGTGGGCTGAAGGGTGCAGAAGGGTCAGAGTCACTCACTTTTCCTTCTGTATGTCCTGGAAAATCGATGCAAAGTGAACTCCAAGGAAAATCTCTTCCCTATCTAGACACGTGTGGAAGATGTACATGCTTGTTTGTGCCCCCCACCCGATGGCTCTCATTCTGCCTTCAAATGACAGTGACAGATAGGGATTAACTCCTGATACAGGCTGCTGGAAGCAGCAGATCAGAGACACCAGATGGACGTGAAGATGTGGGCAGCACAGACCACTTAGCTGAGCAAGTAGGGCTGGGCAGCTGCTGCAGGCCGCAGACCTACCTTGGTGGTGAGGGATGGATAGCTCTTGTTGACCTTGCGCAGACCGTCCAGCATCTTGGGCAGCTCTGAGGGGTTGACTGGCTCCACCGCAATCTTGATAACAGATGTGGTGTTGAATTTCAAGGGCCGGAAAATCTGAGCCTGAGATCCAAAATGTAGAGGCGTGAGGGCATCTGGCCAGAGTAGGCACAGAAGGTACAGAGGTAAGAGAGGAGCTGAGGACTTGCTTAGGAGCAGACTATTCTCCAACTAGTAGCCACAGGGCTGCTTGGAGGCAACCTGAAGGGCCATTTATTCCCATGGTTTTTGGCAGAACAAAGAGACGAGCGAAAGAATAAAAGGAACTCCTCTTAATTCCCAGCACCTGAGCTGAGTACAGGGAGACTGCAGGAAGGTCAGGTCTCAAAGGCTGAGACTGTGCTGAAGCCTGGAACCAGGAAGTGGCAGTGACTCCAGGTTAGTCCCCTGCAAGGTCTGCTGCTTGTTGCTCCCACGTACCATGGTTCCTGTGACCCTCTAGCTCAAGCCAGTCAAGCTACCTCTTCAGAAACTGTACCTCCTCATTGCCTCGAGGTTCGGTTATGGTCGCTGTCTTCACGATTGGCTGATCGACACCTTCAATCAGAACCCAGTTGCCAGCAGGAACACGGTTCACCTCAATGTGGTACCTGAAGCAACATCCAACAAGGAGCAATGGAACTTGGGCGGAATATTCATTCCATAAAAATGTACTCAGAGCCAGGGTGAGCCAAACAGATACATTCTAGCAGATGAGGGATGCGGTAATCAATAATATAACCACATATGTATGTAGTTACAAAGTGATAAGTATCATGAAAAGAAAAGTGCAAGGTATTATAAGAGGACAAGACAAGACGATCTAGCTTAGTTGTGTGTTGGAGGTAAGTAAGCCGAAGCGAAAGGTGTAGGATGTAAGGAGATGCCAAAAGCACCAGAAGATAGACACTGCAACTCTTCTAGCTCTTCTAGCTCTTCGATTTTCTTCTGCCCTCCAGTGACTGGGTGGATTTGGAGGAGAGAATTGGCCATCCGTGAGGTGCAGCACCCATATCAGGAATGCCCCCGTTCTGAGATGCCAAACTTAAGAGCTGACGAGCGGCTCAGAGGCCCAAGCTAAGTCTGATTCTGCAGATGGGGATGCTATAAGAGATCCAGCAAAGTCGCCTCTCTTGGCTGAAGAATAGGCAGTGGAGGTGGGAAACAATTTCTTTGGGTAAGAAACATAAAGGTTATGACTTAAAGAACACAGAAGAAAAAGAGGGGCTTAGATGAGTGAAAACAGAAATGCTGCTACGAAAGTTCATACAAGCCATCCAAATGTAAGGTAAGGCTCTGGGCATTATCCTAACAGTAGCTGTCTTTGGACCTACTAACGTTGGGTAGTAAGAACTAGAAGTCGATGGATCTGCTGAGGGAGGGTCACCGTGGCCCCTACTGAAGGGAGTTAGCAGCTATTATGTTTCCAGGGAAGACCACCCGTTCCAGTCTCTTGGGGCCGTTCTAGTACAGAGGCCAGGGCAGAGCCCCTAGTTGCTCTGGTTGGCAGTACCTGGCCACGGAGATCCAAAGGCGGCCCACAGTGCATATCTGGGAGTCTTCCTCGTCCTCCAGGGTGTAGTTCTCACCCAGCACTTTCACAGGCTGCCCAGCATGGATGGTGCCACTTAGCACTCGACCAAAGGCATGAAATTGAACTCCATCATCTGTGCTGTACATCTTGGTAGTATGGCACATCAGGGGACCCTGGAGGAGGGGACAGAACACAACCTCAACCACACATACTCTCTGGATAATACCACTGTCTCCACTTCCCTTGCCAGGAATGACACGAGGAAGTGGCCCAGACCTACAGGAAGATGCAGTGATATCCTGGGAAAATTCCAACCACATTCTCCCTCCTGCTTGGTTAATAGGTGTCAATGTCATAGGGAAAAAAATTTGGTTCCTTTTTTCTGGGGGGAATGAGGGAAAAAGGAAAGAGAAGCAAGTTTAAGGTGGCAGATTGGCACTGTTAACTTGAGAGATTATAAGACTAACTTGCTCCAAATTTCCTCTGAAGATGTAACTCACAGTTGGTTGTATGTTTATGGCAAGAAACTAGACTGTCTAAGAATGGCTGGGAAAGAGATTTTTAAAGGCTGGGAGTGACTAGATGAGCAACCATTTGCTGAATCTTTACTATCTGTCAGGCACCACGCTATACGCAACTGTAACTTTTTTTTTTAGGCGAGGCATCCCTTTGTTGACTTCACAGATTGCAAGGACCTTGTCAGCTAACGATTCGCTATTTTTTAAAATTTTTATGCCTACAGCACCTGGTCTTCCTAGGTGGTCTCCTATCCAAGTACTAACCAGGCCTGACCCTGCTTAGCTTTTGAGATCATATGGGATCAGGCTTATTCAGGGTGGCATGGCCGTAGAGAATACTTTCTTGATCTTACTTAATTTCCGTAATGACCACACACATATTATCAGCCTCATTTCACAAACCAAGACACTTAGACTCAGAAAGATCAAATAATGTTCCCCAGATCATACCACTGGTAGTGGTAACATTAGGCTTTGAATTCGGGTCTGCCTATGCTCCTGGGAAGGGCCATGCAAGGAAGGGGAAGAAGGTATTACCCTTATGCCCAGAAAACAGTATCCCCACATAGGGGAGGGCAAAAATCAGAACTGGAGGCCATGTCTCCTTACATCGGGGTCACAGTCGCTCATGGCTTCACCGAGGTCGGAGTCCACACCGCCGGTGTAGGTGTGCTCAATCTTGGACTTGGCACCCACCTTTGGAGAGGGGATATGCTGTACACACATGTCCACAAAGCCTGTGGAGGAAGAGCAAGCCATTACTCTCACAGGGAAAAGTGAGAGGTGAGTTACTCATCCACTCATGCTGGTCAGAAAGCTAAAAGGGAGGGGACTGACTTTCTGCTCTAAAAGCTATGATACTATGATTCTGGGGGGGAAATGATACCCCATTTCCTGGGAGTATGCTGCTAAAAGGCTGGGGTTACACTGATGCCAGGAAGAACAAGAAGGTCTCAGCAGTTCCTTGGAACTCAGCTAATAAAAATTTTCAGGTCTATCAATCCATGACCTGTTATTGAACGTAAGCACTTACTGAGCACTTACACAGAACCACGTACCCATCTCTTTCTAGATCTACTTAGAATAATCCCCGAATTGACTCTTCCCCGGTGGCAAACACTCCATATATTTCTGTTCAATAAGTTATCCTGTTTTTCTAATAGCCAATAAGCCATACAAGGGAGAACCTCCATTGGCACCTTGGGGCAGGTATGTCTGCTTTTATGTCAGATTGATGGCCAGCCAGGAATGAACTTCTAAAATTATGCACTTTGGAGATTCAGTCACTTAAATCTCACTAGACTCAGAATTGAGAGATTGCTGAATGGGCCCCTAAGCCATCGCCTTTTCCACCTGCATTCTTTTACAGATGAGAAATTAGAATCACAGAAGAACTAGGTGGCTGGCCGAGGGTCACCCCATGGAAGGGCCAGGACCAGAGAAGGATGAAGACTCAGGTCTTTTCTCAACCAGACCAGGGTTTGTTCTACTATATCACTTGCCTTCTATGTAACTAAAATACAGGAGAGAGGAGCTCAAGGGAACGAGAAATTTGAGTCTACAACATGTTTCCCAAGTCTCAGCCTGGTGCTTTTCCCACTGTTTCACATCACCCACGAGTCCACCTTCTAGACTACCTGGCAAAACCACCAGAACCTCAGAATCTGCTTCCCCATCTCCTCTTTTTGCACGCTCCTTCTGGTAGGGAAATGTAATTGCTTTTGTTTCTCAAGATAGAATTCTTGGTACCATCCGCTAAGGAAAACACTTAGGAAAAAACCCAGGTATTCTGTATCCCAACCTGCAGTTTATTTAAAAGCCTCAGATCTCTGACTGCCACTGTGGAGTAAAGTTTCACATGACACACATGGCAGGACATAATGATGGTGATGTCAAGGGGGCCATGAGCTCTTTTTTACCTGTGAACTCGCCAAAGAACTTTTTACAGACCAGCCTGAGCAGGGGACGGATGTTCAGCTTCAGCTCCTCTTTGGTCAGGTGGATGCCAAGCTCATCTAGGGTCCTCGGGAGGCTGGTGTCCACATCACCAACAACCTGTGACGGTACCAGACACCACGTCAGCTGTACTGACAGCCCCACTGTGGTGCTATGGAGGAGGACAAGGGAAGGCCAATAGGAAATTTGAAGAGTCACTACACTAGGTTCATGTCTATGGGGAGAGCTTTTGGCAAGGACAACAATTTGGTTTCAGGGAAATCTTTGATACCTATTCTTCAAAGCCACTCTGGGCGAAGCACGCTTGGTTAAATGCCCACACCAGCTAATAAACCTGGTACTCTGAAGTGGACTGCTGTCAGTGCTGCCCCCTGGTGTCTGAAAAGCAGCATCTCATCCCACTCAAAATCCCTTACGCTTCTTTCCCTATTTAGAGAAATCTCCTATTTAGAGGATCATTGCACTAGAAGGAACCAAAAATGGTCACCTAGCAGTCCATCTGCTGTCAGGGCAGGGCCAACCTAAATTGTCCTCAGCAGACTCAAGGTCTCTACTGAGACAGGTTCTATAAATTTCTTTTATTAATCCATTCCAGTCTGACACAAGATACTAAGTATTTTGTATTTTTTAGCGCTAATAAATTTTAATCATATTATTTTGTCTTGTTGCTAAGTTTTACTATTTTTTTTTTTTAGGCGAGGCAACCCTTGGTTGACTTCACAGACTGCAAGGACTTTGTCAGCTTACAATCCCTTACTTTTCTAGGCCTATAGCACCTGGTCTTCCTAGGTGGTCTCCCATCCAAGTACTAACCAGGTCTGACCCTGCTTAGCTTCCAAGATCAGACGAGATTGGGCTTGTTCAGGGTGGCATGGCCATAGACTAGTTTTACTATTTTGTCAGCTGGAATGGCCACACACATTTCATGTATATGCATGTGTTCACTGTGCACAGTGCTTATTAAACACTTACATATTTTATAATTGTCTTAAGAGAAAAGTCTGTATGAAAATTCCTGTACAACATTATTACCTTTTCAGTTCTACCTTTTAGGTAGCACAAATCCATACAAATGCAATGTTATACTCTTTTCTTTGGAGCAGCCCACATAGTTTATATCCTTACCACTGTCTGATGCAACCTATTCCTACTGACAAACATCACGTGCCCAGAACAGTCATTAAAACCAAGTTCACGTCGCCTTTCTTTTAATGGCTGCAAAATACTTTATTTTATGGTGTGTACCGTAATGCATTTAAACAATTCTCATTGATAAACATTTAACTTATTTCCAGATTTTTTTTTCTTTTCCTATATATATGGTATAACAAATAAACATGCATACACAATTACATCTTTAGTTTAATCCCCATAAGTGAAATCATCAGTTCTCGAGAGTCACATTCTTTTGAACAGTCAAATCTTTACACAAAATTTCTTTAGGTTGTGCTTTTTCTTTCTTTTGTACATTCCTGCTTCATCCTGAATTCAACAGCACTTAGAGGGCTGCAGTGTTCTAGATCCAGAAGATTGGTGACCAACCATCTTCATACTATACTTAGTAAGAAGTATATTACTAACCATACCTAGTAATATAAAGCTGAGCAAGTTTAGGGGCAGGGGCAAAGTCCAAGTTCACCTTGAGCTTAGAAGGGCAGACCTGAACCAGACGGCCTGACTCACTCACCTGAGCGAGGATTTTATAAAGAGGCTCCAAGATAAACTCCACGAAGCTCCTCTGGGAGCTGCTAGTTGGGGCCTTTTTTGTGAACTTTCGCCTAAAAAGGAAAAGAGTTATTTATGGGTGATCCAGGAGGGAGATTCTGCTGTTATTGACCTCCAGGGTATATTACCTAAGTTCGGAATCTGAGCAGGGCCAAGGGGAAGGAATGTGTGTGTGAGAGAGATCATAAAATTTCCCAAGAGACCCCTGGCATATGGTTATGACTCTCATGGATGCCTGAATTGAGCCGTAAAGACCTCAAGAGAAACTGCCTCGCATTCTGTTAGAGCTCATGAAGCCAGCTTACTTAGATGAGGGAAGATGGTAGCTCATGTCTAAGAAAAAAGTAGGTTTTTAAACTTCAGAAACTTTCTCTGTCAGTCCTCACTTACTGGGAAGATGAATCACCCCTCTAGAGAGCCACTTCCCACATTCTACTTACGTCTTGGGGTTGAAGTAGATGTCACCCCAGAGTCTTTTAGCAAATTCCTGGTAGTTAATGTCACCTATAAGAGAAGCCATACAATTACAATCTACTTAGCAAAGTATTTTTTGAAATTCTCTTTCAGGTGCCATGAGTGTTTCGTAGCTGAGGAATTCTACCACCTTCCTTTCCAAGGTCCCTACGTTTCCGTCTAAGTAGGCAGGCAGACAAAGACACAGAAGCACAAAGAAGGACAAAGCCTGTGAGTGTGGAACTCCTGGCTCCCTTCTCAACACTTGTCTGAGCCCCATGCCCTTCACGCGGCTCCCCGACCCCTAGGCCATTGGAGCTGACTCCTCCTCTGAATTCCTTTAGCTCTATCAGCCTACTGTCACTGTCACAGTGAAACTGCTGCAGTGGCTAAGTGGCCCTCAGCCCACACTATCTCACATTGCCATCCATCACTCTGTAGGATTCTGTGTACCACTGGACGAAGTTCCTAGAAGCCAGAGATTATTCATCATGCTTTGTTGTACTCCTAGCAAGACGACATGATATCAACTTTGGCGGTATGGTGTGAAAAAAAAGCACCAAAGTGGATTCTACTCCCACTCCATCAAAAACTTCTGGGCATAGTTTTCCCGTATGTCAAATGAAGGGAAAATATTCAGTGGTCTCTGGTATTCCTTCCAGTGCTGACTTTCTAGAAGTCCATGAAAATGATGTTGGAGCCCACAGGTGACTTCTTCATAAACCAACAGCAGGTTCCAAAATGAGTGATAATCTCTCCTGAGGCTCAGAACCATTTTCCATCAGAAAATGAATCATCGATATATTATAATTATAGGAAGTCTTGGATATTACTTTACATGCTGATCCAAAAAACACTGAAACATATAAACTGTTTAGATGAATTTCATTTATTGTCCATCTATCCATTTTTTTTAAAGAACCATCTGGAAACAACCGAAATATATGCCTAATGATGGGAAGATGGTTAAGTTATAGGACATCTATACAGTGGACCAATGGGCAGTTACATAAAATAATTTTTTGTAAATAAATTTTAATGAAATCAGCAAATTCTTGTGATGTAATGCTGAGTGAATACTTATCCTGTTATGTATTTTATATATGTATATGAAATATGATCTCACTTATGTAAAATACTAAATAGAGAAAGGAACTATAACGAAATGTTTGTAATAGTTATGATAATGAAGTTATGAATAAATTTTGCTTTCTTGACTAGATTTTACTGTATTTCTTTACTAGAGTTCACTTTTCTTCAATGAGGATGTTGTAAATAGGTATGCATATATTAAAAAAAAAATACCGAGTTTTATCTACCCATTTTTTTTCACAAGAGCAAACACATCCACACTGAGCATGAGACAGGACAGCTGACTGGCAAGGACAGAGTCCCCAGAGCTGCCAGCTGGGAGACTGCTCGCAGAGCCTGTCTTTTCCGTTCTAAAACGGGGTGATCGTAACCCCTCTAAGGAAGTATAGGATTTGACACACACAGCGCTCAGAACACGGTTTCTCCTGGAATCTGAGGGAACTGGGGAGGCAAGAGGTGGAGAGGGGCACGGGAGCCTCTTGAGATGGTAAACTGGTCCCAGGGCTCTGGTGTCGAGGTTCCTGAAATCTACAGTCACGCATTCAGGCATTCCAGCAGAGGCTCGTTCGCACTCACTGCGTATCTATCATGAATCCTCAAGCTGGCTGACAAAATTTCTCCATGCCTAGATACAGATGGAAAGGCAGCTAGAAGCACTACCAGTGAGGGAGAGTCCATCTTTGAGGAAGAGATCTGAAGGGGCTTTGTGAACATGGATAATTTCTTTTTGACAAAATCTGACTCACTCTAGGAAAGATTCTTATTCCTAGAGCTCTTTCTTCATTCTTTTCTTCCCAGTCTTCTTTATTTTTCTATTGTTTGGCAACCACTTAACCTGAAGAAAGGGTCTAGGATCCAAAAAGAGCCCCAAATGTGACAGTGACAGTTGATGAAATGCTCCCCGCGACTGGGGACTGTGGCATGAAGCCAATTTCTAAACCATTCAGCAGGAAAGGCACACATGACTCAGGGGAAGCTGGTGAGACAGACTGCCAGCCAGAACTTACTTACCAAAGGTGTCAGCATAGATCTTGGCAAAGGAACCCAGTGTGAAGCAGATGCTGTACTGGGAGCTGGAGAAGCAGACGTTGCCCAGGAGTGGGGACAGGATCAAGTTCTCATCAGTGGAATACATGCTGAAACAGAGACAGTCATGAGCGCACAGCCAGGCTGACACACCGCCAAGGGTAAAGGGCAGGGACTCAATATCTCAGCTTCTCTCCAGCCATTGCCCTAAGATGGGGCTTACATAACAGTCAGCTTTGCCAACGGCCTGGACCAAGAAAGTGACATGATGGAGCTGTTCTCTAACTCCCAGTAACAGGCTGATTTCCCAGAGCTGGAAATGCTCTGCACAATTTCCAAGAAGTTAACTGCACAAGACAGACAAGGGGAAACTTGGAGGGCAGTGACAAAGGTTTCAGACCACAGGAAATGAATCAAATATGATCAGAGAGAAATACATTCTGGAGAAATCTCAATTTTACAATCACAAACAGATGTAAACACCCGTATCAATGAATGAATGAATGAGTGAATAAATAAAAGAGAAAGTAACTTTGCTCCCCACTCCCAACACCCTACTCTTCTTTATTCTGCTTTGTTTGGTTTTGTTTTACAAATTCGCGTTCACTGAGATTAAAAAAAACTAGTTGTACAAAGGGATCAAATCTACAACCCTAGCTTTAAGGACATGCTGTTTTGTGGAATTTCTCAATTTAGAAATAAAAGTGTTGGCTGATAAAGAGCAGTCCCCACCTTACTACACCGTACTCCCAAGTCATGCTCCCCAAAGGCACATGCTTTTAACTCCTTTAAAGCTGCTTTTAGAGCACTGACCTCCATATTTCTAATGTTTATGTTGCTATTTCTTGTTTCGAGGTTCAGGTATGACTTTTTGGTAAAACAGCATTTAGCCCTATTCCACCCCATCTCCCCTTCCAAAGAAGTTTATCCTTGCATAATTTGGACTCCTGATGTTTTATATTGATCTCTAGTCATTCTCAGCCTTTCCAAAGACAGGGAGAAGATATTCCTGTTGAGAATTGGTGCTGCAAACCTGAGCTGCTTCTGAATGTAAACCTGGCTCTGGCCACCTAGATGCTGTCCCCAATCCTCAACTGGAGAGGTGTTCTCTCAGTAGGAGGGGCCTCCTTCCAGGCTCTTTGAGGGGTCTCAAGAGGTCACCCAGTACATCCTTCAGTGTACAGATAAAACTGTCTTTAAGACATATTTAACCTAGTCTTCAAAGCCACCTTGATACTGTATTCTGGAGTCTCCCAACCATCACGCATACTTCTTGATCTAAGCCCATCTTGTAAAGCAGCTAGATCTTCAGAAATGACAGCCAACAGTTCCTTTATTTACTGAGTCTGTGCTAATAAGATAATAACAGCTAGCATTATTCACCAATCAGTTATTGTACGCTAAGCACTACGTTAAGTGTGTTACATCAACTATCTATTTAGTTTCTTATAACATCTCACTGGGCAAATATTATTATCCCCTTTTTACAGAAGCAGAAACTGAGGCTCTACAAGCTTAAGTAATTTGCTCGAATGCACGTGGTTGGTATGAGGGGAAGATGAGATGATCCTAGAGCTCAAGGTATTGCCCATGATACTAAATTGAAGGTTTGTGTTAAGCTGCGCAGAGAGTTACTGAGGCCAAGGCTGTGGAGTCAATTCCTGTGGGGCCATGGAACGAGCTACCAGTCCGTCCAACATGCTCTTCAACGCATGCCAAGGAATCAGAGCTGCTCTCGGAGGTGTTCGAGGTTAAGATTTATAAAAAACCAGAGTCCCCGAGGACAGTGCCAGCATCCCTGTACCTTATCAACCCGTTGACCTCATCGACGATGTGGCGCAGCTTGTAATAAGCATCGGTTGGAGGCAGCTTCAGCTCCAGGATCAGCCGGTCGATTTTGTTGATGCACACAGTGACCGAGAGCCTCTCCTGCACCGCGTGCTTGATCAGCCGCTCTGTGTTCAGCATCACCTGACAGACACAAGGTGGTAAGGGCAAAAAGGGCAGAAAAATCCAGAGCAAAGACAAAGAGGGTACTATTTTAAAATCGAAAGTATAAGGAAAAGAGGACCTGGGGAACTATCGTTGGGTAGAAGAAGAGAGTATCCTGCCCAAAGACAAATTCAGAAACTTTAAGAGGGCACCTTGCGGAACTGAGAAATGAATAAACACACTGATGATGCTGGGGCCAGGTTCCTCTGTGCTGGAGAAGAAAAGGAGGCTTAGGAAGAAACTGTGGTGCTGAAATGGAATTGTGGGAATTAGGATAAACCAATGATTTCTTCTCTTTTGATTGTGTTAAAGATTTTTAATATATATGTATAGAAATAGCTATAGATATGATGGGTATATATATTATCTGTGTTCAATGAAAGGACCTAGAAGCAATGTACACCAGTAACAACAAACATACCCTGATCTCTGTTTCTAAATACCAGTCCCCACTCTAAGGAGCCAGAGCTCCTTGGAGAAATAGCTGAGTCCAGGATTGGGGCAGGGAATGTATAAGATGAGTCTAGAACATCTTTTTCTGCCTAAAAGGAAGGAAGTACTCCAAAAAAAGATGGGACATGTCAAAAGGAAAAAGGAGCCAGCCTGAAGGAACTCTTATTAACCAAATCTGGGATAGCTAAAGTATCAAAATATATAAGGATAGTAATGAATTATAACCCACGAGTAAAAGAAATATCTGTATCCATACTGATAATAAATAAGCAAATGCAGGAGAAGGGAAAACTCTTCTTTATAATAGAATCCCAACCAATAAATAAAGAAGAAATAATAAGACTTAAAAAATCACAACTTGCAATTATTATAGAAATAAGCTAGGAATGATCAAGATATGATAAAATTGAAGGTAAAGTTTGATAAGGAATAGAGCGTGTAACAGACTCAAGGTACTCTCCACAAATTATTTATTTCAAAGGGAAAATCGTAACTTTATACTGGAGAAACCTGGCAGACCCGCCTTAACCAATTGATCAAAGTTAACACTGTCAACAACGGGATAAAGTGACATCACGGGCCTCCTGGTGTGATGGGACCAATGAGAACACAACTATACTTATGTAGTATTCCTGCCCAAAATAACCTGAATGTAATCACGAGGAAACATTATACACACCCAAATAGAGAGACATTCTACAAAATAAATGGCATACGCTCTTTATGCTAATGTCATAAAAAGACCAAGAAAAGTAAAAGAGCAGTTCCAACTAATTAAAAGAAACCAGAGACATGAGGACTAAATGTTATGCAGCATCCTGGATCAGGAAAAAATTCTACAGAGGACATTATTGGGGCAATTAGTGAGACTAAGATCCGTAGAAAAATATCTGCACAAAAATATTGTATCAATGTTGAAGTCTCTGATTTTGATAACGGTACTATGGCTATGTTAAGTAAATGTCCTTATTCTGAGGAAATACATTCTGAAATATTTATTTTCAGATGGTTCAAGGAGGAAATATATGCATGTGTGAGAATATATGCATATACATACAAAGAGAGAGAGAATTACAAAGCAAATGAAGGTGAGTTCTTTGTACTATTCTTGCAACTTTTCAGTAAGTTTGAAGTTATTCCAAAATGAAATCAATTTAAAAAAAGAGCAACTCTGGCTCCCTCTGCTGGCTATCTCACCAATGACAACATGAATGAGGTTAATTAGCCAAATTACTTAATCTTTCAATTTAGAAAGATAAAAGACACCCTGGGCCTTTCAACTTCAATCTCTCTTTCAAGCTTAGAAAAACTCATTAGCATTTAAAATCCATTTATATGAATATATTCTCTTCCCTCCCTTTTATTTACAGCTGTCATTTTACCATTGTGTTTCCTGAATAACAATGGATCTTATCATTTTGAGCTTTACTAGGCAGGGCGTGAGGGACTCACATTGAGAATTAATTTTGAACTTCATTTGCTGCCCTAATTTTAGAGTGAACATGAGCCTTAAGCCCACAGCTTTTCATGTTCTCTGGCTCCCGGCTTGCTCAGTGCTCTGGGTATTGTGTGAAGCAAACCTAACAGGGAAGAAGGGTCCTAAGAGACAGTAGAGTCAGACTCACGCCCTCAGCAGCATCGATGAAAAGGACCACTCCATCTGAGATACGCAAGCCAGCTGTGACCTCATCAGAAAAATTCACATGTCCTGTAAAGGAAATACCAACTAAGTAGCCACTTGCATGGTGGCAGGACGAGGCGCAATTAACTGGTAGGTGGTCTGAAGAGCACTGCAAAGCATGTGATTCCCCAAGATCCCCTTTCCCTTCTCCCCACAGCTGCCCGCAGTGTATAAAATTCCACCATTAGAGTCACATACTTGGATTAAACTTTTACCCAGGAGGTCCCCAAACATAAAAAGAACCAAGTGTTTTTTAACTAGGAGGGCATAACATATTCACATTCACACATGAGCTTAGCCTAATCAGCAATAAGCAGAGTTCTGTGGGACAGAAGACAATCTGGACAGGAAAAAGGGCAAAGAGGGGCCTGGAGCATGGGAGACAGTACTTGGCAAGGTGCTGCTGGTGGCGGGGAGGGCTGACAGGTATGAGGGCATTGGGCACCTGATGGGGCAAGGAAGTCCAATCTGTCAAATCCTAAATTTTCCTATTTAAAACTCTGCTCCAAGTTGGTCCTTTCCAAAAGATAAAGTCAGCCACAGGGCAAGGAATGCTGCTCCCACTGGAACGAGTGTGTCCCCGAGCGGTTGGTGTGTTGCTCCCAAAGTCTCTTTCAAAAGACTGAGAGTACCTGAGGCTGGGGACCACAGATGACTCACCTTGTTACCCCAGTGTCTAGCATGGGGCCTGACACAGATTGAAGTGAATAAATGAATAAGATTCCCTAAAATTTAAATATTCTAGAGCAAAGAAAGGAGCAAAATAGAAGGCTTGCTAATTAACCAGTGAGAAGCGAAGGAGACAGCGAGTCAAGGAGTGTCCTACCTGGAGTGTCCATGATATTGAAGAGGTAAGATTTTCCCTTGGTATCTGGCAAAACCACTGTCACAGGAGTGCTTTTGATGCCAACACCTCTCTGAAAGTCACAAAAAGAGAGTGGTCAAGGCTTCTTACACAAGTGGGTTCATTCCGCTCTTGGGGCTTGCCAGCTGCTAGTAAACTGCACTGCTGTCTCTCCTTGTAGTGGGTGTGGTTTTTAGCTAGGTCTCTTACCAAAATGACTTTGAAGATGAATATCTTGGTGTTAAATAGGATTTTTTTGGAGGGGTTGGTTCAAATACAAAAAAGTAAAAATAAAAATGAAGAAGCAAGCAAAGCAGTATTAAACCTTAACAGAGAATCCAGAGTCCTAAAAGCTTATCTTCCTCATAAACTAGAAACGAAAATAATAACTAAGCACTATACAAGTAAAAAGAAACAATCTGGGGGCATTTTAGTATCAGAAAATATTACGAAAGCTTTAACAGGGAATAATTATTAAACTCTAGTCAAATAACTCTATTAAAAACAATAGTAGCTAACATTTGCTGGTTGTTTATCATATGCTGGCACTATTCAGAGTTTCTTTAGTTAACCCTACTGATGTACTTGAGCTTTCCATGTGGTCGTTCAAGACAAAGAGACAGAAATAAAGAAGGTGAAAGAGAAAGGGTTAGAGGGGAGGAATAAAGATCCAGATGGAAAGAAAGAACCAGTCGGAATGGGAAAGACAGTGATGTATGCTTACTTCTTTATACAAAAAGAGAAGTACAAAGACAGACGGACCCATTCTCAAAGAGATCTACTCCTAGAAAGAGATCATCATATAGATGAAGTTATCTTATAGATTTGAAGGATGTTGTCATTTAAAAAATCATGTTGAGCTTCTTTCTGTATAACTTACGGCAGAAAGGTAGATGTCACCTCTTAGTATCTGCTCTATTAGGTCAAATTAAATCCAGTCATGGACAGGAGGTTCCCCCCTTTACCCTACAGCTTGCCTACCCAGCTCTCTTTCAAGTTATAAATCATGGGATGTCTGGGAGAAGCAGGGAGATGAAAAGGTGTGGTGGGGTGGGAGTGGAGGAGGGGTGCGGTACGGTCGAAAGTGTTATCGTAAAAGTTCCCCTACGAAACTACTGCTGCTGGGTCTGGTGTGGGCAACAGTTGGATTTCCCAAGGCACACTTACCTCTTGCTCTGTGAAGAGGATGTCAGTGTAGCACAGCTTAAAAAAAAAGAACTACCGTTACCACCTGAATTCAGACTCCTCTTCTGCATGAACCATCAATCACTTTTCTTCACCACCTCCCAACTCAAGGGTTTCTGCCCCAGAAGGAGAATAGATTGAAGAGAGCAGGGTGTCCCTACAGAAATTCCAGACACTGAGAGCAGTGTCCTCCCAGATGGAAAATGCTCCTGGATGTGTGTTTTTTGGGGGACTGGCGGTGGTCACTGAAGACCAGGTATGGCTGGAGAGCTAAATTATATTAAATTCACTGAATTCTTAGAGTGGTAAAGGGAGATACATCCAGCCTTCAAGGAACCCCCGCACATCAAAACAGTCAATCTGGCAGAGACTGAACAATTATTGCTCTGAGACCTGCAGCCACACTTGGCTTCATTCACAGGCATTTAAATTTATCATGAAAAGAACAAGGTCCAATTGTATTATATTTATAGAGGAGGCTTTTAATATTATGACAGGAAAAAAATAGGCTGTAAATGTCAGGATATATCAGAACAGAGGAGGGATCTCAAGTGCAGAGCATATCATCGAAAAATACTGCAAGTTAATATTCTCTATGCTCCTAAGAAAGTTGAAATTATTTTCTTAAAGGCTATTAATAGAGATTACACAATTATAAAGCAGCACTTTGTAGGCGTCATTATATATAATGACAGGGAGAAGTTGAAAGAAGAAGAGAGACACACCCCTGTAGATTCTGAATGGTTCATCCCATACCCTCAATAGAATTTCTACTTACATCTTGGTCATAGCGCTTTCTGATTTCCGGGTGAGTCTGCTCTATTAAACAATCTACAAAACACGTCTGAAAGGAAAGAGAAGGTTAAGACCTGCCGACCACAGAGGAAAATCTACTCTACCCTTCCCCGAGCTCCCAACATACCACACATTTAGAGATAAGGAGAAGAGAACCAGGAGGATTATGGGACAGCGATGGATTAACACTGAAGCCACAGGATTATTTTCAAATGAAAGATGCAATCTTTCTTGGACAAGCATCTCCAGGGAAATGAAAACATATAAAATCAGAGCAAGGCTCAATTTTCCCTCTTCCGTCTAGATGTAGACACAAAGTTCAGACATGCAAGTGGCTTAGTAACAGGCTCCATTCGCTGCTCAGAAAAAGTGAGAATGTCATAGTAAGGTTTCACAATGGGCATGGAGGCCCCCCACATTCAAGAGGTCCAGCTTTCTGGGCTCAAACCCCAACCTGTGATGAAGGCTTAAAAAATGGGCGAAAACAAAAAGAAACCCTGTTCCAAGTAGTCAAAAGTTTTCTAACCTTGCCGTGATGAAGGTGGCCACAAAGGGTCACATTTCTGATGAGCTCCGAGTTATCCATCAGATCTGCCAAGAAGCTAAAAAGAGGGGGAAAAAAAAAAGAGAAAAGAGACTTTGGCAAAAGTTTTCACATGGGGAGTGGTGCAAAGGTGTTTTAGGCATTTTTGGCCAGGAACAATTTTCACACCACCAGGAGAACGCTCAGAGGCAGACGACGTGAATTTCTACATCTACACAGTTCTAGCTATGGAAATCGAACAGACTTATCCATGTGGTGACACAACCCATGAAATGTCATAAGGATTTCAGCAGTAAAACAATGAGATTTAAAAAGCAAGGAAGAAGAAAAACAAAACTAAATACCAGAACTAACGCACGTATAGAAATAATATCCCTTCAGGCGAGATGCTACCCATTTATTCCACTGATGCTAAGGAGACTTGAAATCACTTTGGGAACTTCGCTTTCAAAACTGCCGTCAGAGCTAGTTAACAAGAAAACATCAGCGCAGTAACAGTGCTGAGCAGAGGACTTCCATCTTGACCAAAACCAGCACTTTCTTTCTTGCTTATCACCCACTTTATTTATGGCCAGTAGGCTTCAGATGACTTTGGCTCTTCAAAAAATCAAGTCTGTTTTCAAAGATTGGCGATTTTTAAAAATCACTATTGAGAACACAAAGAAGTATGAAGCAAATTCTGAAGATAATTGAAAAGTTGTTTCAAAAATGTCTGAGTGATGGCAGGTGAGGCGACCATTTCAGAAGGGACCCCACTCTTTCAGACATACAAGATGACAACACGGTTAAAAGAAAAAACACGATAATTTCATTAACTAATAACAAGTCTCAAGTACTTTAACATATGAAGGCCTTACGAGTGCATTTCATAAATGAAAATATTTTCAAAAAGTCTGCAGTATGAACAGTCTAAATTATTCTATACATATATCTAACTACTTAGGCCCTCTTTTTAAAAATAGAGTTATGTTCCCAAAACACTTAGCCATTTTACCAAGTCAAAATAGGCTCTGGTGGCCCAACACTGACATTATAATACCTAATACTCTTTGTCTCAAAGGCCGATTTTCAATACTAAACTAAAGGTTTAGAAGAAGAGAAAAAGAAGCTGAGATCTGGATGAGAGGCAAGAGAAAAGTTCAGACTGCATCTAAATATCCCAGCACCATATAAACTGAAGGAAGATTTTGGCAAACTGTAGAGAGATTCTGCTTTTGCAATTCACTGGCTACTTCAACCACAACCCACCTAATATGTCCATGAAAAAATGAATCGACGCTATTCATACAGAGAGGCTGAGAGACATTATAACTTACTCCATTTCATACACTGTGACAGGTAATGTTTGCTCCATCAGAGTGAATTTCTTGGTTTTCACTGGTTTAATGATGGGTTCTAGGGAAAGAAAAAAAAAGTGGTGATGTGCAGGTAGGCAGAAAATATAAAAATATAGAGCTCTGTTCCATTAGACTGAACCTGCAGAACGTATGATACATGGTACCAATTTATGTTGTTTTGAAGGATCACTTGTTGAGAAAGTTCTGGGAATGCTGTTTCGTACAAGACAGTGAAGGATCTTGAATCGTGGACTAACGAGTTTGGGCTTCATTTTTGTGGGAGGTAGGGAGAGGAACTGGATATAGGTTGAGGTCAATGTCAGTCCAAAATCTCTCCTTGAATTTGTAAAATGCGACTACTTTGAAAGTAAGCACTGTGAGGGTTGGTTAAATGAGTTGGGATTATTTGAATAGAAAACTTATCAGACCAGAGGGAGAACTTAAAAAGTTCTTAAAAAGAACTTAAAAAGTCTTCAAGAACCTAAACATATATTAGATAAATAAAGAAATACTCCTATGTGCTTGGTAACAAGCTATGAGTTTAACTGAATATTAAAACGAGGTTAACTGAATCTCAATCCAGAAACAGTATTTGACAGTAGAAAAGAAACACAAATCAATTCATTCATTCAGCTTTCGAGAATGCTGATGAAATGAAGCGTTCTAGTTTCAATTTCACCTGCCAAGCCAGTGACTCCTGACTTACCTGTGAGAGGCTGGGTGTCTTCCTCCTGAACTATGGTCTCCACTTCAGGACCATACACTTCTTCAGCGGTGGGATAGTATTTCTTATCCTCATGCAGCACCACCTCCATTCCAGGGTGATCTTCATCATGATCACCTACATCATCGTCATCGTCATCCTCATCCATCTAAAAGCAAGAGGAAAGGAGTTGTAAGATGCATGCACTTTTCCTGCTCAATGACTGACTATATCACATGAATTAAGGGCAGTGACTTCACAAGTGTGACAGCTTGATTTTGAGTTGTGCTAAAGAGTCAGCAGGGCAGGTTCTACCCTTGCCTGATCCTTCACAAAGAGAAGACTATAAGCCATGGCTACACACAGCTCTCCTCATTCATACTAGCCTCTTCCTTAACATGGGCCACTGGTCACAAGTGGATTGAGATAGGAGAAAATAAATGCTCATCACCACACACCCTTTTCAGGGAAAAAATAACTTCTTCCAAGGGCAAAGCCAGGATCCAGAGGTAGAAATCGTGAACAAGTCTGTATCTTTAAAATTTTTCACTTCGATTCACAGAATTATTTTTGAAAAATACTTTTCTGACAGAAAATAACAGGTGTTGGTGAGGAAGTGGAGAAGTTGGAAGCCTCATATACTGCTGGTGGGAATGTAAAATGGTACAGTTACTTTGGAAAACAGTTTGGCAGCTCCTCAAAACTTTAGACAGTTACATGTGACCCAGCAATTCCATTCCTAGGTACATACTCAAGAGAAACAAAAACTTATGTTCATACAAAAACTTACAAAGAAATGTTCATAGCAGCATTGTTCATAAGAGTCAAAAGTGGAAACAACCCAAATGTCAATCAGCTGATGGATAAATAAAATGTGGTATATCCATATGATGGAATATTATTTAGCAATAAGAAAAATACTTTATACATGCTACAACATCGACAAATCTTGAAAACATTATGCTAAGTGAAAGAAACCAGACACAAATATTGTAGGATTCCATTTATATGAAATGTCCAGAATAAGCAAACCTATAATAGTGATAGAAAGTAGCCTAGTGATTGCCTAGGGCTGGGTGGGTAGGTGGGGGAATGAAAGAATTGGGGGTGGGGGGGTAGGGTGATGGTTAAAGAGTATGGGATTTCTTTTTGTGATGATGAAAACATGCTAGAATTGACTGTGATGATGGTTGCATTACTCTGAATATCCTAAAAGCCAGTGAATGTACACGTTAAATAGGTGAATTGTATGGCATGTGAATTACATCTCAATAAAATTGTTCAAGAGAACTTTGTAACATAGATAATCAGAAAGTACACAAGTAACTAGAAAACAGACAAGCAAAAAAAAATCTACGATGTAGGTATTTACATTCTATATTTTTTGATGACTGCGGTCTACCACACAACTTATTTAACCAATTCCCTATTTTCTAACACAGAGGTGGTTTCTAATTTTCAGCACTACAAACATCAACCCTCATGGCTCAGGGCCTCTGCATTTGCTGTTTCAATAAACAGCAAATAAACCACTTTTTGTACTCCCATTTTTGTGAACATCATTATTTCTTTAGGACAAATTCCAGAAGTAAAATTGCTGGGCCCAAAGGGCGGCGTACTTAAGGCTTTGATATGTATTCTGCCCTGCAGTAATGCCGTTCAATGCACTCACATGGGTAACACATGAGAACACAACACATTTTGGAGCTGGATGAGAGGTCCTGTGGCTTAGCTGTTAGCCATTCATTCAACAAATATTTAATGAGCACCTGCCATGTACCAGGCACTTTTCTGGACACTATCCTGCAACTTCTCACACATTAGGAATACCATCAGATGGGAGTTCTTTAAGTGATTTTTGTCCTGTATCCTCAGTGTACAGCACAGTGTCTGTCACACAGCAGGCCTTGTTAAATGAATTCTTTCTATATATTCCTGCCCGTTGAGTACTTCCAATAGCATGGCACTCACTCATGAGACAGGCCATTTCCCTGTTGGAAGTCACAGTTAGAAAGTCAGTCTCTCTAAACAACTTCCAATGTACCTCCCTATAAATTAATTCATGGTCACAGCAACATTGAACAAAGTGATGCCTCTTCCGCTAAAAAATCCTTTAAATAACTAAAAGAGGCTACTACACCACCCTTTATGTTCCAAAACATCTTGGAACACCATTCACTCAACAAATACTTATTGAGCACTTACTATGTGCCAGGCACTATTCTAGGTATTGATAATATAGCAATGCAAAAAGAGAAGTGATGACATGTGAGCAAAAATCTTAAAGAAGAGAGAAAGTTCAACAAGTAGCTGGGGAAGAGCATTCTAGTTGGCTGAAACAGCAAATGCGAAGGCCCTGAGCCAAGAGGATCAGCCAAAAAGCCAGTACGGTGAGACTGCAGTCAATGATGGGGAGAAGCGTGTAAGCAGAGATCTCTAGGAGGTGGTTGTGTAAGATCTTCTGGATCATTCTAAGTAATCTGAATTTACTTTTACTCCAGGGCAGTGGTTCTCAACCAGGGGCAATTTTGCTTCCCAGGGAACATTTGTAATGTCTGAAGATATATTTGGTTGTCACGACTGGGTATGCATGCGTGGGATCTAGTGTGCAGAAGCCAGGGATGCTGCTAAGTATCCTACAAAGCATAGGACAGTCCCACAAAAAATTATCTGGTCTCAAATGTCAATGGTGCTAAGGCTGAGAAACCCAGCTCCAGTGGTTTTGAGCAGAGAATATGACCAGATCATTGTTTTAAAAGAATCGCTCAGGTTCCCATACTGAGAATATACTGGAAGGAGGGTGATTAGTTACGAGGCTACTGCAAATATTTCAGGAAAGAGATGACAGTGATGGTAGCTTGGACTGAAGTGGTAGCTGTGAAGGTGGTGAGGAGAGGTTTGATTCTGGGTATGTTCTGAAGGTGGAGTCAAAGTGCATTCTAATGAATTGACAGTAGGTGTGAAAAAAAAGAAAAAGAGGCAAGGTTTTTGACCTGAGCCACTGGAGAATGGCACTGTCTTTACTGAGATGAGAAAGACTGCAGCAGGTTGGGGGTGGAGCAGGGGGCAGGGAGGGGGAGAAGCTCAGTGTAAGATCTGCTAAGTTTGAGATGCCCTATTAAACACCGAATAGAGATACCAAGAAGGAACTTGGACATACGAACCTGAGGTTCGAGAGAAAGGTCCAGAATAGAGATACATATTTGAGAATCCTTAGTGTATATTTGATAGGCCGGATATGAATGTAGATAGAGAAGAGGTATAAGGAATGGAGCCCTGGGGCCTGTTGATGTTTAGAGGTTGGGGAGATGAGGAGGAACCAGCAGTGAAGACTGAGAAGGACCAGCCAGTGAGAAGGAAAACCTGGGGGTTCCTTGGAAGCTGAGGGAAGAGGGAATTTCAAGGAGGGAGTGATCAGCTGGGTCGGTCAGATGCTGCAAACAGGTCAAGTAAGATGAAGACTGGGTCTGGGGCAGAGGTCACTGGTGACCTTGACCAGAGCAGTCTCTGTGGAATGGGAGAGGCAAAATGACAGAAGTGGGTTTGAGAGAAATGCGAGGAGAGGATTTGGAGATGGCAACTATCAACAACTCTTTTGAGATGTGCTGCACTGGAAGCAGGAAAATGGAAAGTAACTGAAGGGGGATATGGGGTCAAGAGAGGATTTAAAGATGAAATAACAGCAAGTCTGTATGTTGATGAGGATGCTCTAGTAGAGAGGGAAAACTGGTAACGCAGGAGAGAGGGGAACATTGCTGGAGGAACGTGTTGAGCACGTGAAAGGATGGGATCTAGTTTCTAGTCGACAGAAACGAACTAATCATTCATCAGAACAGGAGGGAAGGCATATGGCACAGATGCAGAGAGGTGGGTAGATGTAGTGGTGGGAGCTTGTTTTCCTTCACACAAATTCCAGCATGTAAACTTCTTTCTTAAAAAGAACACGAAACCCTCCAGTGGTAAGTTGCCCGGCCACTTCCTATCATCTTTACATTCTACTTGTATTAATGTGACCTAAGATTACATTAGCTCTTTTGGTAGCCGCACATATTCCACTGGTGGTGGCTTCAAAATAGCTATCAAGCCAGTTTCCTCCTGCCCCATACTGCTAGACGTATGTTGAATCTAGGTGTATGATTTTATGTAATAATTTCTAACTACCTATAATTACTTCTACCTGAGTGTCCTGACGGTAGCTCAATTTGACAAGTCTAAAGTAAAACTAAAAAAGCATCTTTTTATCACTTCCTTTTGTCTGTTATAACCAGTGTTCATCTGGTCATCCAGCTCCCCCCATTCTTTTTCTCCCCCAACATTCAAACAGTGACCCAACTCTTCATCTTTATATCCTTCCAATGTGATGAACTTCTGCAGGCCTCCCGACCCTCCCTTCACTAAAGGATCCCAGCATCTTGCTTTGATCATGTCACCCTTACTCCCAGTTTCCCACTCAAGGCCTTCTCCAGTGTGGCCCCTCCTCCTCAGCTTCACACTCCCAGCTGTCCTCCAGCAACTGCACTTTGGAAATTGGAAGGAGAAATCATTTTCTCTGAACATACCACCTCTGGGCCCCTGCTCACTGTACGCCTAGAATGCCCTTCCCTCTTTCCGGTTTCCATTATCAAAATTCTATGCATCTCACTGCTATATGTCTCAATAAAAAAAATGTTTAAAATAATCTGTGCATCCCATGTGGATGAGGAGGTTATAGGAGCTCTTATTCTGCTAGAAGGAGTATAGACTGACGCAGTCACACTGAAGAGTAATCTGATCGTACTTAGTATAAACACTTAAGTATAAATATGATCCTATGATCAGCAACTCTGTTTTTGGGAATATAACCCAAAGAAATTTTCACATGGTGCATAAAATTGAGAATATTCACTGCAGTATTATGTGTCGAGGGAAGGCTGACGGCAGGTAACTTGGGGTACCCATCGCTAAGTAACGCACAGCAGGGAGAACTGAATGGCAAGTTGTCACAGACTAGACATACTCACAGCAACAGAGCTGGATCCTAAAATGCATCACTCATCACATGCTCAGTGGCAAAAGAAACAGAATGATACAGATAACAGGATACCATTTACTTAAATTAATGTACTTAAATTAATGCACATATACAATGCAACTGTACACTTTGCAACTCACACAAACAAAAAGTACACATATGTTAGATCAATTACTACGGTAACAGGTATGAGAGATAAAAAGGAATTAATAGGTTAAATAAGAGCACAGCCTTGGCAAGCAATAATATCAAGGAGCATGAGCTAGAGTATGATTAACTCAATCTTCTGCACCGAGGTAAAAACATTCACACACAGCCTAACCATTCTTTTTTGTTGTTGTTATTAATAGCTTTAGTGAGATATAATTCACATTCCACTGAATTCACCAATTTTAAATGCACAATTCAAAGGTTTTTAGTATATGCAGAGTTGTGCAACCATCACCACAATCAATTTTAGAACATTTTTATCACCCCCAAAGGAAACTGTATCCTCTAGCTATTACCCCCCAATTCCACGCCAATTCCACGCCCCCAACCTACACAGTCGCTAATCATTCTACTTTCTGTCTCTACAGATGCCTACCCTTTCTTCAGGTCTACTTTGAATGTGACTTCCCTCAGCTATCTTTCTTGGTCATCCCAGCCAGGAAGAATGCCTCCTTATATACTACTATTATGAATACAAATTAATATGATTTAAATGGCACTTGTCCTTCCCTATCTCATAAATATTTTTGCATGTACTTCATCTCCCCTGGCAAGCTGTAGATTCCTGCAGGGCAGAGATAATGCCTTGGCTCTCTCAGCATTATGATTCCTTGCAAATAGTAAGTGCTCTATAAATACTTAATGAATTCTTGGGCTCTATTTAGCCAGGAATTCAAGTTTGTTGGGATCACTTTGAATTTACATTCCGTTATCCAATAATTAGCTTATGTGATGTGCAAATATTAGAAACTTCTCTTCTCTATCTTCACCTAGGTCATTGATAAAAAGGTTGAAAAGGATGGGACCAAGCATGGATGCTAGGGGCATGTCACAAGAGCTCTGGTGGTGATCCATTAATCAAACTCTTTGGGCCCCATTGTTCAACAGCTGTGACTTTTCCTTGTATTATGACTCAGCCTCTATTTTTCCACAAGGACATAATGAGTTACAGTGGTTACCTTGGGGAGTGAAATGGATTAAGAACCAAAGAATATTTTCTATCTGATTTGAATAAGAGTATATTCATGAGTTACTTGTATAATAAAAAATATTGCTTTAAAATAATATTTTTAAAAAAGAAAATAACTGGTTTATAAGAAAAGTGATTTCAAAAGCCTTGCCGAAATCAAGATACATAATATCCACAGCACACCTCTGACCTATAATATCTCAAACTAGTAATTGTATCAAGAATAAATTTTTATAAACTCATATAACCTTCCTAAGTATTCGATGCCATCTGTGTTAAATTTCCGTCCATAATTTTTACCATGGATGCATATCACACTTATTAGCCTATAGTTTCTGAAATGCAATGCCTTATCTCCATCTTTGCAAAGTAGGACGAATTGCGATTCACTTTCTAGGACCACAGCCAGTCCCCAGTTTCTTAAAGATGACCACAGAGGCTCTGAGCTTACCTCTTTGAGGTCTCCTCCACTACCCCACCTAGGTAGGACCCAATGCATATGGTGGACCTGGAGACCTGAACATACTCAAGGCCGCGAGATGCTCTCTTTTAGCCTCACCTATACGGCTCAAATTTACTTTTCCTTTTCCAGTGTTTATTCTATTTTTTTCTAGTCTGAAGGACATTTTCTCTGATGGAGAAGACAGATGGGATGGCAGCCGGGACTTCTGCCCTGCTTCCCTGCTGTTTCATTAATGCCACACCTCCATCGATAAGCAGTGGGCCTATTTACTTCTTATTCTGAACAGTGCTAAAATATAAAAGCCATCTTTGGAGTCTTTTGCAAGCCTCAAATCATCTGGACTTCATCCTCCATAGCTCTCCCGAAGGGGAGTCATAGGAGTCTGCACCTTCTCTTTCTGCTTTTATTCATCTTTCAAAACCCGAGCTTATGAAGGACTTCCCAGGGCACCTGTGCTTGGAAAAGGTGACTACCTTATATTTCCTTTCGGAACTTCAATAGCTAAGTTTTCTTAGGAGCAGTATAAGAACCCTAATAAGTCATATCACAAAGAGGACAATGTTAGAGATATAAACAGGTATTATGGGAGCAGAGTGGATTCAGTACTTTATTGCTTTTTTAAAAGAGAGAGAAAAAAAGCAATTTACGCCTTACCTCGTCAAGATCTTTGGTCTCTCTGCCCAATTCATCATCATCTTCATCAGAATCTAGCTCTGGGCCAATATAATTCCCAAACTCATCATACAAGTCAGTATCCATGATGCTAAAATGCAAGGAGAAGAGGAATGAGATTCTGGTAAGGTAATGAAGGCCTCCATGGATCCACCTTTCAAGCCTTATAGTTGACCATATCCCATCACACAGCCCCTCTCCAGTTACATCAACCCACTGAGTGGTCCCCTCAAAGGCCTGGACATTCCCTATTTCTTCTACCCATTGTCACTGTTTACATACTCTTCTTCCACTTCTTTTTTAATGCTAAAATGATTTTTAATTGTAAAATAATTTAATACCATAAAGTTGCAAAAATAGTACAAATCTTTCTTTTTCCTAAATTATTTGAGAATAAGTTGCTGATACAATGCGTCGTCACCCCAAAACTTTATTTAGTGCAGGAGTTTGCAAATTATGGCCTGTGGCTAAATCTGGCCTGCCGCCTGATTTCACAAGTCCCCAAGCTAAGAATGCCTTTGACATTTTTAAACAGTTGAAAAATCAAAAGAATATTTCATGATACATGAAAATTAATTACATGAAATTTAAATTTCAATGTCTACAAAAACAGCTTTATTAGAACACGGCCATGCTCATTCATTTATATTGTCTACAGCTGCTTTCACAATGTAACAGCAAAGCTGAGTAGCTGCAACTGAGTCCATATGGCCCAAAAAGCCTAGAATATTTACTATAGAAAAATTTCTGTCTGTCAACCGCTGGTTTAGTGTCTGATTCCTACAAACAGGGACATTCTCGTACATAATCAGAAAAACACTATTGACACATTACGACCACCTAATCCACAGACTCCCCCAGTCATGTTTCACAAACTGTTCCAATAATGTCCTGCATAGTAAAGGATCCAATCCAGGACCGCATTTTTGCATTTAGTCGTCAAGTCTTTAGTTTCTTTTACTATGGAACAGTTCCTCAGTCTTTCCTTGACTTTATGACTTGACACTTTTGAAGATTACAGGCTTGTGAGTTTGTAGAATATCCCTTAGCTTGGGTTTGTCTGTTTCCTCATAATTAGGGATTTCTGGCATTTCTGGCAGGGATATCACAGAAGTGATGCTGTATTCTTTTTAGTGCATCTACTCTCTGGTGGTATATGATTTTAATTTGTCTCATTAGTGGTGATATAACTTAATCGCCTGATTACCAAGATGTCTGGCAGGCTTTTCTATTGTAAAAGTTACTTGTTTTCTCTTTGCAGTTAATAAGTATTTTATGGGTTTTCTATACTTCAATTACTGAAATTCTATTCAAAGTACAGCTCAAATGCCACCTCCTTCAAGCTTTCTGAGATCCTCGGTTTCTCTCTCCCCTATGCCGCTATAGCCTTACTGGACCTTTACCAGAATTTAATTGTTTTGAAGGCAGTTACCTGTATTACCCTCACCAACTCTACAGCTTACAAGTAATAAACAACAGAAGAGAGCATGGGTTAAGGACTTGAGCTTTGGAGTTGGAAGACCTGGATGTGAATCTTAACTTTGTCACTTAATAACTATGTAACTTCAGGTAAACTACTTCACTCTAAACCTGTTTCCTCAACTGGAATATGGAGTGAATAATTCCCATTGAACGAAAGGTTGTGAGAATTAAACAAAATAGTCTGTGTAAAGAATTGATCAGAGTCCTAGGCTCAATAAATGTTATCTAGCATTTTGGCCATTCTTGAATACAGGAACCCTGTGTTCCTTGTGCCCACCTGTCAATTCAGCTTGCATCAGCAGGAACTGGATAAATGTTAAGTGAATAAAATGTTTGAGATACTGTTATTTCTTGCACTAGGTTAATCTCTCCATCTCCTCAATGCCACCTGTTGAGTGCTGAGTGTAGATAAAATAGAGAATTAAGAGCTTCGAGGATTGGTAATTAAATGTGAATTATTATGGAAACTTTCACA
>NW_024352004.1:1040742-1137233 GCF_902729225.1 Pteropus medius
TATTACCCCCCAATTCCACGCCAATTCCACGCCCCCAACCTACACAGTCGCTAATCATTCTACTTTCTGTCTCTACAGATGCCTACCCTTTCTTCAGGTCTACTTTGAATGTGACTTCCCTCAGCTATCTTTCTTGGTCATCCCAGCCAGGAAGAATGCCTCCTTATATACTACTATTATGAATACAAATTAATATGATTTAAATGGCACTTGTCCTTCCCTATCTCATAAATATTTTTGCATGTACTTCATCTCCCCTGGCAAGCTGTAGATTCCTGCAGGGCAGAGATAATGCCTTGGCTCTCTCAGCATTATGATTCCTTGCAAATAGTAAGTGCTCTATAAATACTTAATGAATTCTTGGGCTCTATTTAGCCAGGAATTCAAGTTTGTTGGGATCACTTTGAATTTACATTCCGTTATCCAATAATTAGCTTATGTGATGTGCAAATATTAGAAACTTCTCTTCTCTATCTTCACCTAGGTCATTGATAAAAAGGTTGAAAAGGATGGGACCAAGCATGGATGCTAGGGGCATGTCACAAGAGCTCTGGTGGTGATCCATTAATCAAACTCTTTGGGCCCCATTGTTCAACAGCTGTGACTTTTCCTTGTATTATGACTCAGCCTCTATTTTTCCACAAGGACATAATGAGTTACAGTGGTTACCTTGGGGAGTGAAATGGATTAAGAACCAAAGAATATTTTCTATCTGATTTGAATAAGAGTATATTCATGAGTTACTTGTATAATAAAAAATATTGCTTTAAAATAATATTTTTAAAAAAGAAAATAACTGGTTTATAAGAAAAGTGATTTCAAAAGCCTTGCCGAAATCAAGATACATAATATCCACAGCACACCTCTGACCTATAATATCTCAAACTAGTAATTGTATCAAGAATAAATTTTTATAAACTCATATAACCTTCCTAAGTATTCGATGCCATCTGTGTTAAATTTCCGTCCATAATTTTTACCATGGATGCATATCACACTTATTAGCCTATAGTTTCTGAAATGCAATGCCTTATCTCCATCTTTGCAAAGTAGGACGAATTGCGATTCACTTTCTAGGACCACAGCCAGTCCCCAGTTTCTTAAAGATGACCACAGAGGCTCTGAGCTTACCTCTTTGAGGTCTCCTCCACTACCCCACCTAGGTAGGACCCAATGCATATGGTGGACCTGGAGACCTGAACATACTCAAGGCCGCGAGATGCTCTCTTTTAGCCTCACCTATACGGCTCAAATTTACTTTTCCTTTTCCAGTGTTTATTCTATTTTTTTCTAGTCTGAAGGACATTTTCTCTGATGGAGAAGACAGATGGGATGGCAGCCGGGACTTCTGCCCTGCTTCCCTGCTGTTTCATTAATGCCACACCTCCATCGATAAGCAGTGGGCCTATTTACTTCTTATTCTGAACAGTGCTAAAATATAAAAGCCATCTTTGGAGTCTTTTGCAAGCCTCAAATCATCTGGACTTCATCCTCCATAGCTCTCCCGAAGGGGAGTCATAGGAGTCTGCACCTTCTCTTTCTGCTTTTATTCATCTTTCAAAACCCGAGCTTATGAAGGACTTCCCAGGGCACCTGTGCTTGGAAAAGGTGACTACCTTATATTTCCTTTCGGAACTTCAATAGCTAAGTTTTCTTAGGAGCAGTATAAGAACCCTAATAAGTCATATCACAAAGAGGACAATGTTAGAGATATAAACAGGTATTATGGGAGCAGAGTGGATTCAGTACTTTATTGCTTTTTTAAAAGAGAGAGAAAAAAAGCAATTTACGCCTTACCTCGTCAAGATCTTTGGTCTCTCTGCCCAATTCATCATCATCTTCATCAGAATCTAGCTCTGGGCCAATATAATTCCCAAACTCATCATACAAGTCAGTATCCATGATGCTAAAATGCAAGGAGAAGAGGAATGAGATTCTGGTAAGGTAATGAAGGCCTCCATGGATCCACCTTTCAAGCCTTATAGTTGACCATATCCCATCACACAGCCCCTCTCCAGTTACATCAACCCACTGAGTGGTCCCCTCAAAGGCCTGGACATTCCCTATTTCTTCTACCCATTGTCACTGTTTACATACTCTTCTTCCACTTCTTTTTTAATGCTAAAATGATTTTTAATTGTAAAATAATTTAATACCATAAAGTTGCAAAAATAGTACAAATCTTTCTTTTTCCTAAATTATTTGAGAATAAGTTGCTGATACAATGCGTCGTCACCCCAAAACTTTATTTAGTGCAGGAGTTTGCAAATTATGGCCTGTGGCTAAATCTGGCCTGCCGCCTGATTTCACAAGTCCCCAAGCTAAGAATGCCTTTGACATTTTTAAACAGTTGAAAAATCAAAAGAATATTTCATGATACATGAAAATTAATTACATGAAATTTAAATTTCAATGTCTACAAAAACAGCTTTATTAGAACACGGCCATGCTCATTCATTTATATTGTCTACAGCTGCTTTCACAATGTAACAGCAAAGCTGAGTAGCTGCAACTGAGTCCATATGGCCCAAAAAGCCTAGAATATTTACTATAGAAAAATTTCTGTCTGTCAACCGCTGGTTTAGTGTCTGATTCCTACAAACAGGGACATTCTCGTACATAATCAGAAAAACACTATTGACACATTACGACCACCTAATCCACAGACTCCCCCAGTCATGTTTCACAAACTGTTCCAATAATGTCCTGCATAGTAAAGGATCCAATCCAGGACCGCATTTTTGCATTTAGTCGTCAAGTCTTTAGTTTCTTTTACTATGGAACAGTTCCTCAGTCTTTCCTTGACTTTATGACTTGACACTTTTGAAGATTACAGGCTTGTGAGTTTGTAGAATATCCCTTAGCTTGGGTTTGTCTGTTTCCTCATAATTAGGGATTTCTGGCATTTCTGGCAGGGATATCACAGAAGTGATGCTGTATTCTTTTTAGTGCATCTACTCTCTGGTGGTATATGATTTTAATTTGTCTCATTAGTGGTGATATAACTTAATCGCCTGATTACCAAGATGTCTGGCAGGCTTTTCTATTGTAAAAGTTACTTGTTTTCTCTTTGCAGTTAATAAGTATTTTATGGGTTTTCTATACTTCAATTACTGAAATTCTATTCAAAGTACAGCTCAAATGCCACCTCCTTCAAGCTTTCTGAGATCCTCGGTTTCTCTCTCCCCTATGCCGCTATAGCCTTACTGGACCTTTACCAGAATTTAATTGTTTTGAAGGCAGTTACCTGTATTACCCTCACCAACTCTACAGCTTACAAGTAATAAACAACAGAAGAGAGCATGGGTTAAGGACTTGAGCTTTGGAGTTGGAAGACCTGGATGTGAATCTTAACTTTGTCACTTAATAACTATGTAACTTCAGGTAAACTACTTCACTCTAAACCTGTTTCCTCAACTGGAATATGGAGTGAATAATTCCCATTGAACGAAAGGTTGTGAGAATTAAACAAAATAGTCTGTGTAAAGAATTGATCAGAGTCCTAGGCTCAATAAATGTTATCTAGCATTTTGGCCATTCTTGAATACAGGAACCCTGTGTTCCTTGTGCCCACCTGTCAATTCAGCTTGCATCAGCAGGAACTGGATAAATGTTAAGTGAATAAAATGTTTGAGATACTGTTATTTCTTGCACTAGGTTAATCTCTCCATCTCCTCAATGCCACCTGTTGAGTGCTGAGTGTAGATAAAATAGAGAATTAAGAGCTTCGAGGATTGGTAATTAAATGTGAATTATTATGGAAACTTTCACATGCATAAATTCTTTTTACTTCCAAAGAGCTATCACATCTGTGCTCATCTCATTCTTCCAAGATCCATGAAAGGCCTGCAGAAATTTGTATAGAAAGCTGTTCATAGGACAAATCAAGCTCATTTCTGCTTCAGGGCCATTGTACCTGCTATTCTCTTCCGAAATGCTCTTCCGTTAGATATTTATACCTCGTTCCTTCATTTCATTAAGTTCTATACTAAAATGTCATCTTCTCTGAGAAAGGTTCCCTTGCCACTCCAAAAAAGTCCCCCATACACACACTCTCCGACTCCCACTTTCACTGTTTTATTATTATTAACATTTATCATTAGCTGACTTATTCATGGGTTTACTGTCACCTCCCCACTACTACTTAAGCAAGGGCTTTTTTTCTTTTTTTCACTTGGAACAGGGCCTGGCACAAAATAAAGCCTCGATAAGTATTTGTCGAATGAATGAATGACTCCAGCAAGGCACAGAGAAGACAGATTTCATTGCAGTTTCCCGCTATAAGGTAGGCTCTCAAAGGAAAACAGAATAGGAACAGAGGGAGCTTGGCAGAAAAGTGAAGACGGCACGGATGGAAGAAGGAGTGAGAGAGGGAGCTTAACAGTGAGAACGACCCCTGCCCATGGAAGGTATTTTACGGATGGACAACACTGAGAGAACCCTGGAATCTGGAGGTGTGTGCTGGGTAGCTTTCATTTCCTTTCCCGCTCCACGCCTCAATTTACCGATCTGTAAAGTGAAAAGGGCAGGGAGCACACAACGTCTCTTCCAGATCTGACATTATTTAATTTCCCTCCCCACCCGAAGCAACCTTCCCATACCATTGACCCGCGCCAGCTCACCTCCCGCCTGCTCAGCCAAAAGCTCCAGTAGGCCGCCGAGGAGGGCACTTCCGTCCGACGCCGCGCCACCGTCTGCGCCCGCCGTCCGGAAGGACCCTGACGACGCCGCGGTCGCGTTTCTGCTGCGGAGGACAGCCCTCTGCCTGAGGACCAGCTTGGAGGAATGCCGGCCGCAGACACAGGAACTAGCAAGGTGGAGGCGTGGATCCTCAAACTAAGGCGTGGGTTTCTCCAAAGAGAGTGAGGCCAGAGGTCGCATACATCTGATCAGGCGCCTTGAGACCACCCTGAACAGAGTCGGGGGCCTTTGGGTTGATCACGTGGGCAGGTTGTTAGAGCAGTTGCTGGGCAACCACAGCTGCTGGGCGTGGTCTACGCTGAGCTGTCTTGTTTCGGTGTATTTGGGGATCCCCAAAGAAAGCAAGGGAACCAAAGCCAGGGCTGCTGGGGTGAAGGTCAGGGGACGGAAGGGTTAGTTTTTCTATTTATTCAATGACTGGGGAGGGCTCAGAACTGGACAGGAGCCAAGACACCTGAGTTCAGGTCCTGGCCAGCCCAACCCCCTTTTTGGGGTTCAACTTACTCACGTTGGGGTGGAGGTGGAGGGCTTTGAGGTTGGATGCGGACCTCCTGCTTCCCTGCTCTTGGGCTGTTGATAATGACTCCGCTACAAAATCTAAATCAATGCACTGAGAGTCTGAGGTTCAAAGGAGTCTCACAGCAAATAAATACCAGAGCCAAGACTAGAACCCATGTAGGTGATCTTCCTGTAGAATCAATCTCAGATACTCGGAGGCTACAGGAGAACAGTGGCAGAACTAAAGAGGTCGCCCAAATACCTAGGGACCTGTGGTCCAGCCCTGGGCTGGACAGAGGGATTTGGGGAGAGGGGTCATTAAGCCCCTTCCTCTGCCACTTCTACTTGATTTCCTGCACAGACGTTGCATCTGGCTTGGGTGAAAAGTATCCTTTTCCATTATTTAATGATGGATGAAATTTTATCACTGACTCAAGCATAGCTAATAGTTCAGCTTTTGTGTAAGGTCTTCTATCATAACTGCCCACATGGAAAAGTGAAGGGACTGAATTTTGAGACCCAAATGCCTCCTCAGCTGAATTATTATTAAAATGTGTTTTGAGGCAAAGAACAAAATTAAGATAGAGTTCCAAACTGAAAGTCAAATTCTGTTCTATTTTCAGTGGCAAGTCTTAAGCAAGTTCTCAGTGTGCAACTCAGCTCCCCTCAGTAGAGAATGAGATTTTTGTAACACCCCCCAACATAAATGACAAGATATCCAGAGTGCTTTTGTGTCATTTTGTGGGCTGGTAAAGAATCCAGATGCACACTCTTCCCCCTGTTATTGACCTTCCCCTGTGTCCATTCCTTTTGCCTTCCCAGGCACAGGCCATGGAAAGGAATGACATCATTGACTTCAAGGCTTTGGAGAAAGAGCTGCATGCTGCACTCACTGCCGATGAGAAGTACAAACGAGAGAATGCTGCCAAGTTACGGGCAGTGGAACAGAGGGTTGCTTCCTATGAAGAGTTCAGGTTGGCTTAATGCTATTTTTCATGCATTCCTGTTATGGTGGACAAAGGTAGATAAGAGCATGTGCTTTGATGTTAGACAATTCTGAGCTCAGTGCTATCCCTACCCTCTGCTACCTGAGTGATCTTGTGCAAGTTATTTAACCTCTTTGAGCCTCTATTGCTCATCTATAAAAGAGAGTAACCATTATTATGATTAAATGAGTTATCACATGTAAGATTTCTAAGCACAATGTCTGGCACATGAGAAGTGCTCAAAAGCTGTCAGCTATTGGTGCTGTTGTTGTTATTGTTGTTATTGTCATATTGGCCTGCCAACAGGTTCAGCCTATATCATATAATGTCCAGCCACCTCATACCCATCCCCTAATATCTGTCCTTTGCCCACAGGGGTATTGTCCTTGCATCACATCTGAAGCCACTGGAGCAGAAGGATAAGATAGAAAAGAAGACTGTGCCCTGGAACTGTCACAGTACTCAGAGAAAGACCTCCCAGGACGAAACCACTGAAATCTGCCAGGTAGGTGAGGCCCAGCGGGATTCTCTGCCCTAAATCTCCAGTCCTATCTTCTTACAAACCATACTTTTCTTTATTTCTCATGTGAAGCCAACAGAGGCAGGTTTCTGCCTCCAATCTCAGAAAGAAAAGCAACCAGTGAATGGTGGGGGTGAGTTAAATTGGGCAGAACAAATCAGAAAGGAGGGCTACGCAGGTCTCCTTCAGTCAGTTCTTTGACCTGCATTCACAGGTCAGAGTGGGGTTGCTCCAGGTTATATGTACATAGTATAATGATCCAGTGGCAGTGTTGAGAGGGAGACCCAGACTGTCGGAGCCCTTTAACACTCACCTTGAGTTCTTTCAATCATCCCCTCTGCCCTGCTCAGAGTAAACCCTGACTCGCTCTTCCGTTCATCAGTAGGAAAATCCTGGTACAACTGAGAATCTCGAAGCATGGCCTGGAATCTTTGGGCCCCTCCCTCCCTGTTCCACCCCTAGTTTCCTCATCTGAAAATGAGACCCATTGGGACCACAGCTTTCCCAGTGCTCGGAGAGCAGTACCAGAGCTTAGATGAAAACCCACGGGCTCTCCTCATTCCCATTGTCACAGAGCAGTTGGAAGAGCTCTGGATTCCCTTTTCTTCTTTTGTGATCTAGGAGAAAACACGCCTGCAGCCTGAGACCTCAGCAGAGTTCTACCGTGATTGGCGGCGATACTTGCGGAGTGGGCCAGAGCGCTACCAGGCCCTGCTACAGCTTGGAGGTGCCAAGCTAGGACAGCTCTTCAAGACAGACGTGGGATTTGGACTTCTAGGGGAGCTGCTGATTGTGCTGGCCGATCACGTGAGGCCGGCAGACCGCTTGGTGGTGTTGGGGATCCTGCGCAGCCTGGCCGGCACCGGGCGCTTCGCCCTGAACCTGAGCCTGATGAGCCATGTAGAGAGAGAGAGCTGCAGAGGCTTGTTTCAGAAGCTGCAAGCCATGGGCGCCCCCAGACCCACAAAGGAGGGGCTCGGCCAGGAGGAGCAGGATCTAGAGGAGCTGCCTGGTGGACTCCAGGAGGAGGAGCGGCTCCTGCAAGAGCTGCTAGGGCTGTACCAGGTGGATTGATAGGATCAGTTATCTTCAGAGGACCCCAGCATTTTTTGGTGGTTGTCCTGGGGCTCTACAGGATTGTAATAAGAAGCCTGCACCCAATTCCCTTCTCAACTTGGAATTTTCAGAGTAAAAGCCAAAATCAAATCTTCTCCTCTTTTCTAGTCCTTTGGTGGCTCGATATTCTGAAATGTGTAGATCCACAGATGGTCAAGGGCCCAGGAAGCTAAAAGAGCTTTGCCTCCTGCCCTTGGAGTCTACCACACTTGTGGTTCACAGCCCTGAGAGATGGGCGTGTGCCTAATCTGGTGCTGGCTATACCAGTTACATCCTCCATCCCAAAAAAGAAAGAAGCAAAATTGTGAATCTTCCATGGCAAACAAATACAGATCTCCATAGTTCTTAACAAGAATATTTATAACCTAAAACCAATGAATGGACATTTAATCGACAAATGATCAAATGCTAACCTACTTGAGGTACAATATTTTTCCCTAGGGGCTGAGTTCCTGTGCAGGTTAGGCCTGGGAAAGCCCCAAGCCATCAATTTAGGTCTGGCCAGCCTCCCAGGCTTCTTCATATGCCAGATGTGTAGGTGGGTGGGTTTCCTTCAACTCCTGGACTAACCAAAGGGAAGACCTTCTCACCAGGCAGGCAGGGCAAGGCCTGGAACAGGGCAGCAGAGATTTCCCTGTCTAGCTTCTGAACCCTTGGCTTCTCATTCCAGTTTCTCCTGGCCCATTCTTGGGTGAGAGTGCCAGTGTTCTAGAAAGGGGAGAAGGGCCAGATTCTAGAATGGATTTTCCCTTGAGATCGCATCTGTCACATTAGAAGGGCATCGTGTACATCAGCTGGGAATAAATTGCTTTGCTTTTGGCCGCTTCCCCTACAGATTGTTGCTTCTTTTCTTGGCTGCTTAATCCTTTCCTCATATAGATGCTCCCTCTGGTAGTGATTTCTAGAAGCCCCATAGACCTTTAGTGCCTTGGTTTTGCTTCTTCCCCTCGGATCCTTCCTTCCTGCGGGCATGAACTTGGCCCACACCACAGTGCTCCTGTGGGTGTGGGGGAGTCTCCAAGCCTTTGAAATCGTGGAGAAGGAGAACATTTTTCAGAGGACCCCCTGCCCTGCTTTCCTGATGTTCGACAATGCAGCCTACCTGGCCGACATGAGCTTCGAGCTGCCCTGCCACTGCAAACCAGAGGAGGTGTCCGCTGTAGTCTGGTACTACCAAAAGCGCCTTGGTAGCAGCCACACCAAAGTACTCACAGACTTCGATGGGCGGGTGCTAACTGAGGCAGCCCAGGTGCGGGTGGGCAGTGACATGCTGGTCCGCTTCAGCATTCGCATGTTCAGCCTGTTGGTGTTCCAGGCCCAGCCCGAGGACTCAGGCTTGTATTTCTGTGGCACCCGCAAGGGGGACTATTTCTATGCCTACGATGTGGACATCCAGAGCGGTGAGGGAATGGTGGCCACCTTCAAGGACCAGGGCCAGGAGCCCTTTGCAGATGAGTACCATGGGAGCCTCCATGTCTTCACCACCTTCTGGGAGTGGACCCCCTGTGACCGCTGCGGGGTGCGCGGGGAGCAGTGGCGCCTTGGCCTCTGCTACCTGCAGAGCCCAGACCTCTCTCCCCGCTACCGTAAGACACTGCCAGATGTGGTGTCCTGTGGTTCACAGGCTGTGCCAAGAAAGCTGCGGGCCAAGGCCAGGGACCATACACCTGAGCTACTGGTTCGGAGCTGCATGGTGCCCTGCAAGAAAACGACGATGATCCAGAAGGGCGTGATGGCCATCTTCAGCTACGTGTCCAAAGTGGGCAGCCAGCCCTGGGTGCCCCAGGTGCCCATTCAGTTCCACCAGCAGAGGCTGGGCCACGGACTCATCATCTCCTGTCCTGGTGCCCGGCCAGAGCATGCCGTGGCCTGGGACAAGGACCACCAGTACTTCTACCGCACAGAGTACCTGAAGGGTGTCAACAGGTCCATGAGGGTGTTCATTGACCACGGCAACCATCTCCACATCCGCTTCACCCAGCTGAGTGACCGGGGCATCTACTATTGCTGGCTGCAGGGGGTACAGATCGCTGGGTTCCGACTGGGCGTGACATCTCGAGGGCGCTACAAGGCCTCATTCTCAGACCCTGAGACTCGCTCTGCCATGGAGCTCACCCTGATAGGATATCTGCTCATCACGTCAGTCTTTGTCACCATTCACCTCTGTCGTTGCTGCGGTTACTTATTTCGCTATTGTCCCAACTTCGCCCCCTAGGCTCTCCCCCAGCTCTAAAGACTGGTTGTGTTCAAATGTGTTTGTTAAACGATACCAGGTACCACTGGGTCAGCATCCCTTTCTTGGTGGGGACCTGTGGCAAGGGGGTGTGGACAGATTTGTCAATTACAACCTGCTCTCTCTCCATTTTCATGGTTACATCTGGGACCTCATCTGGGAAGCAGGGAAGCCTGAGACAGGTGGGGGATGGGGGACTGAGGCCGAGGTGCACATGTCTTCTGACTTCACAGTCAGCTCAGAGAAGGAAGAGGGAACCTAATGTTCATCAAATGGCCTGTTTGGTATCGAGGTGCTTCATTTTCTTGCCTTCGAGGATTGCCAGTTGAATTGAAGGTAGCAGGGAAAGGGAAGAAGAAAAAAGGGGTGGGGGGCTTGTATACATCCTCTCTGCCTTCCTCCTCAGCCTCATCCTGGGACTGGCTGGTAGAAATGGTGGATTTGGGAACAAAGGTAAAGACTAGAACAGGGGAAATGGGTGAGGAAAGTGGAGGTCAGATTCAGGGCTTTCCTGAGAGACTGCACCCAGGCAGTGGACTGGGAATAAGAATAGGGGCTGGAGCAAAGGTAGGGGTGGGGTAGGGGGGCCAGGGCTGCTGTGGCAGAGCAGGGCGGGAGGTGGGAGTTGTCATGTGGCTACTGCTGTGGAGGTTTAGGCTTCCGAGATGATCAGTGATAAGCAAGTCGGGTCTTGTCCAAGGCTACTTGCTGCCCCCATCCCCCCACCCAGCCTCTCCTGAACAGATCAGAGTCCACTCTCGGGGAGGCTGCAGCGGTTGGCTTTATTTACTTCAGTGACTAAAGGCAGCAGCGGTGCCCCTGAAGATTAGCAGCAGTGGGTGGCAGGAGGGAATCAGGAAAAGGGCACCAAGTCTTGGAAAGACGGATGGACTCCCACTTCTCCATCCATTTGGCCTTAGAGGGGACCCTGGGGTGGGTCCTCTCTGCCCCATTTCTGGGTATGGATAGTCCCGGGGGCACCCCCCCTCCCCCACATCTTCCAGTGGAAAGCAGAGCAGATGCTCTGGGTAAAAGTGTGTGCTCCCAGCTGCCCCGCCTCCAGGCTGCAGGGACACAAACCAAGGTCTTCGCTCTCCTTGTGCCTCAATTTCCTAAATTATAGAATAAGGTGCTACCTAAAATATCGGGTATATTTTGTATTTGAGTAAGAGGGGACCACCAGGCCCTTGGCTTATGGAAAAGCAGTAGGTCACTGTGGACAGGGCCAGTTGTATTATGGTGGCTTCGCCCAGCAGCATTTGCTGGGGTCAGGAGGCAGCAGCTGCATGGCTCAGGGGCCTGGGTGGACAGGGTTTATGTGGAAAGGCAGGGGCCTTTAGAACTGGGACAAAGTGTGTCCTGCTCCTGTAGACAACAGCCCCTTTCTCTCCTGTTCTAGTATCTTCAAGAAGATGAGTCCCTTCTTTGATTCCAAGTGTAACTGGTCACCCATATCCCCAACTCTGATGTCTAGCATCATCCCACTGCCTCTCCACCATCTCTACCTTCCCCTCAGCCTATATGGGGGAGTCATCCTACACTTGACCTCCCTGTGCTGACACCCAGGGGCCAGGTAGCCCCCTTTACTCCTTCCCAGCACCTCTTCCCTCTCCACTTACACTCAAATCCCCCAAGTGCTGAGAATCAAGCTCCCACCCGCCCAGAGCATGCCCACATGGTAGCTCAGTGGGGCTGAGACACTTGAATTATCACTCAGGAGGCCCCTCTGGAATCTGGGCAGGCCAGGAATTCTGTCTGCCGATGACTCCAGATGGCAGGATACGCCCCCACCTACTCTCAGGCTGGCCAGGGTCCGTCTAGAAGAATGAGCCTCTGACCAGGGCTTCCTAGCCTGCAGTGACTTTCCCTTCCTGTCTCAGAGTCTCAGTTTTCCTCCAGCAGCCTGAGGAAACTCAAAGTCCCACTTCTTAGATAGCCCAGAGACCTCCAGCTCTAGCAACAGTTGCCATGACAACAAGGATGAGGATACGGAGAGTGATTTGTTAGGTCCCTAAGCCCTCTCCAACTTCTCTCCTCCCTCCCAATTCTAACCCAGGGTGCTGGCCATGCCCCTCTAGGCTGCCCCTTTGGGGTGAGTGCCCTGTTAGTTGAAGTTGCTGGTTGTGGGGTAGGTGCTGTCTGGCAGGCCTAATGCTGACAGAGCCTGGGGCAGCAAGCTGGCAGAGAGATGGAGCGGGGAGGGGAGCAACTAGGGTGGGAGTGGGGACTCAGGCTTGGGGAAATTAGCTATCAGAGGAGGGGCAACTATCCCGTTTCCTGCTGCAGGCCTCTCCTGCTATGGGGCAGGAGCCATGAGGTGGGTCCTGCCTCACATCACGTCTTTGTGCTCCTGCTTGGACTCCTTAATGACCTGTAGGGGACAGAGAAGGTGCACAGGGGCACAGTTAGGAGTTCATGCAGAGTTGGGGTCCACCATTGCTAGGCTACGTGACCTTGGGCAAATCCCCAACCTTCCAAGGTCTTTCTTTTCTATGAGAGTAACCAGAACTCCCTTATGCAACAGTCAGAGGGGAAAATGAGCACCATGCCCGGCACATGGTATTAGATGAGCTAGTGCTGTTGCTGCTGTGATGGGGAGAGGGTTATGCCAAATCTCCCTTTCCCATTCCTCTGGCAGGTTCCTTCGACCAAGCTGGAAACTGAAAGTTTTGAGTAAAAACCGCTGACTTTAATTTTCTTTCTCTTTCCTCTGGGTCTGGTGCCGGGGGCACCTGAGTCAGGGTGAGAAAGGGAGAATACCTGAGTCAGGACCCCATCCTATGGCCTAGGCATCCAGCTTGCCTTAAAAATGCCAGCGGAGGGGCTGGGGCATTGAATTCCATCCGGGTTCCTTCTCCTCTTCCAGAGACTCCCTAGGGAGCTCTTGTGAGTTATCAAGAACATCGTATGGGCCAGTCCGGGCTTTCTTCCAGAGCCTGGCCTCAAGAATTCCTGGGGGCAGCCAGAGCCTGACAGGCCAGAATCTCGGGTCTGCTCTCCTCACCTCTCCATCCCGCATCTCCACAGTCTTCACCACGATGTTCCTCTTGAGGTGGCCTTCCGACACGGACTTGGTGTCCAGGCTAGTTTCTGTAGGTGTGAGGAGAGGAGGCCTCCTGTGGGCACTCAAGGCACTAGACATCCTCTCCCACCCCAGGCTTCCTATCACACCCCAATCATGAATACGAAGCCTATCCAACTAGACAGGGAGAGCCTTGGCTCTTCCAAAAGGGCTGGTGATCCCCCAAGTCCCCACTATGTTAGGCAAGTCTTGGCTGCTCTGTCCACTGCCCTGCTCGCCCTTCTGGCCTGGCTGCATTTTAGCCCCTCTGCAAGCCCTCTCCTGGCACCTGGCTTTCTGATGACCTAGCGCTGTGCAGAGGAAGGAGCACATGGGCTTTGAAATCAGGCAGGCCAGAGTTCAAGTCCCAGCTTAGCCACTAATCAGCCACACAACCATGGGCAAGTTAATTTACCTCTCCCAGCCTCAGTGTCCACATCTGCAAATGGGGATGATGGTGCCTACTTCTTAGGTGGGAGTGAGGAGTCAGTTAACTGAAATAATGTATGTTAAGTGACTGACACATTAGTGCTCAATACATGTGGGTCCCTTTCCTGTCCCCTCTCCCCTTTCTTACTTCTTTCTGTCACTTCTCTGGGCCCTAATAACCCTTTACTGTCTGGCACTTGGCAGTGTTATCTTTAGCTAGTCCACCTTCTGATGCTGAACTAAGCTCTGGGACATGTGTATTTAGTGTTCCTGAATTTCTAGGCTAGAAGAAGAATGATTTTTCTATAGCTGAGAATCACTTGAGGGCCACATACAAGTAAGAAATAATTTAGTTCCCTCCCCCCTCAGAGAGAAAAATATAACATGTCACACTAATATTTAAAATTAAGAGCAGGGAACATAAAACTTTATTCACTACATGAGCGCAGTCCAGGGAGAAATAATCCTCTGGGCTGAATCAGCACCGAGCTGAGCATTGGAGCCTCAGGGACAGAAAATCAAGCCAGAGCCTGGCCTCCGGGCACAGTGAGACCCTGGGGGCCCTCCCAGTGATGGGGAAGAGGTGAGGCAGAGGCTGGCGTTTGCTCAGAGGCCCCAGAGCATCTCTTCTGAGTACCTTGAACACCAGCCAGCTCCACTAGTTTAACCTACAGTTAACCTGTGCCAGGTCTTGGGCTGGGCACTGAGGTTGCTGGGAAGATGACACAGGCTGGCCCTATAGGGAAACCTGGGATGAGGGAGCCTAAGAAGACAGGGAAATGGGCTTGGCGAGGCTCCCTCCCTGCCAAGTGGAGAAAAGCACCGTGTCTGAGAGGCAGGCAGCTAACCGAGAGCCGGCGGGGCTCCATTTACAATCTGGTGAGCCTGAATTGGTATAACTTGTACTGTGAGGCTTTTGAGATGTCTTGTGACCTTGTGACTTTCTCCTTCTTTGGTGCTTTTGCCCCCTGTAGTGACAAGCAGTTAAAAAAAACAAGAACATAAAATACTCAGATGGGCAGAGCTTGCTCAGGGATCTGCAGATAGGACAGAGGTTGAGACCCTTACCCAGTTCTGTGGTGGAATCGGGGTACGGGGTGGGGAGAGGGACACAGGAGAGGGACAGGAGCTGCTGCAAACCCCACCTGGAATGCCCTTGGGATGGTGTGCTCTGGCCAGAAGCTCTGTGGTGAATCATGAAGGCCCTCAAGGAGAGCCGCAGACCTCCTGGCCCAGGTCCTCGGCCTGGGAGGCCAGAGCAGCAGCCCACAGGCCTGGGGGAGGGGGCAAGAATCCAACACCCTGGCCACACGGCCCTGCTCTACTGACCTCGGATCTGCAGGTTGGAGAAGGTCTGCACAGGAATGGTGATGCTGAAAGACAGCAGAGGGAGAGGGGTGACCGGGCTGCCCAAGGACGTCCCAGGAAGGTACTGGTCCAGGGTTATCATGACAGCCTCAAGGACCGCATTCCCCAGCTTTCCCCAGCAGCCAATGTGCTCCCTGGAGCTCCAAGAGTCTGCGAGGGGCGTGGGTGTTATCTGTGAAGATCTCCATTCGATGGACAGTGGGGGCTTGGAGGATGGCAGAGGGGAGGGAAGAGTGGCAAAGTTCTGAGGAGGCAGAAAAGATAGGTTGGGGGGAAAAAAGACTGATTTTTGTTGGGAGGGTCGGAGGTGAGGCTTTAGTTTAAGGGAGGATGATCCAAGTCCTCGTCCTAATCAACATTGATCGAATTGAATCCATTCATTCATTCGTTTGTCGAACGTTTATTGAATACCTACTATGTGTTAGGTGAGCACTGTGCTGGGCGCTGGGATGGAAGGGGGCTGGACACGAGGTTGAATAATTCAGTCCCTGAAGGGAGCGAGAGGGCTCTGAGGAGGGGCCGCCGGCGCATTTCCTAAGGTTGCAGTCGGGGCTCACCGGTTCTCCTCGCCCTCCAGCAGCTTCCTGTAGGTGGCGATCTCGATGTCCAGGGCCAGCTTGATGTTGAGCAGGTCCTGGTACTCCTGCAGGTGGCGGGCCATCTCATCCTTGAGGCTCTGCCCCTCCTCCTCCAGCCGGGCCAGCGCCTCCTGGTAACTCGCCACCTCCCGCGCATGGCGCTCCTCCTGCTCTCGCATCTGCCTCTCCAGAGACTCGTTCTGTAGGATGGAGCCAGCCGGTCCCTCAAGGCATCGTCACGCCACCTGGCTCTGGGACCGGGACAACTCGGGACGACCCTGGCTGTCTCCTTCGCCCCCGCTCCCCGCCCCCGTCCACCGCCCTGCGACCCTGCTCACACTCACCGTGCCACGCAAGGACTCCAGGTCACAGGTCAAGGCCTGCAGCTGGCGCCGGTAGTCGTTGGCCTCGTGCTTGGCCTGGCGGAGCAGCTCCGTGTTGCGGGCAGCGGCGTCTGTCAGGTCCGCAAACTAGATGGGGAGAGGACCCTATGCTGAGGGGCGGACTGCGACTGCGTGTGGGAAGCTGTGTGGGCCCCTGGGAAGGCATGGTCTTTGGGAAATCAGGGAGGTGAGCAGGACCTCAGAGTTTTTGTCCAGGTCACCCCAGGACACTGGCCCTGGGTGAGATCATTCCCAGTGACTGTGACTCATGGACAGGGGACACAGTAGCTGCTGCTGCATCTTCAATACCTAGCACCGTGTCTGGTCAGGGAATAAATGAATGGACAGTGTTTGCCACAGAATCCAGAGTCCTGCACTGGCAGCTCCACCGAGGATTGAACCCTGTCCTCCCCCACTGTAGACGGTGGGTTCTGCTGAGCAGATACCTGGGTCCTAATAGCCTTCTCACCTCCGGCTTGCAGCGAAGCCCTCACGGCTCCATCGGGCCTCAATCTGTTCAGAACCATCACTGGCTTTTACCGCTCATGCTCCTCAGCTCAGTGCCCTGGGCCAGCATATTTGGGCCCCCATCTCTTTGCACTTTTTTGCCTCCAGGCCTCTCCACAGGTTCTGTCTTGAATTTTGGGTGCCCCTTTCCCCTTCTCTTCATGTCCATAGCTGCCAGTCCTGCTTAGGCCAAATGCCCTTCCTTCTATGATATCCTCCCTGGTCCCTTCATTGCATATAGACTCATCCCTGACGTGTACTCTGTGGATACCATATTTGAGGGCGCATTACATCACCCTGGTGAGACATGTCTTTGTAGCCTGAGCAGTGCTTGGCGTTCAGTAGATGCTCAATAACCCAGGACACAGATTGCAGAGGCGTCAAGAATGCAGGCTCCCAAGTGACGTGGCTAGGGTTGGAAATCTAGCTTTATTGCTTAGGAGCTGTGTGACTTTGGGCAAATTGGTTAACTTTTCTGGACTTTAGGTCTCTCATCTGTCAAAGAACAGTACCTACTTTACAGTAAGATAATCAATCCAAAGCACAGGGCCTGGCACACAACAGTGTTTAGTAACAACTAATTATAGGAACAACTATTACTAGTATTTATTATCATTAAAAATAATAGTAGCAATAATAATAAGTACTTATTTGAAGTAATAGTGCCTATGTGACCCTGGGCAAGTCACCTCATTTCTCTGGTGAATGTCACTCACCCAGAGAGGATCCTCTCCCAGTTTTCTCTCCCTTCCTTCCCCAATTCTCTTCTACGGAGCCAGGAGGGCTGCCTGGAGGAGGCAGGCTGGCCCACAGTCAGGGCTACCTTGGATCGGTACCACTCCTCTGCCTCGTGCATGTTGCTGGATGCCACTGCCTCATACTGTGTGCGGATCTCTCTCAGGGCTGCTGTGAGGTCTGGCTTGGTCACATCCAGCTCCACATGGACCTGCTGCCGGGCCAGCTGCTCCTGGATCTCTCGCATCTCCTGACCAGGGTGAGAGAAAGGATAGCAGGGTTCAGGGTCTAGGCTGGGACTGGGTTTTCCTCACAGCATCATGCCTTCTTCAGCCTGCCCCTCGGACGCAGATGTCTGCTAAGAGAAATGAGATAATCCTTGTTGGAGGAAGTACATGGGGAGGCTAGTCCAGGCTAGGGGAGGTGGCGGGTAGTTTGGGGACCTCATTGTGTCCTCCTCCCAGTCTCAGACAGGCAGGAGCACTGAAAGTATGCCTGTGTCCTGATGGGAGAGTGACCGAGTCCCTGTGGGTGGGTGTGCCCGTGGGTTCCCAGGTTCCACGGGGTCATGGATGCTGAATCTATGATCTGAGGTCAGAGCTCAGTGGGATCTTTTTGTTATAAATAATTCTCAGTTAAATGGAGACAGATAGCAGAGGAAGTGGAGTCAGAGAGACTGTGTGACCTTAGCAAGTTCTTTAACCTCTCTGAGCTTCAGAGTCCTCTGTGAAAAAGAGGTTATACCGGAAGGACGCCTCTCTCATAGGGCTGTAGTGAAGAAGAAAACGAAGCAACAAAGTTCTTATAATTCTCAATAAGTGGAGTGCGTGTCTGTGTGCGTTTTACCAGGGGCTGGTGATGTTCTGTTGTCTGTCTCTATCTCTGTCTCCCTCGGTCTTTCTCTGTCTCCCTGTCATCTGTCTCTGTCTCTCATTCTCTGTCTGTTTCTCTCCCTGTCTGTCTCTAAGTATCTCTCTGACTCTCTCCCTCTGTCTCTCCCTCCCTCGCTCTCTCTCCCCCTCCCCCTCACTCTTCAGATCTCTATGTTTGCTTTTTGTCCCTCTGCCCTGGCCTTACCTCCTCATGGATCTTCCTCAGGAACCGGATTTCGTCTTCCAGAGACTCAATCTTTCTCTCCAGATCCAGACGGGCCAGGGTGGCTTCATCTGCTTCCTGGAGTAGGGAAGAGGCAAAGGGCTGCTCTGACCCCAGACTCCTCTTCCTCACACCCTAGCTTTGTCTGAGCCCCCTATCTGGGGCTGGGGGAGCAGAGTGGGAGGGCTGAGCTTGGGGACTGTGTTTGGGTGGGCTGCCATCAACCCTTCCCCACCACCCCGTACCCTATCCCTCCACCCCCCTGACCTGTCGATAGGTGGCTAGGTTGTTCTCTGCCTCCAGCCTCAGGTTGGTTTCATCTTGGAGCCTGAGGTAGGGGAACACATTCCTGGGTCCAGGCTCTACTGAGAACTCTTAGACCCCTGCCTCAATCTCCCTAGAGTGGCTGCCAGAGAGACCCCCAGGACTAGTGGAGGGGTAGGAGGAATGAGGGTAGAGGGGTTCTAGACAGAGCCTTGGCCACGAGGGTGAGCAGACGAGGGACTTTGTATTAACTCATTACTAAGGTGTCTTATCAGGGTTGCTGCACCTGCTCCTGCTCACGCAGGCGCTTCCACCAATGTACACTCACTGCGGCGCACACAAACATGTGGTCCTCCTGCACTTGAGGGCACACATGCATGCTGGGCTGGCTCAGCAAAGCACCGTGCCCCTGGGGTTCCCTCTGGCCTTTGGAAATGGGTTTTGTTAAGATCTCTGCTTCACAGCTGTGCAGGCTGAAGTGCCTTGACTAGGATCATAAGCTGGTGACAGGCAGAGTTACCTGCGTTCTGAAGCCAGGCCTGTCTGCTCTTCTCCCCCGCTTCCTCCCAGAGCTCAGTCCTCCCAGTGCACAGCAACCTCCTCTTCCAATTCCTCCTTTATATGGGCCGGGCTCAGAGTAGGTGAGCTCCCCGCCCACAGTCACAGGGCCCAAGACCCACACAGACCCCGTCTACTCAGGTCCCTGTCTGCTCTTGCACAGCTTTCCCCAATGGGGAGGTGCTGAGAGTACCCCGCTCCCTGGCAGAAGGTCTTTGGGAATCAGATCCCTGAGGCTCTGGGCCTTCTCCCAGTCCCTCCCATTATCTCAGGGAGCAAGGACAGCCCTCCCCTCCCAAAGGAGCAGGAACCAGGGAGCAGGGAGGCAGAGCCCCCTGCCTGAGACCCAGAAGGCCTGCAGGCACTTCCTTTTGGGAGCTCAGTCCTCCCTGCTCAAGAGGCCCCTCTCCCTTGGCTCCTTTCTCACTTTTGCCTCAGGGTGCCCAGGTCCTGTGCCAGGTTGTCCCTCTCGACCTCGAGCCGGGCGCTGTTGGCGGTGAGTTGATCCAGCCGCAGCCGCAGCTCACGCAGCTCAGCCTGGTAGACATCAGCCAGCTTGGTGGGTTCCTTGGCCCGCAGCTGGTTCAGCTCAGCAGCCAGTGCCTTGTTCTGCTGTTCCAGGAAGCGCACCTTCTCGATGTAGCTGGCAAAGCGGTCATTGAGCTCCATCATCTCTGCCCGCTCACTGGCCCGTGTCTCCTTGAAGCCAGCATTGAGTGCCCCAGCCAGGGAGAAGTCTACCCGTGCTGGGAGTGGGGGAGGCATTCGAGCCAAGGAAAGGCGGGTGCCAGCACCCAGGCGGCGGCTAGGAGTCAGGGTCCCCAGCACCATCTCCGAGGACGAAACATAGGAGCGGCGAGCAGCTGAGGTGACCCGTCTCCTCTCCATCCTGGCCTGGCTCTGCTCTCTCCTGGGATGTGAAGGCTTTATGGAGGAGTGGGCTGGCCTGGCACTGCCTGACTGCCCCTGGCAACACCCCCCTGGCATAGCCTGAGAGGGTGGGTCTGGGCTACGGCCCAGCCATGGGGAGAACTCCTCTCACCCCACTGAGGTCATTGTACCCAGAGGCAGGGCCCCAGCCTGGCCACAGACAGAGGTACTGGCATACAGTGTCTGGGGCCAAATGTTGGGTCTGGGGCCCAATCACTGGGCAAGGAGACCTTCCCTCTAGGAAGGTGAGTCAAGAAACAGCTAGACCAGATGACCTCTGACCTGCCTTTTGACTCTTGGATGCTGAAACCCAGGCTTTCCCTCGCTCAGCACTTTCCTTTGAGTGCCTGTGAGGTGCTGAGAATTTGACAGAGAACACACCTGTTCCATACCCTCAAGGAACAGTCTATGTTACAGTTTCCTGCCTTCTCCTTAAGTTCTGCTTTCTCCTTAAGTTCTGGGGGTTCAGGGTCTGTGGGCTGAAATTGGACACGAGCCCTTTGTCTGGAGGGTCTATCGAGGCCTCTTTCTAGCGGGGGTGGGAGGGGAGGGGTGGTGGAAGGAACTTGGGAGTCCTGAGAGGGCCAGAGTGGGCAAGCACTGCACTCTCTGGCCCTCTCCCTGAGCCACTCGGTCCCACCAGGTTCACCCTCCCTCGCCCGGCCTCCCTGCATAGCCCCCCTCCCAGAGCCCCAGCCTTGACAACTCCACAAAGCAGTTATGAATGAGCTGGCTGTCCCTACTCCCTTCTTTGTTCTTGCAATACCCTGTTTCCCTGGCCACCCCTCACCTCACTCTCCCACTGGAGATTTATTTCCTTTGAGTTCCCCTCTGGGGATGGATAGGCTTGGGAACTCACAAGCCAAACTGAGTCCAAACTGGGAATCCAGGGCCTGGGCTGTTGCCCCTTGAAACTTCAAATCCATTTACACTTTCTACTCTGGTCCTGAGGTGTCAGCATCCGGCCTAGGACCCCCATCCATCTGTGTCCTTGGACTTCTGAAAAGCAGGCAGCCTTCCTCTCCCTGCCCCAACTCTGCCCACTGCCCATGCCCGGACCTCTGATCCCTTTTTCCGGGCACTTGCTGAATGGAGCCTTGTTCTCCACCGCCGGTGAGGGCGCCACACAGCAAGGGAGGCCCCCAGGGGGCTGTGCCGTTTTAATCCCAAGACGCCAGGCTTCTGGGCAAGATACAGCCCAAACCCCTTGCTCAAAGAGCTTCTCGGAAAGCATCTGAGAGGGGCTTCAGTGCAGCGGAGAGCAGGCTCTGTGCCCACGCCAACCATTGTATCTGTGCCAAGGTGAGTCATTCAGTGGGCAATCGGGGAAGGCCCTGGGGGGTGGCTAGCCCAGCACTGCCAGGTCTCCAGCTCTGCAGACAAGGCCGGGCTGCTCCCTATTCCCGGGGAGAACCCCATCCCTGGCTCTCAGAGTCAGCTCAGGCCCCTGAGCTTCAGCCCGGGCAGTGCCCTTACCCCACGCTGGGAGAGATGCTTTTCATTTGGGTGTGTTATAGGCTGCTTGCTGAGGTTTCCCCCATGAGTCCCAGAGCAAAAAGAGGAGGTAGGATTTCCTAAGTCTCTAGCCACATCTGACTGCAGGGCTGGAGCAGTGACATGAGGAAGAGAATCTTGAGGAGGGGATGCCCAGTGACTTTTGATTCTGCTGTGGGTTGGGGAGCTGGGGAAGGACAGGGCTCTTTAAAGGAAGAGCAAGGCTGGGGACAAACCCTAGTCCTAACTCTTCTCTCTGTGGCTAGGAGCAGCTGTCCTCCAACTTGCCTGGCGAGTTACAGTGTGCAGCCTCCTCTTCTCGTTCAAGTGAAATCTAGTTGAAATGAACGCCAAGCAGTCCTGGAGGGAAAAGTATAAGCAGAGCAGGAAGTGTTTGTCAGGGATGCTCTGTGAGTTGTGCCTGTGCATGTGAGACACAGGTGTTTTTTCAGTATCAGCATCATCATCATCATCACCATCACCATCACCATCACCATCATCATCATCATCAGCAGCAGCAGCAGCAGCAGATGGAGGTCCCATCAATCTTCACCTACTGCAGCCACTTCCTTGGGCCCCTGTCATAGCCCGGGCTTCTTGCTCCATCTTCGACCCCTGTCTGCCCCTCATACCTATCCTGGTACTCAGCCTTTACCTATATAAAGATGTCCACATGGAGAACCAGCAAGGGAGACAGACTTGGTTGTGGTGTGTGCCCAACTGTCATTATTTTTTTTATTACATATTCTTTGCAGAAAAATCAGAAATTACAGATAAGCAAAACAAAAAAATTGAATCAACCACAATTTTGCCATCTGGAGATAAACACTACCAAATCTTTTCCCATATGCATAAATTCAGTTTTTTATAAGTGGGCTCATATTGTACAAATTATTTTGTAATTTGCTTTTTTCACTCAATATGTTATGAACATCTTTCCATATCAATAAATATTTACATCATCATTTTAACAGCTGCATGGTTTTTCACTATATGCATCAATTTAATCAAATCTTACTGTTGGACAGTTATGTTCTCTCTCTCTCTCTCTCTCTCTCTCTCTCTCTCTCTCTCTCTGTCTCTCTCTCTGTTCTAGATCACACTATGACCCACGTCTGCCCCATCTGCATGGTGCTTTCTCTCCTGTTTCCCTAACCTAAGGACCTCAACAGCTAGAGCCTCAGGTCAATCCCTAGACCAACTTCTGGATTAGACAGAAAGCTGCAGGCCATGGGGAGAGGATGCCTGGACGCCCCTCCACAGGGCCTTCAGCCAAGCCGTGCCCTGCTTCAAGCCGAGATGGGAACAATGTGACCTCCCACTCCCGGTGCCCCCTTTCCACGTCAGAATCTGCCAGGATGCCCTCCTGCCCATGGAGCCCAAATGCCCCCCAAGACAGATTGATAACACACCTGGCCACACATAAGGTGCCCAGCGTTTTCTAAATTTGCCAGGCTTGAATTCAAGTGGCTCTTTTGCCACCGGACCGCCTCCCACTGGCTCTGCTGAGCCCCTGCCCTCTCTCAATGTCTGGCACAGCATGGTGGCAGCAAAATTTGGTGAGATGAAGAAAGCATGGGTCTCTCTGGCTGACCCCTTGTGGACCGTTGAGTCTCTCCACCCCATGGCCCATTCCTGAAGAAGAGAACCTGACCTTGGTGGCCACTAGATGGCAGTGCTCAGCTGCCCGGGTCCCAGTGGCCCTGCGGCCACAGCCATTTAGTGTGTGTGTGGGGGAAGCTGGTCTCAGCTATAGGCAAGCTTTCCAAAACCCAAATTTGTATTACACAGAGGTATCACCCCTTTATTCTCTATAGTTGCCTCTGACTCTAGGGCAGAGAGTAAGGCCGTGGCACACTCAATAGCTGTATGATCTTGGCCGACTTCCCGAACCTTCTCTGAGTCTCCATTTCTACTTCTGTAAAATGGGGACTTAACCATATTTACACCCAAGGTAGTTGTGAGGATAAAATCATAGCTTCCATGTAATAACACCTGCCGGGTGTCAGTACATTACTGATGGGGTGTGCCCAGAGGGGTGGGAGCAGGTCCGCCAGGGGCTCTGCCATGTTCTGTGGACTCCACTGACGGTAAGGCAGGGACAGTGTGTAGGCCACCCCTCCCCACACACAAAAGGCAGTTACTTGGCAGTATGGACAGGACACAGGAGGTGGCAGCCAGTGAGGAGAGGGTGGGAGTCAGCACCGTTTACCCCAGACCACTAGTTAGTTGTTCACAGCTTTGGCTCTGCCCAAGGACACGTGCAAGTTATCCCACTGTCCCGGAGGAGATTCAGAGTAAGGGCTGTTTACCAGCCTGTTTTCTTGCCTCCCTGACTCCGCCCTTGCCTTGCCTCATCCCTAGACTACAGGCCCCGACTCCATTTGGTTTGAAAAGCTCTGGGTGTGTCAACATCTCCCATAGGTGTGGGTCTCGTCTGCCTCTCACTCAGCCTGAGGCTTCCCAAGGAAAGGGGCCATGTCTCTCTCCATGGATGAGAACTTCCTTATGCTAGGACCTATGACTCATCAGATTGGGATCACCCTACGGATAAGATCTGTTTCCCACTTCAGACGAAGGCACCCTCAAGACAGGAGCCACCCTCTCCCCTTGGATGGAGTACTCTGCTATGAGAGCCCGTGGTTCACGGTCAGCCGGGCGCTCCTTGAGGGCACGGGCTGCCTCCCCCTTCCAGCTGGAGGAGGGCTGCCTCCGCGGTGGGTTCCTTCTCCCATCCACAGCCTGTGCCCAGCCAGGCTCTGCTGGTTAGAAGCTCCCGACTCCTGTGGCTGCAGAAGGGTTCTGGATGAACCCCCAGACTCCTTCCCCTTCCTCTCCCCTGCCCCTCTCAGCACCTCATCATCAGAGGCAACAGCTCACTAACCTTCACAGACCCAGGAGCCAGGCTGCTGCGCTGGGATTAATAAGCTCTGCTTCTTCCCCACCAGCCAAGACTCACTCCAGTCTCCCCCACCTCTCAGCCTCTAACCCTGAGACTAGCTTTTTAATTGCTTTCCCAGATCTGCTCTGCTCCCTGCTCCCCTCCGTCTCCCTGCCTCACTGCTCCCTCTGAGAGGGTGAGAGGTGGGGACTAGATGTGTCTTGGCGGGAGGAGAGGGCTGGCGGGGGGCCTGTTATTTCCAATCCAGTGGTCCTCTAAATGGACAGGATGAACCAAGGAACGGGGTGGGAATGCGGCGGGCAAGCCGAGGGAAGGCCTTGTGGTGAGCTGGAAAACACAGCCACAGTCTCCAGACCCTCAGGATGACTCTGGTCCCTTCCAACTCCAAAACCTTCATCCTAAAGCCCTTCTGGGTCTCTCTGCACAAAAGAACCATGGAGGAGGGGAACACAGCCATGAACTAGATTCTGTCTGGGAATCAGGATGTCTCAAACGGCCAAGAGCCAAAGGGATATTCCTGGGGGAACGTGGGGACAGGTGAGCAGGGGTCTGGGAGGCAGAACTTCTGAGCTAACAACTGCCAAGGAGACTCCTTATATGGTAACTAGGTACCCTGTGGGGGCTGAGTTGATGGCTGGGGGTGGGGAGGCCTAGAGAAGAAAGCCCAGTTCTCTCCCCTCGATAGGTCTGAACACTGATGGAAGTTTGGCTTACACTCAGGTGACAGGGGCAGGTGCTATCCTGACTGAAGGGACCCTGCATGAAGGGACCATGTCTTGTTCTCTGTGTCTGAAGCTTCTGGCACTGAGCCCGGTTCTCTGAATTGGACAGGAATTTGTACCCCAGAGTGGGGTCCAGACCTGAGCTGCAGGGCCTGAGGTGGGTGTAAAGGGCTTGGGAAGAGAATACTTCTAAACTCCAGAAGTGGGGTGATGGGCTCTGAGAAGACCCCCAAGGTGGCAGAGGCAGGGTGAGGCAAGAACAGGGACCTCAGAACAGGCTGGGCTCGCAGTGGATGGGGAGCCATGGATTACTGTGTCTCAAGGATGACTCTCTTTATGTAAAAACAGTCCGATCTTAGAGCCTTGTGTCCACCTGCAGAGGTCAATTGGAAGCTGGCTGTCAGCTCGCTGCCCGCCTTGGCCCCTGCCAGCTCCCAGGGAAGCTGGGACCAGCTAGGCTGCCTTCTGGCGAGCGGGTACTCAGCCTGACCTCCCGTGATTGGGGGCAGGAGCCACACGTGTTTGACTTCATCGGCAGAGTCTTTGTACATTTAATGGGTCACCCGAGAGCACATTCTGCACTATGGAGCCACAAATGTTTGTTGAACGAATGGCCGGCTGCAGAACATCCTTGTCTAGAGTGACCTCTTCCACTTGTGTGAGCTGCCCCCAGCCCTTGCAAATTCTGCCTCTTGCAATGGACCCTGTTGTGTGAAGCTTGCCCTCCTGACCCTGATTGCTAGCCACATTGCCCTGTGCCTGCTGCCTGTGCACTTTGTAGGGGTGATGGCGACGATCAAATGAGATAATATATGTGAGAGCCCCAGGAAATGAGAAGTTATTCTATTTGAATCCAACCAGCACTCAGTGAGGCCTCTTAAGGTCATGGTGCCACGCCAGGCCGCTGGGGGCTACAGACGTGAAGCTGTGACTGCTTCTGTGGGAATCATGGTCCATCAGGGGAAAAAACTCATTAAGACTAATTGGAGAGGAGGGAACCCCAGGCACGCAGAAATAAATGATGTCTGTTCACTTCTGAAGGGAAGCAGCTTGGTGCCATGCAAAGGACCAGACTCGTTTGAATCCTGGTGCTGCCACTTGCTGTCTAACTCTGGGCATGTTTTTGTTAACCCGTTTGAGCCTGTTTCCTCGTTATCCCCCATAAGATCGCGAAATTTTGTGAAGATGCCTGCAGCTGGTGGGAACTCAGGGCTCTGCTTTATGACCTTTTCTCCACTCCTCCAAAAAAGAGTCAAAACTGAGCGGGGGAGGCTGCTCCCCCAGAACAGCGAGGACCCACTGAAATTAGCAGCATGACTTACACACTACTCACAATGTGCTAAATACCTTTAACATGTTTGTTTTCAGAAGCAAGTTAAACACAGACTCCTGTAATTTTGTTTACACTATTAATTCATTCAGACAGCTACGTCGTCCTGGAGAGACAGAGGTAAACTTGTGTTGAATTGTCACAATCCAAATGAGTGGAGAGGGAAGTCACCAACGGAGGTAGAGAGAGGGGACTTTGGGAGACAGGTGGAAGGAAGGTTGCACCGGGTTCAAGCTTATTCGGGGCATAGACTGGAGCCTCACCTAAGACCTGGGGACCACTAAGATGCTCTCCCCGACTGATCACAGGACGCCTTAGCAACCCACGCCCACGCTGTAGGAGGATGGAGCAGGCTTCCCGGTATAAATAATCGCTCCTTCACCCGCTCAGGAGCAGACCCGATCCCGCAGGAGGAGGGAAATGTTTTCTATACTCAGAAGTTTCTTGAGGTCTTAAAGAGTAGGAAGGCGAGAAAAGGAAGGTGTGTTGCAGAGAGAAACACATGCCAAGGATAGAGATGGTTTATTAATCATTATAATAAAAATATATATCTATATCTACATGTATATATGTATACCTGCAGAAATAAATAATCAGAGGCTATAAACCCAAGTATTAACAGCTCTGATATCTAGGTGGTGGCATTAAGGCTGAATTTCCCTTTCTTCTTTATACTTCTTTTTTACACTGAGTGTGTATCTTGTTTATAATAGGGTAAAAACAATGAAGCTGTCTTCATTTGGAAATCAAATCGCCATCATCCGCATCATCACTAGGACTGCGGTTTGGGGCTGGGGCTCCTGCTCCAGGCTGGGAGGATGGGGCTGAAGATGTCCCCTCTCTCAAACACCAGGAAGAGCGGAGCTGGTACTCCCACCACGCCCCCCTCCCCATCTCATCTCTCCGTGCAGTGCCCTGTTAGACTGGGAGCAGAGAACGAAGCCCCCCGAAGCCACCTGCCTCCAAGGAGGGAGTTATAAACTAGGGGGAAATGATGGCAGCACTCTTTAAAATAGCAACATGTTAACACTCACAAATGAATATATACATGCCAGAAGCTGAGTGTAACGAGAGATTAATGAAGAGGGCGAGTAGCAGAATGAATGGCTGGGGGAGGAGTGTTAATAAAGGAAGAGGGTGTTGGCATTAATTGCTCTGAGCTGAGGAATGCAGGTCAGGGCTCCTGGTGCAGGCAGCTCCAGGATCCAAGAGGGGACGGCCAGCCAAGAGGGGATGGCAGTCAGGACACCTTGGTGATACAGCTCCCGGCCCTCATCAGTTCCTTCTGGCTCCTCTGGTTGCCAGGACAGTGGGGACTGGAGGGGAACTCTGCAAGCCAGTTGGATGGGAGAGGCAGGGAGGAAGGAGAAAAGTGAGGCTCTGTTCCACTGTTCCCCTCCTCCGTCCCACCTCCCATCTCTCTGATCAGGGTCCCTGGGATACCCCAAGAAGTACCCCAGGCCTTTGGGCCTTGGCCCACCTTGTCCCCTCCTACTTTCTGTTTTCATCTGTTTTTTTTTTTCTGTGGCCTAGATCATCCCAGTTCCCAATGCCAGTCACCTGGGGTTGCAAGCGGTTCAGCTGGCCTCTTCAAGGTGCTGCTGGGGAGGCGGGCAATGCGACTACGGCGGGAGACTGAGGAACTGGGGGAAGGAAGGAAGGTCACAGCCATGCCCTTGGACTACAAGGGCGGGGGTGGGTGGAGCTAGACATCAAGCCTTGAGAGCAGGGGAAGCCTGGGCCCCAAGAAAAGCCTCCAAGGCCAGATCTGAGGGTGGGAGAGGCAGGGTGGGGGTGGAGGGGAAAGGGAGCTTAGTGGGGTTTGGGAGGAAAGTAGAGGTGAGGAGGTAGGTAGCCCATTCCCTGGATTAATTGGTGAACGCTGAGTGTCTGCCCTGTGGAGAGGGAGCCTGTAGCCTTTAACCAAAAGAAGATACCCTTCACCTCTAGTGTAATCCTATAACAGCAAGAGCCAAGGGGCCCTCAGTCAGAGAACCAGACGCTGACCCTGCTCATAAGACCCCTGCTACTGGCTCCAAAGGGTACAGAGACACACAGAAGCCTGTAGTTGGCCCAGGGGTCCACTGCCCTGGTGAAAGCTTTTCTCCCCCTAAACCTCCCAACCTCACCTCACAACGCGCCTCTTCTTGCGGGCTGAGGTCCCAGGGAAGGAAGGTGCTGGCCTGGGGCCCTTCATGGTGAACAGGGGCACAGGTCCACTGAAGGAGGGAGAAAGACAAAGGGAGACAGATGAAGAGGGAGCTGGAAAAGGGTGCCAGCACCTCCTCCCTCCAGCTGCAGCTTGGGGGAGGGGGAGGTTGGACAAGATGACCTCTGAGGTTTCTTCCTGCTAAGAGGTGGATTCCTCTCCCTGCCTCACTCGGCCTAGGCTGACAGCTGAGTGACAGGCCTGTTCTGGGAGAATATCCAGGTGTCAGCTTTTGGTGTGTCTGGGGAACTGGAGTTCAAACAATTTCACCCTTCCACTTGCCCGCTCGGAGCTTGTTACTGAGAGGTGATTCAGGCCATGGGAAGGGCGGGGGTCCAGTGGGCAGCCTGCTGCCCTTGGCCTCACAAGTCCAGGTAAGTCTGCCACTTGTTCTTGGCCTTGGACTGTCCTGAGATGGTCCCTGTTCCCCTCCCCTGTCATGTGGGTGGAAGGTGGGGGTAACAGCTTCATCTTCTCACTGAAAAAAGTTTTCTGAGGATCCCCTTCCCAGTTTCAGATGCTGGGCTGGACGGTAAATTCTGGGGGTGGCAATGGCAAGAAGTGGTATTTCTCAGTGGGACACAGAACTCGGATAGGGCTAAAGAGCCCAAGCAATGCAGAAGAACAGAGATGGCTGGAATCCCCTTGTGAATTCCTGCTCCCTGCGGACCCATCCCAAGTGGGGGTCCTGTTAGCTACTCGGGGGCGTGCCACAAACCAGCACAGAGCTGGCAGCTTTGCAGCAGACAGACAAGGCAGGGCCCCTGGGAGTAGCAAGGCTTCTGTGGAACTGTATGTTCTGCTCTCCTGGGCCAGGGGAGCCACCTGATCAGACCAAAGGGAAAGAGACGGCAAACGTCCTGGCCACAAGAGTGGGCCATCTTCCACTCCTCTCGGCAGCACCGCTGTTCCTTGCTGACCCCTGACCCCCTGCTGGGGAGGAAGGCAGGGAGGGACACCCACCTGGGGATGAAGGGCTGATCCAGCCTTTTCAGTTCCTGGGGGACGTTCTCCCAGCCAGCACGTTCGTGGAAACCCAGCTTTGAGGGGGGCTCCTCAGAGAGATCAAAGGTGGCGTTGAGGTCCCGAGCAGGCGGGGCCAGAGGAGTGGAGCAGTTCTGCAGAGCAGAAGGGCCCAGAGGCACCCGGCTTTTGATGACTGTGGCTGGGCAGAATCGAGGAGAGTGGCAAGGAGAAGAGACCCTTCCCCCTTTGGGGGTGGTGGGTCCCAACGAAGGCTGAGCCTCAGGCAGGGACCCCCTCCTCAGGCAGGGCAGGAAGGACTGGCGCTGGCGCTTGGTCCCCGGCCTCACGGCTGGGGGACCGTCTTGCTCTGAGGGGCTCAGCCTCCTCCTCCTCTTTTTCTCCACGGGCCGTGGAGACGTCTGGGCCGGGGTGTGGTCTGGCTCACGTGGGACCCCCACAATGTGCATGAGGCCACTCAGTTGCCTTGCCATGGTCCTGGTCACAGGGCCCGAGTATCCTGGAGACTCTGAGCATAGAGAAAGAGGGCGCTGAGGGGAGATCAGGGACTGGCCAGAAAAAAGGAGAGTTTCTAGAATTTGAGGAGGGACACTGGACACATGCAGGAGTCCCTAATTCCTCAATCTTGCCATGACTCCTGGGGCTTCTCTGTGTGCAGAAGTCTGTGATCCCAAGGGTCTAGCCTCCTGCCACAGCATAACCTGGCATCGAAGGCGCTGGCCACCCCTCAGCACCAATTGTCTTTGAAGAAGCACCAATAGGCAGAGGCAGAGCAGGGGCAAGACTCACTTGACTCTGAACACAGCTCCTGTGCCAGGGGTGCACTCTTGGCCAAACCAGGAGCCCCCGAGGCCTCCGTTGCAGGCCCAGCGTTTTCCTCTTGCACCAGCCGCTGCAGGGTCTCAAATTCTGCGATCATGTCAGGGGTCAGGAGGTTGGCTGCTTGGAGCAGGGCGTACTGCCGCTGGGCCAGGCGCAGCACCTTCAGCGCCAGCCTGGAATAGAGGAAAGGGGGTCCCCGCCCTAGTCAGACCTGGCTGGCCAGGGTCCTCTCTGCCATGCACCTGGCCCCATTACTCCAGGTGTGGTGAGGAGCACATGTGGGCTAGCCCCCGGCTCCCTCCTGCCTTGCCCCAGACTGGCTGGCCGGCCTCTGCACCATTCCAGCCATGGCTCCTGCTCTGCCATAGCCTTGCTGAAGACCAAACCTGGTAGAGGTGGTCACAGGTAATGGTGGGAGGCTTTAGCCACTAAACGTGGCCCCTGGACAAAGACAGTGACCTGGGAAGTAGGGAAAAGGCAGTAAGTGGCCTTGGTATCTAATGTCAGAGTTTAAGAAGGTCCGAGTTTCCTCACAGGTCGGCCACCTACTCGAGCTTTGACTGAGTAAATTCAGTTACCTCAGGGGCAGTGAAAGGTAGCAATGAAGGGCCAGGCTCAAGTCAGAATGCCAGCCTGCCTGCTCAAATCCTGGCTCCAACAATTCCCAGCTACATGAGCTTGGATCACACGGCTCACCCCTCCCTTGAAATGGAGATAACAAGTGCACCCACCTCACCGGGCTATTGGGAAGATGAAACAAGTTACTCTACACAGAGTACCTGGCACGTAATGAGCACGATAAGGTTAGTGAACTCTTGTTTTCTGTAAAATAGAAGGAATGCCATCTACCTTGTTAGGAGAAGAGGAGATTAAATAAGATAGGCCACGTGATCTTCGTTCTGAGAAGACCCTCGGAAATGCATTCAGTCTGCGCTTTCTATTTAACGGTTGGGATCCTGAAAGAGTTCGTGTGTGATTCAGCGAATACTTCCCATGCACTGAGGGGCTATTTAAGGAAAATTATGAGGGTAATGAGATTATTGATGTTGTAAATTTAGATTCTAATAAAGCAAATTTCTTTTCTGTCAGGCAAACCTATGATAAAAGAATAAACACAATTATCTCAGTGGGGATTAGCCATGACCAATAATTTATCCTCAGGTAGCATAATCTACTACCTGCCTGGACACCTCTGAGCCTCCTCCTCTGCCCTCAGTGTGTGCTCAGGGAACCCAAACTCATTTTCTAAAGCAGCCTCGAGGCCTTTCTGAAAGAAAGCAGGAAATAAATTTAAAAGGACACAGCAGAAACTCATTCTATATCCGCCTGAGCCACACATTTGAAGATTAGAGACTAAGAAAAGTGGGTGTTTGGGGAGAAATGCACTGGGCTGGATGTCAGATGACCTGACTCTGCCCCGTCCCTCTTGCTGTAGTTGTGTGGCCCCAGGAAAATGCCTCAGTACCCTATCTGACAAATACTTGGTCTATATCAGCGATTTTCAAATTAGGACCAAAAAAAAAAAAAAAGTGTCCGAGGACACTTTAAATGTAGCAGCTCTGCTTTATCTGTTCTACATATTAGACTTCAGCATAAGATTTCATGTGAAGAAAGGACTTTGCAGCTGAAAAAATGCTTAAAACCATTGAGCTGGAAAATCTAAGACTGACTCAGTGCCCTGGTGGTCTCAGATTCTAAAGTCTAAAGCCGAAGAGAAATTATTTTTGATTATTTGGTTGTTAGGGTGTTTCTAAGTTTGGAGATGATCTAGAATGTTCTTCAACCTCTAATACCCATGGTCTTCTGTCACATTTTATTAGCACTTCAGTTCAAAGATGTAGGGAGAATAAGGGTTAGATCCCCAAATCATAGCCAAGACTGAAGCAACTTGTCGAAGGCCACAACACAAGAGGCACAGCAGAAATGAGAACCCTGGTGTCCTCCCTCCTAGCAATGGGGGACACCAAGCAGAGAGATCCAAAGTCATCAATGGGAGCCTGTGGTTGTTCCCTGAGGGCCAAGGAGATATCCTGCCAGTGCATCCCTGTCGCTCCTGGGTCCCAGGGAGTCAGCAGTAGGAGACAGATAATAAGCTGCTGATTATTCAGGCTGCAGCATTTTTGCTGAGTCGGGAACAGACACTCCCAACAAGAAATAAAATTAAACAGGCCCTTCTGTCCAGAAGCTTTAAATACACTGCCTAGCGTGAAGCATGCTGGGGAGGGCAGAGTGGGGTTGGCAGCAGCAGAGCTAAGTGGCAGGGGATTTATGTTCTGGGGGCCAAGGGGGAAAAAAAAAAATACTAGCAGCATCTCTCTATTAAGCACAGAAAGAATGGTCCAAAATCCATTTCTCTTTGGCTTTGGGTAGTGGTTAGTATTTACTTCTGAGAAGAAAACAGCTACAGTCAATCTGTTGAAGACACAATAGTAAACACCTGACTCAGGAAGGCTGTCCCTCCCTCGGCCTGCCACCTGACTTCTCTTGGCTGCTCCCTCCTTGCTGAGGACGGGCAGCTTGGCCCTCAGAATGGAAAGCAAAGCACTAGCCCAGGCGGCCTGTCCTAACTCGGTGCTTGCCAGCTATCTGGATGGAGTTTGGTGTTGTGCTTCCCTCCTGCTGGGCTGCCAGCTACATGGAAGAATAAATAGAGAGATAAGTAAACAGAGTAGATGATAATATCAAGTCGTTGAAAGCAGATAAGGGACAGTGATGATGAAAAAAGACTCTTAACTAGGACAGAACCAGAGCTTTCGTGACTTAGCACCAACTCCTACCTCAAGAGGCTGGAATGCATCATCTCCCACTTTGGACCCCAGAGAACAGCAAGAAGACACTTACTGCTTAGAACTATCCCCTTCCAGGTTTTGTGGTGAGAGGTGGTCCATGACTGGCTTGGGCTGCAGAGTCAGGCCAGGGGACCCTGGCGGAGGGTGTCCGAGGCTCTGCTTTGGCACCTGGATTGGAACCTGAAGAGGAAGTCACAGGTAGAGAGCCCAGGATGGCCTCGCTCCCTAGGTAAGCAGCTCTTAAAATCTTTCCCTCTTCCCAAAGTGGGAATGATAGCTCCTGGACCGGCCAGGTCTTGGTGGGGGCTTTCTTTCTCCTAGCCAGTGTCCACTCTCCCTGCTCCCTTGCTGGCAACGCACATGCTCCTCACTTCCAGACACACAGGATCTGACAGAATAGCTCTCCTTCCTGCACAGGATCTGAAAGCCTCCTAATGACTAAGATGTGACATCCAGGTAGAGAACCTGGGACCGAAGGGACTCTGTGAGTTGGGAGGGGCATTCCACGAGCTCTAGGTCCTACCTCCTGGGCTGGGCCTTCATTCTTGTCCTCAGAGGCCTGCTCCTGGTCTGAAGAGTTCCCTTTCATGACCCTCTCCACCTGGGCCTCTGTCCCCAGGCTGTCTTCTTGAACGACTGCAGGCCCTGGGTGGAGTTCCGGGGTGCGGGGCTGGCTGGGAAGGCAGGATGGTGGGGAGGACCTGGGAAGACTAAGGAGGAAATGAGGGGTTTGAGAGGTGGGAAGTAGGGGTAGGTGGGAAAGTGGGGAGGAGGCAGGTAAGACCAGGTGATAGAGAGCCCATAAAGGATGGACACTTGGGTAACAAGTGGGCAGAAACTGAGGGGGGAAGAATGAGTCAGGAATTTTCCGGTTTAGGAAACAATGACACCCAGCCCTTAACTGCACCTTTTTTTTGAATAGTAGATGCTGCTTATATGGCTGTGGTGTCATTTACTCATTTAATGCAGAGCATTCTAGGTGACAATCAGTGTGCTGGGCACTGGGTGGGAACCCCTAACCCTAGGTGTCATAACAGAAGCAAGGAGTCCTAGCCTTCCAGAAACTAGAGAAGGGGGGCTTTCCCTGCCAAGCTGAAGGACAGGGCAGGTATGGAAGCAGAACTCACGGCTGTTGTGGAGAGCCCGATCTGGGGGGCTGTGGGAGGTCCTCTTGTGGGCCCCGGGCTCCTGCCTCATACACTTGAAGCTTCTCCCTCAGGGTGGCCACCTGGAACCGAAGTAGCCAGCCCCTCAGAGTCTCAGGTGAGCAAAGGAAGTGGGGAGGGGGAATAGAGCCTTGGCCACACCCCAATGCTTCTGTCTCTTGCTTTCCTGCTCCTAAGCCAGGGTACCCTGTCTCCTGGCCCCAGGTGGACTCCTCACCTCAGCCTGGAGTTGCTGGCAGATGGCGGCGTACTGGCTGAAGTGACAGTCCAGGCTGATCATGTTGCTCTTCAGCTGAGATGGGAGAACAGGGGAGAGATCTGTTTGTTCATTCGAAGCAGCTTTAAGCAACCACTTCCAATGGCCGGGCACTGCGCTAGGCGCCTCACTCATATCCCCATGACTCACACTCATGACTGGGGAACAAAGCAGGGAAGGTCAGTAGCTCACCTGAGACCACAGCAAGAGGCAGAGGTTGCCTTTGAACCCAAGACCCCTGGCTGCCTGACCAGTGCACTCTCGCCAGGCCAGGAGCTTTTCAGAGCACCAGGGCTCCCTGGAGGAGGCAGGGGAAAGTGAAGCAACCCTGCATTTCCCTGTGTTACATGTTGGTGTTAATGTTTTGCAGAAATACGGTCCTGCTGCTAAAAACGAGTCTAAAAAGGTCACTAGCCAACACACAGCCACCCTGTCCTATTGCCTCCCTCTTGAGATGATTCTGCCTCAGTCATCCCAATGCTGTGATATTTTACTCTTTTTCCAAGTCTTGGAGAAAATTTTGCCTCTCCCCTAACTGGAGTGTTCCTAAGGATGAGGACTGTGTCACTTCTCCCACAAAGAGAGAGACTAGGGAACGTCTTCCCTCTGCCTTGCGGGAAATACTTGTTCCAGGCACCAGAGGGAGCCAGTGGGTGGGTCCTGTCCCATCCTCCTCCCAGCCTGCCGGCCCCGACACCAGGCTGGCTGTTCCCAGCCCACACACACACGCACCGAGAGTTTGATTTCCTTGGCCCGGTTGGCGTACTTGAGTGTGTTATAAGTGTCCTCATAGGTCAGGCCAGAGGGGCTGACGGCAGCGATCATCACTGTGCGGCAGTTACCCCCAATGGAGTCCTTGAGAAGGCGGGTCAGTTTGCTGTCTCTGTAGGGCACGTGAGACTTGCGGCCCTGCGGGGCAGAGAGTGGGCATGGAGTGAAGTGGCTGGACTAGACAGACCCAGGCTGGGACCTGGCAGCCTCTGGCCCAGTACCGGAGGGAGAAACCCTTGGTCTACGCAGCTTTACCTTTGCATCAGCCAGGGCGTTGAGGACGTTGATGAGGGCCAGCAGAGAGCGGTTGATGTTGGCACCCTCCCGCAGCCGCTCCCCCTTCGCGTGGGTGCTGGATGCCCGCTCTGAGCCAGCTAGGTCAATCAGGCTCATCTTGGCCACACGAAGGGCCTGGGTCAGACCCGGAACTCGGTCCTGCTGTTTCACAAAGATCTGGGGACAGAGGGCAAGGGTGAGGGGGCGCTGGGCATCAGGAGCCCCGACGTGGGGCTCCGACCCACCAGTTCTCTCACCTGGAAGATGGCATGGGAGCGGGAGGAAGTGGCATTGGCGTCAGTGGGGTGCTGCGTACGGTTTCGGTTCCCTCTGGTCAGCATCTCCAGCAGCTGCTCAGCTGAAGTTGGCTACAGAGGAGATGAGGAGGAGGGGGCTGTGGTCTCCCCCATGAGCGCTTCCCCCCAACAGGAAGGCTGCTCTTCAGAACCCATGTCACCCCCTTGCCGCAGGATCTGAGGCATCCCCAAACTGCCTGGTGAGGGAACCCTGGAGAAACAATGGGGCTGCTTGTGCCACCCAAGCCTAATTCCAAACCTGGTGGAAAGAAAGTCCTTGCACCATAACCCCCTTGTCGGGGTCCTCACGGATGGCAAGTGGCCCCTTGGGCTCCAGGAGGTCGTGGATCTGCTCATTGTACACCTGAGGAGAAGGGAGGCAAGGGGTACACCTGAAGAACAGGACCAGTCACGAAACCTTTTCCCTAGGGGGTGGGAGGGCTGAGCTGCTGGGCAGAGGAGGCACGGCCAGACACCACGAATCTGTGTAGCACTTTGTGGGATGATATTAAGTGACAAGAACAGGACGGTCAGGTTCATTTGAATACAGTATTAATTTGGTCAGGTTTAATTTGAATACAGTCTCTCTCTGAGCTGTAAGTGTCTTCTGGGCTCTCACTGGGCCCCCACTTCCTACTGCCCTCACTCCACTCCACTCTTTCTTGAGGTGGTTGTGAGAATGAGGGATGGGGCCACCCAGCCCCAGGGAGGGGACAGCCCTACCTCCTGGTAGCTGATGAGCACCTCGAATTGCTTCTCCTCCTGGCGGGCCTCCAGGCGCCTATACAGTTCCATGGTGGTCAGGTACATGATGCCAGGGTCCCCCTCTCTTCCCAGCATGGTGTGTGTCTTCCCGGCCCCAGTGGCCCCATAGGCAAACACTGCAGAGGACAGAGTAGGGAGCAGGGTGGCAGCAGAGCCAGATCCACCATCTCTAGTGGCCTCCCCCGCCGTGCATTTCCACCCAGCTAGCCCTTCCTCCCACCCTAGCCCCTTCGTCTTCCATCTGCACAGTTCCACTGCTCCTACCCACTCGCATCCCCCACGTTTGCACTGTAGCTTTTGAGTTCTCCATATCTATGTCCTGGCTCCCCTGTAGGCCTGTGGATTCGAGGGCTCTCCACTGTGGTGGGGGCTTCTCCCTTCCTCAGGAAGCCTTCTCCAGGCCAGGTAGCTTCCTCTGTCAAAGGCCCACAGCTCTTTTGCCTCAGTTTATAACCACACACTTGTGGGTGTAATTTTGATTAGTGTCTTTTCCCCCTGCTCTAGACCAGTAAGTATCAAGAGGACAGGAACCATGTCTGTCTGATCTGCTATTGTATCCCAGGGCTCAGGAGAGTGCCTCGTACACACACAAGAAGAATGAACGGGGGACCCACAGAGAATGCAAGGGCCAGAGCCCTCCTCAACAAGTGCCCGGCCAAGGGGGAGGCGGGAGCCCGTTGGAAGACATGAGAAGGAAGCAGGGAGGCAGGGCAGCTACCAGCCCGGGCTCTTCCTCCTTGCTGCCCAGATTCTCACCTGAGCAGTTGTAGCCCTGGAGGAAGCTGTCCAGGATGCTGTGGGTGGTGTGCTGGAACACATCCCGTTGGGTGGCCGCCTCGCCAAAGACCCGGTCAAACACAAACGTCAGGTCTTTGCCCTTCTTCTTGGGGCCATCATGGGCGCTGCCCCATTTCAGGCCAAGAAAGCCCCCATAGGGCTCCTCAGGGTCAAAGACCAGTACCCGCTCGTCCACCACCTGAACCACAGGCCGCCGCTGGCTCTCCAACTCCCTTGCGGTTGGGGGCCGGACCCGCACCACAACCCGAACCACGCTGTCCTCCACCGCCATCACCACGGCAACACCTGGGCAGAGACACAATGGAGATGACCAATCTGACCTGCACCTCCCCAAATGCCTCTCAGCCTAGTATTCAAGGCCTCCTACCTCCTTCCCAACAGCTGATCTCCGTTTTATACCTCAAGAGAATAAGAATATTGGTGTTAACACCAATCATTAATAAATATCTCTTTATCACTTGAAATACCACCTTTGTCATATCCAAATGACTATTTTTTTCAGAGGCCTATTATCAGGCTTCCTATTATATTCCACTCACCTGTCTACTTCTGTGCCAATACCACGCTGTTTCCATTCCAGTCCTTTACAGTATGCTTTTCACCTAGTAAGGCAGGATGCCCACACACACTACTCTTCCTTTTTCATAATTTTCTTGGCTATTTTCAGACATTTATTGTTCTGTTTGACTTTAAGAAAACTATCAATTCCATCCCCAACCCAGAACATCCCCTAGCCCCCTCCAAAAAAAACCCCTTAAGATTACAGTCGAAATTATATTAAATAAACGTATTTATTTTATATTAAGTCTTTTCACGCAAAAACATGGCTATTGCCTTTCTATTTGTTCAGATATTTTTTATGTTCCTCAATAAGATTTTATAGTTCTATATCTCTTCAGATAAGTTCTATAATTGCTCTTTTAATATAATTCCCAAGTACTTTATGGACTTAATTGTTCTTAATGAATGGAACACCTTCCCCTACCTCCATTTCCAGGCGGTAATGATTTCCATGATTGATTTTTCTATATCTGCCTTATAACCACCACCCTCAAACTCTCTTATTTTTTAAAATTTGTTAATTGTTTATTTACCAGGAGAAACTATTCCTTAGCCCAAATATTCATGCTTTATAGTTCAGGAACACAGGTCAGTGACACACTTCCATGGACGTCAACTCAAACAATTTCTTTACATTCTGAAATCATTTTGCACTCTGAAAGAGGCCAACCTTTCTCGTCTCCTCAAAATCTTTCATGGAATCATAATTTCTGTAGAAATCTGCATATTTCTTCTTCCTTGGTTCAGTCACAACAAATTTATAGAAAGCTGAACCCCCAGGGGTATAATGATTGCTCCAACAATATTACATCATAGACGCTTGACCAGAAGGCCACGCATATGAGGTTTTGTCAAAGCACGGGAAGGAATGGTAGTTATAGCTTTCCTTAATACCAAGGTCCTTCCTGATGGAGATCAAACTCTCTTATTAATTCCATTTTTTTAAAAAAAATTAGGGCTTATGGGGTTTTCTGAGTATGCAATTATATATGAGAAAATAAATATATTTTTTAAACTTTTTTCTCTATATTTATATCAAGTATTTTATTTTCTTGTCTATTGCAATCCCTAGAACTTCCACGCCAACAATGAATAATAATGATGACCATGGGCATCCCTGTCTTGTTCTTGATTTTAAAAGAAATGGCTTTACCAGATTGATGAACACTTGGAAATTTAAAAAGAGTGGTGTTCTCGGAGAGGGCATGGAAGCTCTGCACACTTTCCCCACACCTTGCCTTGTGCATCTCTTCTCAGGCTGTTCCTGAGTTATATACTTTTAAAATAAACCAGTAATATAGTAAAAAAAAAAAAAAAAAAAAGGAAATGGCTTTAGTGCTTCACTATTTCGAAATTCGTTTTGGATGAATAGTCATTATCATGTTAGTAATATATTCTATTCTTATTTTAGTTAGAGTTGTTACTAAGACTGTCCAGAATTTTGCATAATGCTCTTTCAGCATCTCCTGATATGTGTTTATTCGTCTTTGTTTTGTTGATGTTGTAAATTATTTAAAACTATTTCTGGTATCAAACCAACCATGCATTCTTAAAAAAAAACAAAAAAAAAAATCCTACCCTGACCATCCCAAAGTTTAAAATTTTTACTTTCTTCTTTTTTTCTGTTTTTGTTTCTGAAGTTTAAAGTTTTTAAATGGTCAAATGTGTCAACCTTTTCTTCTATGGCTTTTATATTTTATTTTAAAAGATATTCATTCCTCAAGGTAATAAACACTTATATTATATTTACATTTATTATATTTTTCTCTAATAGTCTTTCTTTCTTACAGTTAGGTCTTTATATAGATGGAATTTATTTTTTGTGAATGGTGTGAGGTTTCTAAGTTTCATTCTAGATGATAAGCAATTATCCCAAGATCATTTATTAAATAATGTGTTCCCTCTCCAATTTGAAAGGCTACATTTAGCAAAACTAAATTCTCATATAAAAATAAATTTGTTTTTGGATTCTCCATTCTTTTCTATTGATGTGTCTATTTTTTCCAGTAACTCACTGTTGTAATTACTGTAGTTCTGTATCTCACTGCATTGTTCTTTTCCTTGGCTATTCTTGGCCATCTTACCTTGAATAAGATTTTAGAATCAGCTTATAAAGTTCTATGAAAAATCTTGCTAAGATTTTAATTGGGATTACTCTGAATTTATAGATTAATATGAGAATTGACATCTTTATACTATCAAATATTCCCATCTAGGAACATAGTATCTCTTTTCATTATTCACAACTTTATAATCCTCAGTAAAAATTTTATAATTTTATAATTTTCCTCACTTGAGTTTTGTGTATTTCTTGATAGGTTTATTACTAGTTGTTGTATAGTCTTCATTATATTGTGAACAGGCTCTTTTTTAAATTGCATTTTCTAATTCATTTTTACCAGAATATAGGAAAGCAACCAATTTCCATATGCAGATCTTGTATCTGGCCACATTACTGAACTCCCTTATTAGTTCTAATAGATTGTGATTGATTCTCTTTAGGTTTTTCAATTAAATGATGATACAGTTTGCAAATAATGAGTTACTTTCTATTTTTAGCTCTTCTATATTTAGTTCCCTACCCTTCGCTGTCCATTAGAAATGAGTGTTAAATTTTATCATATGCTTTTTTGGCAATGGCTGAGATAATCACACAGTGTTTCTCTAATCTGTTATTGTAGAGGGTGACATGGACTGATTTCCTAATGTTGACCTGGTAATAATTCCAAATACATATTTGCTTATTCCCTCTTGTATTCCCTTCAGACCTCTCCCCTTGGATTTTTTCATTTCTCCTTCAAGCCAGCCTACCAAGGGTAGAGATGGAATTTTTGGCATGCAGGAGCCACAGATATCCTGGAAAAGTTCAACCCAGCTCTAGAGATATATTAACAGGGGTAAGGAACAGGGGCTGTTCCTGGGGGATATGAATAGATGACTGCTTTCCCAGGAAAGACTAGGTCTCGCTGACAGGACCAAGGTCATTCAGAAAAGACAAGTGGACTTTCTACCTAATACTCCTGCAAACAACTCATGTTTTCCTTTGGGAATGAGGCAGAATTGAGCTGATTTGAAACTCCCGTCTCCCACCTCCAAACTTCGTAATTTCTTCCCTACATGAAACAAGATATCAACCAATAATAATCTTTTTACTTGTGTATAATATTTTTCCGGTCCCAGCAATCAGACTGCCATAATAATAAACATAATAGTTAACTGCTTACCCACTATGCCAGGGAGTATTTTCAGCACCTTGCCAGTGCCACCTCCCTTTGTCTCCATCACGATTCCACAAGACAGAGACTATTATTATACTCAGCGAGAAAATTGAGACAGAGAGGGTTAAGCAACTTGCCCAAGATCCTAATGCTAGTAAGTGATAGAGCCTGGTTCCAACACAGGCAGTCTGACTGCAGAGCCTAGATACTGCCTTATAATATTATGTATTATGCTCTCATGATCACATTGTTGTAATAGTGCCTTATATTTGTATAATTATAATCCCTTTTATGTAACTAACATAATATATTCTGCAAACACTTTCAGATATATGGACTGTACCTAATTTTGAAAACTCAGAGAGAGTTCCTGTCTCCTATCCTCGCATTCCCACCCCCCAGGGACTCCCACTCTTGTACAAGGGGAGGTGAAGGTAGAGAGTGTCTGGCCCCACCGTCTGGGTCTATGTTGGCAGTCTGAATGGCAGTCCCAGCTCCCGCACAGGGAGGGTTTCAGATGAGGAGGAGCCACAGAACACCCTAACATTCTAAGCAGGAAATTAAAAAGGGCACTGGCAGCGGAGTGCGCATAACCTTTACGGTTCTCTCCTCTCCGCTTCCTGAGGGCCAGTGAGGCAGACTGTTTGCCTAATGAGATGTTTTCCTTCTTCCCGAGACAGCGCTGAGGGCATGGGGGTGGGGACGGGGGTGACATTTGGCAACGGCCACAGCTAGGACGCCTGGTCTTTGCTCTGCATCTGACTGGTGGGGAGGTCTTTGCACCAGCCACACCGCAGCTTCCTTGAGAGCCAGAGAGAACAGTTACCGATCTGCTCCCACCCCAGAGGAATGCGGAGATTAATGAGAGAACGTTTGTCAAGTTTGCTTTGATCCTCGGCTGGAAAGAGCATTTCAGCCCAAAGTACCAGGGAGATGATTCTTTAATAAGATCTTCAGGGTTCTGAGCCAGCCACAGTCATGTCCTGTTTCTAACACAGGGCAGCTCATTAAAACCCAGAGGCTAGTTCACTCTCAAGCTGGGGCGGGGAAGCCAAGATTCAGTTGTTTTCAGGACAGCTTCCTCTGCCCATCCTCAGAGGGACAGGCAGAACAAGCCCAAGCTCCTCAGAAGCCCGGGAGAAGAATTTCTGAGGATGTGAAGGGATCCGCCTACAGACATCAGGAGCTGGGAAGGCGGAGCAAGTGCCTAGCCCTTGGAAGTTCTATTTTTATAAGGGTTGCTGTAGTCCCCCTCACTGCTCCTTCACAATTCGCACATACTTGTGTTTCTTGTCCTTAAGTGCCAAGAGAGCAGGACCCTCTTCTGACATAGTCTGTGTACCCCAGATGCCTAGGCACCAGATCCAGCATGCAGTAAAAGCTGTATAATATTTTTCCTATGAATGAGTAAAAGCCAGAGAAAAGCAGAGTCTGAATCCAAATGTCTAAAAGTAATTATTATTACAGCTAACATTTATTGAGTGCTTACTATGCATCAGGCACTATGCTAAGTGCCTTACGAATGGTGTCATTTAACTTTCACATCAATCTCATTCTGTAGTTAACATCCCAACTCTACAGAGGAAACTGAGACTCAGGAAGGAACTTATCACTTGGATGGTAAATAGCAAGGCCAGAACTTGACCTTGTTCAGACTGTCATCAGAGGGATTACTTTTCATCCTAGGCCATTCTGCCCTGTAGCTGGGCTTTTGTGGCTCCTATCCCTTCACCCTAGTGGCCACGGGACAAGGGCTAAAGACCACTGGTTCTTTCTACAGTCAAGTTGGTCATTCAGACAAAAAGGCTGTGTTCTTTTGTTTTTTAGATAGGCATTCATAACTCTATAACTGATAACACTTTTGTTTATTCCCAATTTGATTTTTATTTTTCTCTTGTCTTATAGTTATGGCTAGGACCTCCAGAACAATATTGAATAGAGGCAGCAGTGAGGAATCTTGTCTCTGATTTTATAGAGAATGCTCCTATTATTTCGCTTTTTATTGGTTTAAGAACACTTACCTCTATTTCTAGTTTATCAAATTAAAAAAAAAAATCAATAGGTACTGAATTCTATTGAATTATATTTCTCTGCCTACTGGGATGTTTTCTCCTTTAATCTGTAATTATATTATATTAGATTTTCTAATGTTAAACCATTCTCATATTCTTGGGATAAACCCAATTTGGTTATAACATATTTTTTATACATTGCTGGCTTCTGATTGCTAATATTTAAGGTTTTTACAACTATCGTTATTGGCTTGTAATTTTCTTTATCTCATTTTTAGTATCACAAAGTAGATTAGAAATGTTTTTTCTCTCTTTTTAGGGAGTTTGTATAAGATTAGAATAATTTCTTCCAGATGCTTATAAATTTTTGGTGGTTTAGTGGGGTTTTTTTTTTGATGGGTGTGTTGGTAGATTTTAAACTAATACAACTTCCTCAATGGTCCTAGGTCTGTTCAAAATTTCCAGACCTTCTGAACCAGTTTTGGTAAGTTGTTTTTTCCTAGAAAATTATCTAAAAGCATTGTTAAAAAAGGTGTTCCACCAGTCTCTCTTAATCTCTCAGTAACTGGTGTTATGTCCCTATTTTCATTCTTAAGAGCATTTTTCTAAGTTTTTTCTGTTTTCTTTATTTCTTAATCAAATATTGCTGGAAGTTTGGCTTTTTTATTAGTCTTTTTAAAGATACAGCTTTTGACTAAGTTAATCCTCTCTATTATGTAGTAAAATTCTATTTCATTAATTTCTGCTCTTAAATCCTTTTTATTTCCTATACATTCATTCTGTTGTTCTGTTCTATCTTAATTAAGTTGAGTATTTGCCTCACTTTCAGCTTTTTAGAAAAAATGTTCAGATGTAAGCACTTAAGACTATAAATCACTCTCTAAATATTGCTTTAACTGCATCCCACAAGTTTTACAAATATTATCACTGTTCCATGTTAATTATCTTTTAATTACAATTATAATATCCTATTTAACTGAGTTAAGTGGTTTTTAAAAAATATGCAAACATGAGTTTTTCTTTTTCTTTTATATTTTTAATTTAATTGCTTGTGGAAAGAAAATATGGCTTGTACACTAGTAATTTAGATTTGCTTTGTGGCCAGATAGAGACAATTTTTATAAATACCTCTAAAAATATGCTACTTGTCTACTTTAAAAAAAAAGTATAAATGAAGCTGGATTGGTTGAGACACCTTAAAAATATCTGAGGATGTGGTAATTCAATAATTAAACAGGCAGAGAAGGACCAGATAAGTTGGCAGTTGAAGCATGGGATGTGGTGAGGGAAAGGAAAAATAGAATAGGGACAACATTGGAGAAAGCAATGTAACGCTGAAGAGCAGCTCATTTAGAAAAATTTTGTAGATGGTCTCCTCTGAGCCAGGCTTAACTTCTTTGCCTTCCCCAACCTGTAAAATGTAAATATTAGTATCTATCCCATAGCATTGTTTTGAGGGTTAAATGATTTCATTCAAACCGAGTAAGTGCTCATTCAATGTTAGCCATTATTATTAGGAGTAATATGACAGACAACATTTTTCCATGATGCCAGAACTAAGGTCTTCAGTAAAATCGCCCCGTTTCCTGTGACACAGACCAGGCTTTATCTTTTCCAAGTCACTTTACTACCTTAATGGATCAAAGCTAAGAGGAATCATCCTAGGAGCAGTCGCAAAAGGCATGGTTTCTATCAAATATTTTCTGAATGCCCAGTAACTAAGCTACGGCCGCTCGCACAGCTCTGCAATCAGTTCTTCCATATGTGTAGAGAGGGTCTTAGCTACTCCACACAGATGCGCAGAGGGTCCCAGGTCTCCAGATCTGGTGTACAGGAAGACCCAATTCTACCTTACACACGAGCGGGAGGACCTTTCACAGAGCGGATGTACAGAGGACGGGGCCGGGTGCAGAGGTGCGGACCCAGTCTAGGTCCTGTATAAATGAACAGAGGGGTCCTGATCTCCCGCTCATAGGTGTTAGGAAGTGCCCAGCTCCCCGCGCCGCCCCTCAACCACGTTCGGAGAGGACAACGCAGAACCTGCTCGGTCTCCACGTTGCACCTTCCTGTCCCGCACAAGAGATCGCCCTGAGCGGCTGGGTCTGCGCGTCACAAGCCTGAGCGCAGGAGCCCGCGGGGCCAGCACTTACCCTTTGTCGGTTCCCCGCCGCTGGTGTCGCCGCTCGCTGCCGGGTCCCTCCGCCGCAGACAGGAGCCCCGGGCTACAGGAGAGTGCACCCCACACCCCCACCTCACTAGCTCCAACCTCCGCCCGCGCCAAGCTTTCAAACTAGCCAGGTTGGCTCATCCGCGCTTCCTATTGGTCACCTTCCGGATCTCTGATTGGCTGTTTCCTAAGTAACAAAGTACCCCTGAGGTGGCGGGCGGTGTCAACAGTGCGCTTGCGCACTTCCCCTTCCTGCTGGTCGTGAGAGGTTTTGAGGCTGTTTCCCAGGCTGGACCCACCAGACTGACCCGCAGAAGCCAGTGCGGAGTAGGGGCCCGGGCCCTAGGACTGGGTTCATCACCAATTGCAGCAACTAGACATCAAAAACGTTTTCAAACCTGCTTCTTCTGTGGCTAAGTTGGCATCTGCTTATCCTAGAAGGGATTTTTAGCTGCTGTTCAGAGTCTCTTCTCGCTCTGCAACCGTCTCAGGAATGAACTTCGAGAGCAGCCGTGATGTGGAAGCGCCGGGGAAGGCAGAGAAGGGCGATTCCACCCGCTTGGCTTTGATAGTGTAAGGAGTCTCATGGACTGATTGTCGACTACGACGATCGGCCCCTTAGGGCACCGCTGGGCAGCAGTGCTCCATCCTCCACTGGATTTCAGTGGGCCAACCTCACGCCGATCACTAACACTCGCGGTCGTGGGGGTCGAAGAGAGTCTTGCACTGGAATCAGGAGGCCTGATTCTGATCACTAGTGGCTGAATCACTAATTAGTGCTGAGACTGTGGAAGTCACTTCTCTCTGAGCATCAGTTTTCTCATTTATAAAATGGGGCAAATATCCTACCCTTCCTACTCACCTAGAAGAGAATGGATGAGAAAGTCCCCCAAATCTCTTGCATGTGTAAGGGGATAGCTTTCTATGAATCTGATTAGGATGAAATAGGTGATGGTTGCCAGGAGCCAGATGCTCACCACGTGCCATTAAACTGATCTGTTCCCACACTGGGACCATGAGCAGTTCTGAAGCATGCAAGAAAGCAGTTGGCAAAATTCCCTTAGTGGACCTGACATCGGGATAGTAGAGTCACCATTTAATACCCGGTTGATTTGGCCCAAACTCTTCATTCACCTACCTGGACCTCAATTACCCTCTCTGTACGATGAGATAACACTGCTGGTTTGGTGAACATAAAATGAGAAAACTATTTAAAGGTGCTGTTATTGTAAAGCTATAAGAAAACCAAGGTATTCTACCCAAGAGAAATAAAACTGTTAAAGTATGACTTCCAGATGGGTGTCCCCTCCCTTTCCCTCTCACAGAGATGTGCATTTCAACAGAGGTTTGGGTGTGCAGTGGAGGGATCGGGGTCCCCAGGAGCCTCCAGGCAGGTGTCTCTTGTGTCCTATAAGCCAGGTCTTGCCTTGGTCCAGTTCTGGTTTGGACAATTAGCCGGAGAAAGTGAGTTGAGTCAGGGTGAGGCAAGCAGAGGCTGACTCCGCAGTTAAAGAAGCGGCATGCAAGATGAGGTCTGAAGGAGGAGTGTAGCTAGTTTGTCAAAGAGAGCTGTTCCTTGGATCTCAGAAGCCAAGGGAAAGGACTTTTGCAGGTGAGTCAATTGAGCCCATGATGCTGAGGGCCTGGCTTGGCTGACTTTAGTGGATACAAATGGAAAACCACTGGTCTTTATACCACAGATGCTGGTAAGGGGAGAGTGACTTGGTACTGGCCCAACAAGAATTTCAAGGCCTAGAACCCGGATGTAAGGGCTGGGTGCAGAATTTTTGCCTTGTGTGGTGGCAGAAGATGTTTCTGGGCTAATATGACTAGGAGTATGAAAGGCAACAGATTCTGTGCTCTTGAGAGGTATGTGGATATCTCACTATTTGTAAATGGGAAGACCACCAACCCTAGGTACTAAAAGCAGGCAGAGGAGAGGCACATCCTTTCACCTGCATCCTTATCACTGCACACCTTTTGCACCTAGGTGTGGAATTAGCTGTTTCAGATATAGACTAATTTTAAAAGGTTCTTAAGCCAAGCCCAAGACATCATTCTTGCCATCCTTAAACGTGGGACAGACTTTAAGCCTAGCACAGAAGCCAAGCATGATGAGGACTAAAAAATGTCCACTCAGTTTACCAACAAGGAGGTCATAGGTGGCTTTGGCGGGAGTAGTTTTTCATAGGAGCGGCAGCAGCCAGATCAGAGTAGGTGAGAAAAAGGTTACGACTCTTTTTAACAGCATCTACCTGTTAAAAAGAGCAGAGACAGGAGGTAGTAGCTAGAGGGAATATGGGGTCAGGGAGAATTTTTAAAGATAGGAGAGATTTAAATGATGGGAAGGGGCTGATACAGAGTGAGAAGTTGAAGATTAATAGAGGGGTATGATTGATTATCAATTAAGTAAATTCCCAAGAAGGTGAGAGGTAGAGTGGTCAACCATCTTACTTTGCCCAGCTGGGACTGAAGGGTTTGACAGAATGTGAGACTTTCATTTTTAAAACTGAGACAGTCCTGGGTAAACAAGGATAGATTGGTCACACTGGTAGGAGGGCGTGGATGTAGAGCACAGTGGCAGGCTGGGCTCTGGAAGCGGGGTCAGCTCTTCCATGGAGGCAAAAAGAAGAGGGAGAAGGGGGCACAGATGCAGGGAAGTTTGTGGATTTTATGGTGGAAATTGATGGAGTCTTCTTGGGGCTTCTGACTTCTCTGGGAAGTAGGAGATGTGATCATCCATTGGACTGTTATCTTCACACTCCATCAACTATCTTTGTTGCTGGGCTTGGAACATAATAGGTACTCAATAAAATTGGCTGAAGGAATCAATTAATGAATGAGAATAAGAGTAGGTGTCACGGGTGGGTACTCCTAGGAGCAGACTCTGAGATGCAGATCACTGTGCAGGAAGTTTATCAGGGAATGCTCTGGAAATTAATACCTGTAGAAAAGAAGGAAAGGAAGCAGGATTGGGCAGAGGGAGAAATTGAGCCAGGAGCTCTGAAGCTGGGAAGATTTTTCAGAGTCATCCTGAGTTTAAACCCCCATGTTGATCAGTCATTGAAAGCAGGCTGTCCTGAGAAAGGGGCAGGTCTTTGGTCAGGGCAGTTCTCTTAGGCACAGGCAATCCCTGGAAGGGGCCAGTAGCTGAGAGCCATCTGCTGGCAGCACTCCCAGCAGCTGGGAGCATAGATACTCAGTACTGAAGGAAACCTAGGCGGTGCATCACAGCATCCATCACAGGAGATGAAAGTTTACAGAGAGTGAGATGGTTGAAACAGCTGTTTTATGTTAGTAGAATGATTATTACGTGGCAGACACAATGTTATGTCCTGAGTAAGGCATTGTCCTACTTGGAGAATGCTCTCAGTATGGCCTTGGAGACAGGCAGATAACTGCTGGGGAAGTCCGGTAGGGCTTCATGGAAGAGCCGGCAATGAACTTGGGCTTTGAATAATGAGCATGTGTTCTGCAGGCAGCTGAAGTAGCTTAGAGCCTAGTAGACTCATCCCTAGCTCTGGGCAGTTGGGGAAAGGTCTGTAACTCTCCTGGCCTGGGCTGTTGTCCTAGTCCAGGCTGGGGCTCCTCGCTAAGGGAGCAAAGGAGTCTGTGCCCTGGGGGCCTGGGGAGGAACCCTCGACTTTGCCCTTCACCATCTTGGAAAAGGTAGGAGCCCTGCCCCTGCGCAAGCTGCCCAGGCAGCAAGCATTGTAGGAAGGAGTGTGTCTAATGACAGGGGTGGAGCTGGGAGAGAGTGAGTTTCAACCCTTCCTTTACTCCAGGGAATGAGCAGTCAAGAGGGCTGTTCCCAGAAAGAGTAAGCCATGCGATCTTGGGCAAGTTAATTCACTATTCTGTGCCTCAGTTTCCTCATCCAAAAAATGGGTGTAACAATAGTAACTACCCTGTGGGATCATTGCGAGGTTTAAATAAACGAATACATGCAAAATTCTTAGAACAGTTTATGGTACATAAGCTACTGTTATAACTTAGCTGTTAATACAGAGATGAGTCTATGTTGTGCCTCCAGCTCCAGGATTCCTCAAGCCCATAGACAAGCAAAGAAGATCTTCAGCTGCCTGGGTTTTACTCCCCTCCTCATCACCAAAGGACAGCTTCAGCAACAACATGGAGGTAGTGGGGAAAGGCTCAGATTTTGGAGAGACATATATTTGTGGTAAAACCTTTCCAAACATTATATAAATAAAAAACGTAAGTCTCCACTTAGTCCAGCTCCCTCAGAGGTAACCTCTGTTAACAGTTTGGGAAGCCCTCCCCACCCCTCTGATAGCACCGTGTCCTGGATGTATCCGCACGACCTGTGTGGGTGTCTTGAAGCTCCAGGTGGTTTCTTTTCCATCACTAGATCCTCCACACCGAGCTAGGGCCTGGCCTTTTGGAGGTGTTCGGTAACGTTGAAGCAAGCAGAACAAGTAGAGACCGGAACAAATGGGTGGGTCAGGGCCTCGAGGGTATCCCTGTGCTCTCACTCCACACTGGAAGCCACAGAACAAAAGGGTGGGAGACTCCACATTGAAGACTGGAGGACTTGGTGCACTCCAGTCCCAATACTTAGCTCCACATCCTGCGGACCCCAAATCGACCCCTTTCCCAGTGCCCCACATTCACTTTGGGGTTACCAGGGTGGGAGAACAACCCAGGTGTCTTCATCTTCTTTTACGATCATTATCATCGTCCCAGGCATTGAAGTGCAGCCAGAAGAACTTTAAATCATGAGTCTCAGGAGACTTTGGTTATAAGAAAAAAAATGCGTTTGCATTTTGCTTCCTAACTTACGAACAGATTCTCACCCCCTGCCTCACGACAGTCCTTCAAGTAAATATTTTTTTTATCTAGCCCCATTTTATAGATGGAGAAACTGAGGTTCAGAGAAGTGAAGCATCTTTTCCTGAAACACCAAGCATGGCCAGGACTTGAGTCCAGTGCTTCTGTTTCCACTTGCTGTGTGTCTAGTGGGTCCTGTTGTCTCTGGTTCTAGCTCTACCCTGAACCAGCCCGAACAAATCTGGGCTCCTCTCTGGGTCTCAGCTTTTCCAGCTGTGTAATTGGAGTCACCCATTCCGTGGTTTTCACTTTTGGTAGATGGAGCAAATGGGTAGCATGTGGAAAGCATGAGGGGCGGGTAGCCTTCTGGTCTCTCTTTCTTCCAGCCCTCAGCTGCCACCTGTCTGTAATCCTTCTACCCCCTCCCAGTTCCAAACATGTGTAAACTTTTCACTTCCACTTTATTATCACCTCATTTATAGGATTTTAAGGTTTGTTACCTGGAAGGGAGCGAGGAACTCACACCTCCAGTTCCGCTTTTCAAATATACCTTCATTGCTTGTGAAAATAACCTTATTAACAGCACTTAACCTGCTACAGCTTATGGGGGCAGAAGGAACCAGGGCAAGGGAAACAGCACAGCTATCTGAGGTAGTATGGCCTCTGGACCCCTGCGATTTTCTCCTAACCCTCGGCAATACTGGGGCCGTTTTCAGGGTCAGGAGAACATGGTGAGGCCCAGAGTAGCCTTGAGCAATTGGCCACCTTCTCTAGGTCCTCACCTCCTGCCTCCTCCTCTGTTGCTCAAAGATCCTCCTAGAAACAGCTCCCCTATCTCCTGGACACTTGTCCGGGATTGATTCTCTGGGCAGCACCCGCTCCGAGTAGAAAATGAAATATCAGTTACCAGGAGTGAGGCGGGAGGCAATTAACCCCTAGACCTCACCGTGGCAGATGTGTTTGTAGCGAGCTGAAGCAGAGAGCCTGGCGCACCTGCCTGGACTTCCTGCGAAGTCATCCAATTAGGGCAGCCCCCAATGGTGGGCTCCCACTGCCCCCTCTGGTCCCCATGACCCCAGAAACCAGGGCAGCACCAGCCCCTAGATCTGGCAACTGCCTGGACACAGGATGGCCTGCTATTCCTTGCGTAGGTGAGCTCCAGGGCCACCTCCATCTTCACAGACCTCTGGCAGGAACATTATTCATTAATTAATCACACATCTTCCTAAAAGGGAGGCAGCCTTAGAAGGCTTATTACTTCCTCCCTCCAGAGTGGGACCACCATTCTGCCTGTTCAACCTCCTTTCTACCACTTTGCCAGCCCTGCGCTCTGGAATGTTCTTGTGCTGGAAAAGCCCCTGACTGAGGAGGAGGGGAGACACTTGCCCTGCTTTCAGGGAGCTCCCAGTTGGATGAGGAGACAGGATTTGTCCTTTGGGGAAACCCAAGTCCCAGAGTCTGGTTTCAGAAAGCCTTAGTTTAATGGAAAAATTACAATGTCTACTGTCAGATCCACTGAGAAGAGAGCCACAGTCTGCATCTAGGAAACTCTCCAACCCCCAGTCTCAGTAGAGATACTCGCTTTGCCCTCAATTCACTCAAAACAATGTGTTTGAGGACTCCCAGTCTGAGGGAGGAGACACAGATCTTGCTTTCAGGAAGCTTCCCATTCTGGTGGAAAAGAATAAAAATAAAATAACAAGACTTTGCCCTTGGGGAGCCCCTGTCTGATGGGGAAGACATTTCCCCAACAGGTTCCTCTGCATCTGGGATGCTGCCTGAGTGACAAGCAGCTGACAACTGCCACTGCCAGACACTCCTGGTGCCCTGCAAAGGAAGTAACACTCCTTGGCTTCAGTCCAGTCACAGTCGTGCCACAAACTTGCTGCATGACCATGGGCAAGTCATGATTTTCCTTTAGACTATGATTTCCTCATCTGCAAAATGGAGATTTTTTTAAGTCCATTTCTCAAAATGACATCAGGATCACCTGGTCACCAGAAAAAAAAAAAAAAAAAAAAAAAGCCAGTGGGTGAGCCAGGCACTCCCTACAGAAATAATTAACATGCTTTTTGTTGTAGCAGAGGTCTTAGACCAGTCCCTATGGTGTCTGGGGAAAAGTGGGGATCCCCCCAGGTATGTGGCTGGGTAATTCCGGGCCAATGTGGCCATTAAAGAATCACAGGGGCTGTGGGCAGCACTGGGGAGCAGGGGGTAGTGCTGTCTAATCTAATCGCTCTCCCCAAGGAAACTCTCATTCCAGCCAGACCTGCCAGGGGTTTTATTGGGTTTGTGGGGACCTGCAGATTTCAATCTCCAGACCCCACAGGGAAGGAACAAGTATTAAGCTAATTTTATTAAATGGCCACAGCTGGCAGTAGGGGGAAGTAGGGGAGAGAAGGGAGGATAAAGAAAGTCATTCAAGTCTGCCAGCCATGACAAGGGTCCATACATGGGGCCTGACTGGAAGAGAGGCCACCCCTTCTTCCTGTCTCTCCAGCTGAGCAGCAGGATGGGGGGTGGGGGCAGGTTGGGGAGGCCAGATGGGATCTTTCCCTCGCGGAGAGTCCCGAGGCTCACCCCATGGCTGCTGCCCAGGGCAGATGCTTGTAAATACACCATGCCTCTGCAGGGCAGGAGTGGGAGTGGAAGGGCTGAGTGTGATGGGGAGGGAGGCCGAGCTGCCTCGATGCCATCCTTCCTCAGTTTTGCTTTGGAGGTCCCAAATCTCTCTGAAATACGGTGTACCAGGAAAGAGCATGGCATTTGCCTCTGTGACCTTGGCAAATTATTTAACCTAACTCTGGGCCTTAGTTCCCTCATTATTTCAGATGTAATAACAGTATCCACGTTAAAGGGCACGAGAGCATTTCCTGCCAAGCCACCCCCCACACATACATATCCATGAGATCGTATTTATACAATTCCTATATGGTGTCTGACATATAGAGTGAGTGCTCTCTAAATATTAACTATTGCTATTTAGGGATGCCCTCACTGTGCAGCTGCATGGCCTCTGTGAGGAAGTGAGGGAGGCAGTTGTAGGGCGCCGAGACTTAGTGTGCAGGGCTTCTTGGATTCAAGTGCAAACACAGAACTTAGCAGCTGTGTGACAATAAACAAGCTATTTAATCTCTGTGGAACAAGAGTTAAATCTGCTCATCCAACCTCCCAAAGCTCTTGAGAGACTTGAGATGACATACCTGAAAGCGTTTTGCAAACTTTAAAGTGATGTATAAATAATAAAACTATGTTTATTGGGCACATACATTATATCTCTTTAATCCTCAGTCAAGTGAGGTAGGTCACCTACATTTTATAGATGAGAAAACAGGCCCAGAGGCGAAGTGCTTGGGCCAAGGTCAATCAGCTCTTAGTGCAAAGCTTGTTCCTTTCATGGCCGTCATAACCTAGAAGTGAGTCAGAGACGAGTGACTTGCCCAGGATCACATTTGTGGCACTGGATGAGAACCTGGGTGTCTCAGTTTAAACCTTGCTGTGTCCTTTGGAATGCTGGTGCCACTTTCAAGGGTGAAAAAAATCGAATTTATCCACCATGGAAGATGATGATGTAACTGGGCTGCTTCCCATTCCAGCTACCCAGGCCCACTTGGGTTGTGGTGGGCACCAGCCCCTTAGCCCCCACCTCCTCCTGGAAGCAGCTCTGACTCTGGCACCTGGTTTCCCCCCAGACCCATGGGCAGCTTCCAGCAGACCCCTTCCCGGTTTGGAGGAGGGCAGAGTCATGGTCCCCTCCTGCAACTCCTCCTCAGGGCACAGAATGAAACCCAGCGGGTGGAAGTGTTTTTATTATAGCTTTGGTCAGACGGGGCGTGGCCTGCCGGGCTTTAGGGAGTGCTGGGAGGCTATCCAGCCCCATCCCACCCCTCCCCCAGGCGAAGCCACCCCAGAGCAGAAGGGCAGCGCAACCGCCGGGACCTGTCCCCAGCCTGGGGCAGTAAACAGTCCTATTGTACAAATATACAGGGCGGGACAGTCAACACTGCCTGCCTCCCGGGGCCCAGGACAGGGAGCGATGGGTCCGGCTCTGCGGCGAGCAGGCAGGAGGGTCAAGCTGCGTCCGGAGCGGTGTTGAAGGCGGACCAGGGCGTCTTAGCCGCGAAGGGATGGCAGCCAGACCCGGCAGCGAAGAAGTGGAGCGGGGACGGGTCACCCTCTGCCCGCCAGACAGGGAGCCCCTGGGGTGGGGAGATAGGGGATGCAGTGGGACGCCGTAAGCTCAATCAGAGTAAATAATGAAGCCGGAGAACGTGCTGTATTTGTTGCTGTTGCCGCCATGCGCTTTGCCTCCGTCGAGCTTGATGAAGACCTCGTCGCCCGCGTCCAGGTGCAGGATCACGCTGTTGCTTGCGTAGTCGTAGTTCTGGTCTGCGTCCTGGGCAATGGCGCTGGCCCGCACCTGAGGGAGGTGGGGTGGGGGAGTAGGGGTGTGTGCAAGAAAGTAGAGGTGAGGAGGGCGAGCAGTGGGGTCTCGAAGGGCGGGGAACTGTCAGAGGTAAGGAGGATCTGCTGGCCCTAAAAGCCCCACCTTCAGCCCCATCGGGGCTCTCAGCCTGCTCTCTCCCATCATTTCCTCCCTTTTCCAGTCATAATGTGTGTTTTGGGGTCTTACATAGGAGCCCTGGATTTTTAGGGCTGGTGTAATCTGGGTCTGAATTGGGGGTCAAGGTGGAATCGGTCTCCTTACCTTCTCTAGGTCTTACCATCTGGCCTACTGAAGACCTCAACAATGCCTCTAGGATAGCCCAGCCTGGAACCCCCTCCTTGCTGAGAGGAATTCTCTGGACCCCCAACGATGTAGGGCCATCCCTTTCTCATCATTTCTTTCTCTCTGCTTTAATTGTAATAATGATGCCTTACATTTCAGCCACATCCACCTGTTCTCATGCCAGTAGACGGACACAGGGTGCACCTGGGCCCCATAGGTTAGGGGACTGCGCCTGCCAGGCTGCTGGTAAGCAACCATCCTAGTACAAGGACCCGATCTTTAGACTCCTTATCTGAAGTTCATTCTGGAGTCTGCCACGCAGGAGCAGTGAGGTGGGAGGCCCGGTAATTATTTCCCCTCCCAAGGCTCAGATTGGGCCTGCACAACCACCTCCGAGGAGCTGTAGCTATACCTGTGACTACTGCCCCACTCGAAGAGTGTTTCTGACTCCTCCTGTCTGATTCCTCCTGTCCCACGGTGGAAGAAAGAGAGTGGGTGGGAGACAGACTCCTTATATCTTTCTGTGATCCTTAGTCTGACCTGATATCCGTGCTGGTCCTCGTTTTGATGGAAGAGGGGAGGGATAGGTAGGACAGTGGGGCAAGGGAGCAGCAGGGTTGAAGCCCGCCACCATGGCTTTTGCAGGCTCTGACTATAATCATAAGATAGCGAGGATGTGTGGTGGTGGACACATTCCCACTGAGGAACGCAGTCCTGAACCATAGGACCTGGAGCCTCTCCAGGACATCCTGGGTGGAGAACGGGGAGAGAGAAGCCAGTTCCAAGGTTCTGGCTTATGTTGGGGGAAGCTGCATTGAGTGGGCTTCACTCAGCCAGGCTCCTCAACAGCCCCACTCATTCTGGCCCCTTCCCTAAAAGCAGTCTGGGCTGGACCAAACCAAATTGGGGAGGAGGGGCATCCTCTCTCCTAGGTAGAAGGCAGAACTGAGGGTCAGCTGTGCCAAAGCTGCTGACTCAGCAGCAGCGCTGCTACGGGAGGACCCAATACATTTGCATGTAGACTGCCATTTAAAGGCCAGATCCTTCCAGCCATCTTTTCTCCCCTTAACTGCTTCTTCCCTAACCTGGGAAGGAACTGTTTGGGGCACTTAGCTGGAAAAACTCATGGTCCAGTTAAAGGTGGGTGGAAATCAAATGAGGGGGAGACCTTACTTGTCAAGAAGCTCAGTTTCTCTGTTTAGAAAATGGATGAGAAAATCCTGCCTCACCACTGCCACCTTTGTGAAAGCCTTTTTCGATGGTGAAGGAAAAAATTTTTTAATCTCGTTGGGGCTTTGAGCTACTAGGAAAGAGCTCAAAGTAAGCAGCTAACTTCTGTATTGTTCCCTGGGCCCTAATCCTGGTAGTATTTATTATTACGCATGCATTTCATTATCTTTGCTAATAAATTACTACTAATAACAATTATTTTTATTACCCAGATTAATTCAGCCTTAAGTCATTAAAACAGTGTGCTTGTTAATAACCAAATCAGTTAGAATACAGTCATATATCATCAGGAATCTCCTGGTGATGTGACAGGCATCAGAACTGTTATGCTTATGTTTATTATTTATTCATCACCATGATTGTTGCTGTGATTATCCTAATTACCCATGGAGGCAGGGAGAATTTATGCCCTTTTGTGCTTAGATGGTGAGAGATCCAGGAACGAAACCCAGGGGTTCTGATTCTCTGCCCAAGACTGGAAAGAACTGAGGCACCCAGCTCCTCCTGGGGGCCAAGGAGAAATTTGAGGAATTGAGGTTGCCATGGAAGTAGCAAAGCAAGCCTGGGACCTGTCACGATGTTGTGCTGTAGAATCATCTCTTCAAGGGCTGCCAGAAGGGAAACTGAGGCAGTGGTCTGACCAGGGGCCTGAGAGGGGTAAGGAGAGACCTCAGGAAACATGCCCCTTCCCTCGTATCAGTGCTGGGGGTCTTCGATGTGCAGATGTGCCTCCTATATGCAGTCAACTTGGCCCACAGGGGACACTTGTGCTTTCACGTTTACTGGGTCCCTACTGTGCTAGGCACTGTGCTTTGTGCTGTCTGAAAGGCATTAGAGGCCAGAGGGGATAGCTGGGGCCTCTCTCTCACCATTAGATGAGAGGCTGATCTCCAGTTAGGTGTCTTTATACCACAGTCCTCAGTTTATATACCCCACCATTTCTCACCTCACTCAGACTCTGGTGTCCAAGCCCCTGCCCATTTATAATACTCACTTTCCCATAGGACCCCACTTGTCCCCACGCAGCCTCCCCTCCCCCAGCTCAGTTTATCAATTTCATGTCCTCCTTGACCCAGCTGAACTATGGATCTTAGAGGCAGCTGCAGGGAGCTCACCTCACCCATGGTACCAGCTCCAACCTAGAGCCCTTTCCTTAGGCTCCTCAAGTCCTCCATGTCCTAATGACCAGGGCTTGGTGTCATCAGGCTGTGCAGTGGTGACCCGAAGCTACCGCCAGGGAGAGGGGGCAGTGGGGCTCAGATAAGGACAGAGAGGGGGCCTCAGCACCAGGCAGGACGGTGGTGACTTCGCCCCTCCCCATCTTTTTTTTCCCTCTCTCCATCTTGCCCGAGGAAGGGCCAGGTCCCAGATGCAGCTCTGCCTTCCTGAAGAAATTCTGGAAGACTTTCTACAGACAGGAACCCAGGAAGGAAAGGCACAGAGCCCAGGGGTGCCCCTGGTCCTGAAGGCATGAGAGGTGCAAGCTCCCCTCTTCTGTTCCCATCCATTGCTCAGCCCTGTTATTTTTTTTCTCTGCTCATTTGAATGTTCTCTTCTACCTCTGAGTCTTTCTCTACACTTGACCATTTTGTTTTCTCCCTAGCTATGCTTCTTCATCCTGAGGACCCAGGTTCACCATCCTCTCCCCCGGCCAGATTGGTCTGAGCCAGGTCAGGTTCCACGGAATTACTCCCTCCAGCCAACACATTTGGGGATAGGAGTTGCCAGTTTGGCTCCCAGTCCCCCTCTAACACGGTAATCATGGGGTGTGTTATTGTGCAGTTACTACTATCTCCCCTACACAGACCATGAGGTCCTGGAGGGCAAGCAGATTGAACCCCTGGAATCAAGCCCACACTTGGCTTCTGATAGGGGCTCAAAACTAATATGTGAAATAACTAGTGAGATTAAATGAGTCTCTTAGACAATCTGAAAGGAGAGGTCACCAAGCATGTGGGGGAGAGGGCATAGGCCCTGCTATTTGTCTTGTGCTTTTTGTTTTTTGGGTTTTTTTTTTGGATGTGTAGGAAATGGTCTGAGTAACTGTTAAAATGCTGGGTCTTGAAACCCCTGGTTAAAGCGACCTCCTGTCTTCTCCTGTGGTCCTATCTCCTTGTCAGGCTCTGCCAGTGCCCTGACTCTGCTGGAGGGAAAAGAAGAGGCTTTTCAGTTGGTTTTACTTCCCAGTGATTGAAGCAAGTGCCCCTGCCCAAAGTACACGCCATCGCTGGGCCTTTCTTTGCCTCATCTCAGGGTCCCTCCTGCAACTCCCTGAGGTGGTACAGGGTCTAGGGCCCACTGGTGGCCTGGCAACCACTTCCCTCTCCAGGCAAGCTGGGCTCCCAGCCCCGTGAAACCTCAGCTTGGTGCCAGCCCAAACTTTCTTTGGGAAAAGAAGAAATTCCATTGATGAAGGTGACATTGCTGCATCCCTTATTGGTGATTAATAAGGGGAATTGTGGAGCTGTCTGCAGAATGAGCCCTCACAGGATACTGGGGCCTTCTTTTGGTCAGGAACCAAGGGCAAAGAGAAGAGGCACTGGAAGCCTGACAGGCACAAGTGGGAGAGAGACACGCAAAGAATGGGGGTGGAGGGGAGTGGTTACACCCAGAAGGGAGAGGCCAGAAACCAAGGAAGAGACAAATAGGGCTGGTAGACACAAAAGAGAAACAGGCACAAGAAACAGAGAGAAAGAGACAGGAGAGAGGCAGAAAACAGAGAGAAGTAGGCAGTGGGAGACTGGAGGAGGCCGACTTACTAGCACCTGGTAGGCTTTTTGCTGATTCCCACCCCAAAGCAAGGGTCTACCTCAGGGCAGTACTGTAGTGGGAAGGGTTCCAACAGGGTCTTGAGTCTCAGTCACAGGTGAGTCTTTCCCAACTCTCCCCAGCCTAGCTTTAGTTCTGACCTGTGCAAGGTCCCCTTCTTCCACAGAAATGCTCAGCCTGACCACTCCCAGGGGCCTCAGACAAACGTGGTCCGGAAGCAGTGGGAAAGAAAAGGGTATCAAAAGAGAAGGGAGCTGGGCGAAACTGTCACCCTGGGACAGGGTTAGGTCAAGGTTGGTCCTGGGGCAGCAGTTCCAAGGAGAACACCATACACTGCGGGTCCCTGTACCAGAGACCCCAGTGGGCTTGGCTCCTGCCAGCTCTGATCTCTAGGATGGGGACAGGAAACAAAGAGGATCCCATGACCCTTCAGGAGTCAGGAGTTACAGCTCGGAGACAGAGAGGATTGGGAATTCCACCTCTTTGCCCCGCCTCAGCAGGAAAAACTTTCGACCCCCAGGACACCTTCTTAGGGAGGCAGCTCTGACACAGTGCAAAGGGGCCGCGCGGGTCCGGGTTCTGCAAAGGGTGTCAGATCAGCCCAGCGGTCCTTTCCCAAGGGAGGGGGATGTATTGCAGCTAAGGCTATGCGCACCAGCTCCCTTCGCCTTTGTGCCCAAAACATCTACAGCTCGCCTTCTCGGCTTGCGCGCGTAGCCATGCACCTGGAAGCCCGCGGGCGCCAGGCTGCCTTTTCCCATCCTTGCCCTCGCCTGATCGCCCGCTAGTATCAACCAGACTCCCAGCTCTCTTCCCAAGGTCCAAGCCCCCTAGGGCCGATCCGCGCGCCCGGGAGCCCCGCGCTCTCATTAGTTCGATTTATCTCCCGCATTTCCACGCCACGGGTGCCCAGCCCCAGCAGCCTTTGCCTTGGAGCCGGCGCCCAGGAACTGAAGAGTTAGGGATACCAGCCTGCCTCGACCGTCCCCGCTTGCGATGTCTAAGCCGGGCCGCTGCAGGGTTTACACCTGCGCCCGCTGACTACGACCCGGTACCCATATGCCCCAAGATCCGTGAGTTTCCGGCCCCGAGGCCAACCCCGTGCCGCCGCCGAGCCCACCTGGCCGTTCTTGCAGAGGTCCGCCCACATACTGGTGCCGTCGCCGCCGCGCATGAGAACGTGGTAGGTGAAAAAGTAGGTGCCGGGAATGTTGCACGTAAACTTGCCGCTGGTCGCGTCGTAGTTGTTGCCTAGGTTGGTGACCACGTCGTCGAACTTGAGCACCTCATAACCCTCGTGAGGGTTCTTGAGGCCGGCGTAGAAGGCCACGCGCGGCACCGTGGTGTAGGTGGCGGTGCTGATGGCACCGCTGCCCCCCGCGCCCGGCAGCCCGGGAGGGCCGATCTTGCCCGGTTCACCCTTCTCCCCCGGTGGCCCCACAGGGCCCGGAGGACCCGGGTCTCCTGGAGGTCCCGGGGGGCCCGGCTTGCCTGTGCGGCCCGGCTTCCCCTGGGGGCCCTGCACCAGCGTGGAGGGCGGGGGCGCGCCGCTCTGCTCGCTCAGGGCGTCGCCGCCGTCGGGCCGCGCGCCGGTGCCGGGGCCCCGCGCGGGGTAGGGGTCACACACCATGCGGCAGGTGCCTAGCATCTCATAGTGGCCGTCCGGGCCGCCCGAGCTCACCAGCACGGGGATGAGCACCACCAACACCAGCAGCATCACCACTCCCGCGGCGGCCGCCAGCAGCGTTTTCCGGCCGGCGCGGAGCCTGGGGAGCGCCGGGCCGCCCGGCCGCGCCGTCGGGGCAATGGTGCCGGCGGGCGAGGGGCGCGGGCGGAGCGCCCGCGCTCAAGGGCGGTCCCGTGGGGCTGAGGGCATGGGGCCGGGCCCGGGGCCCCGCGCTGCGCTGGATGCGCTGCCCAGCCCAGCAGCCGGTTCCTGCCTCGCGCCTCCCTCCCGCAGCGCGGCCGGACTGAGCGCGGCGGCCGCCGCCTCCTGCCTCGCTCCTCCCTCCTCCTCTCTCTGGGGCCACCGCCCCCTCCACCCCGCCCCGCTTCACCCGCTTCGCGCGATTCAGCGCCCGCGATGGGTGGTGCTGAAGGAGGGGCCGACGCCTAATTGGGCCGCGGGCGGTAGGGCTCCGCCCACTCATAGGGGCGGGATAGAGGGGGCGGTGCCACGGGGAGGAGGACCAGAGCCAGCACAGGAAGGGAGAGACTGAGGGAGCGACAGAGATTCGGAAATGAGATAGGAGCTAGAGTCTGGAAAAGAGGCTCCCATAGGGAAAAGGAGAACAGGGACCAAAGAGCGAATAGAAGAGAGGGCCACCAGGGAATCTAGAGAGAGCTGGAGGGACTAGGAAGGAGAAGCCTCGAGGGTTGGCTACGAGGAAAACCGAGAGGGACAGGAGACGAGAGGGGCCACTGTCTGCAGGGGGGCGGAGGCAAGGAGGAGCACCCCGGTCTGCTGGGGACAAAGAGAGGGGCTGAGGGAATGCTGGAGCGGGAAGCGAAAAGGACGAGGAGGAGGGTGATGAGGGGGGAAAGGCGAAAGAAGGATGGGGAGGGGGGCATCCTGCACTCAGGCCTTTCAGATCACCTGTCGGGGAGATCCTGGGGAGATCATACAGTCAGGGTGCCTAGCGGGATCCCGAGTACTGACAGCAGCCGCTCCCTCCTTTTTTTCTGGCTCCCGGCTGTTCCCTGACCCACCTTCCTCCCCACCCAGGGGCCAGAATGTTCTGCCTACTCCTCTCCTCTTCCCCTTTCTCGCCAAGCTCCAGTCCAGACCAGGCTGCTTTATCCTGGAGGTGGAGTCTCCTCCATCTTCCTCTGATCACTCCCCTTATCTATGCTTTTAGACAGCGGAGAACTGGGGGCCTTGAGAAAGTGGGAACCCCCACGTTATTTCTCCTTTCGGATCGGTACAAACATATCCCTAGGTGGCGGTCCCCTTTTCCAGCCTCCAAGAGGAGGAGGGGTTGTGTTCACCCAGCCCCTCAGCTCCTTCTCCCCATCCCAGGCTTCTCAGCAGCCCCCTAACTCTTCTTCCTATCAGGTTGCATGAGGCAAATCCTCTTCCCCAAGTGCAGCAAAGTGTTTAGGTTGCATAAACTGAACTGTGTCTGCTTCCATAAAAGTATTTGTCACATTATTGGAGACCCAGCTCCACTGCTCCTCCTTCCCCCTCCTTTAACCCAGCCCACCAGGGAGGGCTCTGCCTTTTGCCATGGCTAAAGGATGACCCTCCAGCCTCTTTCTTTTCTCCTGAGAGGTACCCTCCCAGCTCACGCTCTCCTCTTGCTGACCTGTCATGGGGTCCTTATGACGCCCTGACTTTCTCCAACCAAGGTTGGGATTGCTTAACCCCATCCGGAGCTGGGAGGAGGAAGGGGCAGCAGGATATCCAGTGGTGAGCTGTGAGAGAGGACCTTCCAAGCGCTGACAGCTGAGCCAGGGTTAGAATGACCCCCACTGCCAAGGAGGGAGCTAAAACAATTCAATAAATAGCATTTCTTCAGGGCTTACTGTGTGCCAGGCCCCGTGTTGAATGCTTTAGATACACGGTCGCACTTGATCTTCACATCAGTCCATAGAGGTAAAGCCCATCATTGTCCTCATTTTACAGACGGAGAACTGAGGCTCTAGCAAATTAAGAGATCTACCAGAAGTCACACAACTAAAAATTGGCAGAGCCAGGATTCAAACTCGCAGCCTGGCTCCACCGCTCTTCCAACCGCCACACCATTAGGTCCCTAGGCGCTTTTCATTGCCCAAAGGGAAGAAGATGTCAAGTGCAGGGGATGGAGGCTCCCCAGGCTCAGAAAGAGCAGTCCTCAGCTCTCAGCTGCCAGTCCGGCCTCCTGACCCCCCTCCGCGGTCTCCCCCAGTATGACTCCTTGAAGAGCGACAGGGCTCGCGACCCGAGGGACAAGGGCGCGGTAATTAGTGTATGATTGTACAGCCTCCTCCCCCTAGTTCGCACGCAAACGGGTCCCTCTTTAGCTAGGCTGCTGGTACTCGTCCGCCCCTCGCAGCCCTCCCAGAACCCGCCAGGGAAACTGCAGCTGGCCGCCCGAGGCTGAGAAGGGGCGGGAGCACCCACCACCCGCACTCGCCCGGGCGTCCAAGGCCCCCCGCCCCGAAAGAGCGCCCGCTCCCCTGGCGCGATGTGGCGTCTCTGTCAGCCCAGCCGGATTCTCCCCGCTTCGCTGGAGTGGAAAATAAAGGCTTCAAACTTTGCAGAGAGGAGCTGGTGCCAGCACTTTAATTAACAACCATCTTAGCCTGTGAGCCTGGGCCACCAGCCCGCGCCTCCCCGGGACTCGCCAGGCCCCGCCCCTGCCCCGCCCAAGTTCCGAAGGACGTGTACCCCAGCCGAGGCTCTCGGCGCCCCTTTTCGGAGGGAGATGAGGGCCTGACTGAGGGGTCCGGGTGCTGCCTTGGAGGGCGTCTTCCCAGCTTAACACCTGAGGACCCCAAGCCCTCCCACCCTACTCACCCATCCCAAATTCTCTAAAACCTGGTAGTTGAAGATTCTGGAATTAAAGAGCTGCGTGCCAATCCCAGCTGGTGATTTTAGGCCAGTCACCTAACCCGCTGCGCCTTAACTGTCTTCCACTGGAAAGAGGGTTGTTGTGAGGATTAAATGAGATATAATGAATGGAAAATGCTGGGTTCAGTATCTGATCCGTATAATGCACTTAATAAATGGTGACTAATAACATTATTCCACTTCAAGGCTAAGAAGGCCCTTCCATCACCCCAGGCCTTGGATCTCCTTCTCTCGCCTTTTTCTTACAGACTTCTGAGCCTGGCATTAGCAGAGGAGGACAATGGCTTAGACTGCCAGGTTGAGAGACAGGACTAGATGAGTGAGGAAGGAATGCCGGATTTCTGGGTCCCAGGTCTCTTCCTCAACCACCTGCCAAGATCAGGCAGCCAGGTTTTCAGAAAGGGAAAGAGATGAGCAGCAAAGGAAGGGAGGGCAGCAGGATGTGTAGCTCGGATGCCAGCAGTGCCGGGACCTGAAGGTCTAGCTTGGCTTTCCCTCCTGTGAGTGAGAGCTCTTCGCTCCTGCAGCCCCCTCACTCCAGGGGTAGGGATGGGGTGCTGGGCATTGCGTTGGTGTGTGGAGGGTGCAAGAATGTGGGTAAGTTCTTTATTTATGCATGGCTGACTCTAGGAAACTGGGTGGCTCTTCCCTGGTATTTTGGGGTTCTTTGAATGAATCTGAGTGGGTGTGAATTTATTAGAGATTGCATTTGTGTCCAGGTTTGAGAGCAGTGAAAGGGGTGCCCTGACTCATCAGCTGGCAGGTCTGAATTCATTTGTTCATTTGTTCCTTCAGTAAACATTTACTGAAAACACCTAGTGAGGCACTGCCAGGTGGTAGTGGTGGTGTGTCCAAAAATAAGTTAGACGTAAGCAGTACCCCTGAGGCGCTCACTCTTTGGCAGGGATTACAGGAAGGAAGAAATGATAAATGCTATGATAATTATTGCAGCTAACATTTTTTGAGCACTTACTAAGTGCAAGATCTGGTTCTAAAGCACTTTATGTGGATTATCTCATTTAAATTTCACAATCTATTATTAGCATGGACTTAAAACTATTACATGGCCATTTAACATCAATAACCCCATAAGGGAGGTACCTTTATTTTCCCACTCTGTAGCCAAGGAAACCAAGACTTGGGGTAGAGGTTTGTACTAGGTGTTATGAAGCACAGATGAAAAATTCCCTGCTCAGAGGACTCCAGGAAGACTTTACAGGGGAGGTGTCAGTTTTCCATCTATTTATCCATTCATTAATCCATCCTCCATCCATTCTATAAGTCTGTATTAAGTGACTATCTACCACATTCTTATTATTACAAAACAAAGTGATAAGCATGACAAAGACTTCTGACCTCATGTGGTTTGCAGTGTATGGCAGGAACCTGGACACTTCAATAAGCAACTGCTATGTAGCTTGGCAAGTAAGCTGCCTGGGAATGTGTAGGGTGCTACAGGAGCATGCAGCTGTGTCGCCTAAATTCATCTGGAAGCAGAGAATTATGAGAAGCTTCCTGGAGGAGGTGATATTTAAGTTAAGCCCTGATGAAAAGAAGGCGAGGTGAATAGGATGGCTGCCAGAGGTGGAAGAGAGAGGGAGGGAGGGAAGGAAGATTATTCCAGGCGGAGGGAATAGCATGTGCTAAGAATAAGCTTGCAGGGCCTTGTGGGCCCTGACAAGGAATGTATAATTTATCCTGAGGACAATTAGAAACTACTGAACGGTGTCGAGTGAGCAATATAATCAGATTTCTCAGATTAGAAAGGTCATTCTGGCTACTGTGGGGAGGAGGGGTTAAAATAGAGTAAAAGTGTCATAGGGAGATTAGATAGGAGGCAGTTGCAGTGGTCCGGTGAGAGCTGATAAATGGACTGATCTGATGGGATGAGGGTGGGGTGGGGACTTCCAGGTTTCTGGAAGGATCTTGCAATGTTTATGAAATGAATTAAGGATGGTTGAATGTTGTTGCTCTTACCTGGGTACTGATAGGTGCCAGGCACTTTGCATACTCTATTTCATTTAATCCTCACTGGAAGTCTAAGAAATAAGCATTATCATCTCCACGTTGGAGATGAAGATGCTGAGGCTCAGAGAGGTTAAGTAGCCTGCCCAAATTGCACAGCTGATAAGAAGAAGAGTCAGCATTAGACATCAGGTGTGTTTTGACCCAAGGTTGGGACCCTTTACCACTCGGCTCAGCAGGCACATAGCTGCTGAGAAAAGCAAAGAAAGGCACTTCAGGGAGAAAGAACAGCTGGGTCAAAGCCCAGGACTATAAACGGCATATTTCTGGTTTTTGATTGAAGACATCAGTCTACAGCCCTGGCTTAGGCAGGATAGGAAGCTGGGCACCAAGAGGCGGAGACTGGCCCTCAAGGTCCCGTGAGGCCGCCAACTTGCCATGTGTGCTTGGGGAAGTTTCATCACATTTAAGGGCTTCCATTTCTTTCTCTGAGCTGGAGAATTGTCCAGGGCAGAGCTGAAAGGCTGTGATTCTCATGCTAAAGAAAATTCTCTATTGACATCCGTTAACAAATTTTAAATCTCTTCATGACATTTAAACTCAGACACTTCTAGATCCTCCATGGGAAAAGCCTCCATAATTTCAGCCCCACTTTGTGGAAGGGCATTTGGTCAGCAAATGGGGGAGAATGGAAGTCGTGGTGTGATTTGGGGTGGCTCAGGGCCTCCTCCTCCCCACCCCCACTGGCCCGAAGCCACAACTGGGGGCTGCCCATCCCAAATCCAGCTCCAGGGAGGCAGCTCTGTAAAGGCCTCCACTGCGAAAAAGAAGACCTCATCTGAGGGCCCTTCTCCCCTCAGCCAGGCCTGCATCTCCCAGCTGCATGTATAAGTAATGAGGCTCCGCAGTCCCAACAGGAACCAATATAATGGCGGGTGCGTGGGGTCAGCCTGTGAGACAGATAGCGGGATGCAGGAGTGACAGGCAGTGCAATTATGCTGAGCCTCCTGCAAAAATGCAGAGAGAAGGCCCTGCCTGGCCAGTTTAGTTGCATGCTCCCCACTCCCTCCCATAGGCCTTGACTCTTCCAGACCCCTCAGCCCTGGCCCCAGCTCACAGGCAACGTGGGGAAAGGCAGGGAGCTGGGGGAGGAGAAGGGGTGGGGAGAGGGTGGTTGGGGAAGGACTGGGCTGGTGGACAGCAGTTTGTTTTTCTGTGTTCTGGGGAAGACACCCCCAGATCTGAGGATGAGAGCATAAGGGAAAAAGCCTCCTGCTCCCTAGGATGACTGGGGAAGGCTTTTTTTTTTTTTTTTGGAAGCCCTGTTCTTTCTAGGAAAAAACCTTTTCTTGTATTCTCACCCCAGGAGTCCTAGAACTTAGTGTCTGAAAAGGTCTTAGAGACACCTCTGACAGACAGGGAAACTGAAGCTGGCAGAGGGGAAATGGCACGCTCAAGGTCACAGACCTATATGAGTCAGAGCCAGATGGGAGCTCCGAGGGCTCTTTTCAGGACCCCACTGGTGGAAGTCAGGGGGCAGGGGGAGGAGTGGCTGATCGCTCACTCCTGTGCCAGGTGGTCTCCACAGCTCCACTAGGTGGTGGTGGAAGGTGGTTCTCAAGGAGGTCTCACAGCTGGGTACCAGGGTTAGAACTCTGGCTGCAGCGGGATTCTTGGAGAGCCCAAGTGAACCAGGGTTGCAGGTGGCTCAGCCCCTAACCCGTGTTCAGAGCACTTCCTCTCCATACATTTGAGGACAGGAGTGACTGAGAGGTGATCTCTGAGGTGACAGAGCCAGTAGAGTGGTGCTTAGTAAGTGTTCACTAAACCAAACTCCTGAACAGGGTCAGCTTCATGGACGTGCCACCTGTGCAGTGGCAAAGGTCTCACACTCTGCTGCCACCGCCTTGAAATCCTTAACAATTTTTGAACAAAGGACTTCACACATTTTCATTTTGCACTGGGCCCCATAAATTATGCTGTTGGTCCTGCCCCTGAACCAGAGGTGTGGTTTGTCCTTGGAGGAACTCCCCTGGTCCAGCCTCACTCAAAATGCTTCACGTGGAGGGTGAACACAGAGCTGGGAGAAGCTGGTGTCTGACGGGCTTCCTGGGAGTCCCTACCCTACAACGGCTGACTGTGCATGTATGGGGTTGGGAGAACTTGGCTGCTCTGTCCTGTCAGGCTCGATCTCATCCACAGGCCTGCACTTTGCCTGTCTATCCATCTGTGTGCCCTTCACTGATCCAGGCCAGCGGTATATATGTAGGGGGTGCCAGGCCACAGGACTCCTGGTCCCAGTTGGAGTTCCCTATCATTGGGGAGACACAGCCCCTCTGCGTACACCCACCCCTGCCCCCACTAGAGCGGGAGGGGCTGGCGGAGAGGTAGGGTGGGAGGCTTAATTAGCAGGCCCAGCCAGGCAGCAGGCGGTGGGCACAGAGCAGGCTGACTTTTCCCGCTATAGATCTGCTCTCCGGGAGAGGCACTGGCTGGCTGGCTTAGGCTTTGGCTGGGCTATTTTAGGAATATTCTTAACTCTTCCTGTGCCACTGCTATCACTGGACCTCTCTTCCAGAGCACATGCCAGCTCCAGACTGTCCTCCTCCTGATCCCTCCTCCCAGTCCCTGCTCTTCCTTGCTGGCAGCTGAGAAGGTCACACTTTTGATCCCCCTGAACCCCCTTTTTTTGCCCTGTTCTCTGCCCTCTCCCTCACCCCCTCATCAGAACTCTGGACTAAGAAGATTGGCAGACCTGAGCATCACCCCAGCCCTCCTTCCTCTCATCTTATTGAGATAAGCTAGCCGCCTCCCCACCCCCATGAAAACAGCTGTCCTGGGCCCCCAAGAGGAGATGGGAAGCCACAGTCCTGGCTTCAATCCTCTGGCAGAGCAGCAGCCCCTGCCTGCCTGCCTTTGATGCCCCATGAGGGTGTTCACACAAGCAGCCAGAGGCCCCACAATGTCATGGGGTTCCCTCTTCCTCTTTTTTTCTCCCACTCCATTGTCTGGCTTCTTGGACAAATCTAAACCAGGATAGACGCATACCTGGACAAGGCCAACAGGAGTCCCACTGGGGGCCAGGAGGGTCCAGCATTAATAAATCTGAAATTCTAGCCAAGACATGGGAAGAGATCTCAGCTTACTTGGCGTCAGGGTTCCTGTGTCCAGGAGGCCCGAGACACCCTGGACTTTGGTGCCATCCCTTAGGCCCACGTCTTCTGGGACTAGGAGTTGGAAGTTGCCACCAAGCGCTATTGGGAAACTTGACTTGGAGATCCAGGCATACAGCTAGCTGATGACTCCACATGAATGCCCAAGGGACTTGTGGCGTGCCTGCCACTGAGCTGGGCCCTGGCAATAGAGGGTCAATAATCATCAACCTCTGCCTGAGAAGGTTCACCAGGGTATCTGACCACCAGCCTGGCCCATGATGTTGATGGACTGGGGAAAGTGAGCCCTCCCCACAGGTGCCACCTAATTCCCCCTCCTCTGGGTTCCCATAGCCAGCCCAGATCCAGAAGTGACAGGGCCGTCTGGGGGCAGAGGATGAGGCCAGATTAAAGTGCTTTAGTTCCCCTCAGGGGTTATAGAGGGGGCTCTTGCAATGGGGATCACCGAGCTGCCAGTCTTCAAGCCTCCAATTTAGAAAGCTCCAGATGGATATATCAGGAGTCCTGGGAAGATTTTGAGTTCAGAGAAATAATACCCTCTAGGCACTCAGGAAGAATTCTGTGTCTTTTAAAAAATAAAAAGACCCCTCCCTTTAACCCTAATAGAGAGACATGAATAGGTTGGCTGTGATGGGGGCCCTGTCCCATCAGATAGGGGCAGTGCAGGCTTCTTGAGGCAGAGGCAGAGATGAAGAGCTTTTTTTGGGTTCACAGTTCCTGGTGAGGACACACTGGACACACAGGCTAACCTTTGGCAAAACTAGGAACTGAACCCCGGAGTCCCAGCCGCCTGCCTCTCCCGTGCAGCCTCACCTTTCCTTCTGCCCTGTTCCTTCCCCATAGCTTCCAGGCCAGGAGCTCCAGCTGGTGGAGGATGTCTTGCTCCTCAGCAGCTGGGATTTGTAAATATTTATAGGAACATGGACCAGATCAGTGGCTGACAGGCCCAAGGAGTGGGCAGGGGGCCTGCCCAGAGCTTAGTAGCTTCAATCTCCCTTCCCCACACTCTGATCTGATTTGAGGGAGCCCAGGATGACAGAGATGGGGGTAATCAAGCAGGGCATGGGGCTGGCAGCCTCCACCTTCAAAAACACCAGCTCAGAGGATGTGTTTTCCATCTGCCCCTGGCCCTGCTTCCACATTCAGTCACTTGCATCCTTCCACCTGCAACCGACTCCCCCTCGTGCTCACACTGACCCTGCCCTCACACACATTCTTTCAACACTCACATATATATGCTATCACACTCATGTGTATATACATGTTTTCTAACTCCCACATCCACATGAAGGCTCCCTCTTCTGCTTACATCTTTGCAGACACACCAGCTCACTCACAAACCCATTCATTGGAGTCCCAGACCCCAGCCATTCCCCACAGGCATTAATCACAGGTCCTGGGAGGGAACCTCCTGTTTCCGGTCTGAGGTGGTGTGTGTGTGCGTGTGTGTGTGTGTGCAGTAAAAAAAGCGTGTGTGTGTGTGTGTGTGTGTGTAGGGAGCAGATGGGACTGGGTCCTGAGGTCAGGGGGCAAGGAAGAGGGAGGAGGAGTGAATAGAGGTGTGGACCAACGACCATTCAGAGCTGATATCAGTCCAGAACGGAAGCATGACAGAGACAAAGACAAGCCAAGGAAATGAAGACTGACAAGAGTCAAGACAGATGGGGCAGGAGCTGGGGACAGAGGGCCCTCCCAAAGAGAAGCTGTCACATTGCTGCTCCAGTGGCCTGTGAGACCAGCAGCACCCCCCAGCTGGAGCCTCTCCCCTCTAGATCTTGTCACTGTGGCTTTGCTTTGCTGCTTGGGCAGCCGGGAGTGGTGACAAGCAGGGAAGACAGTGCCCAAGGCAGCTGGCTCTGCCACTCTGGCCCGGCTGCTAACTCACCCATCAATGCCCATCTCATCACCCACAGGGGCCCAGATGAGACCAGTGACTGGCCTGGCTGCCCTTACCTCTCAGAGCTGCAGCGGGGAGAGAGAGGCAACTGAATCTCCCTCCTTGAAAGGTGAGCAGTGCTAACCAGACCTTGCCTAGACCCCTGGCCCCTGGTGCTGAGCTTGGGAACCATGGGCTGACTCTTTGCTCCTGGCCCCGAGACATGGATAGCAACTGGTGCATAAGGCAGGGCTTGAGGAGGGGGCTGGGGAAGAAAGCCACTTTGAGGAATCAAACATGTTTTTGGTATAAATTTTTTATTTCATCTGCTTTACCATGCACAAGAATAATGTCCCCACACCCCATGCCCCTAGGTGCTCTGTTAAATAATTGTTCTTTTTACTTGGGGTCTGTTTCAAGGTATTTGTTCTGGGGCATCAATCAGTTTATGCACTGGAACAACCATTTCTATAAAATCAGAAATGCAAACGAATAATAATAATAAGCAGGAGAAGTTGCACTGGCTACCGTTTTCCTGTTTTTATTGGTCACTCAGTGCAGTTTTCCACGCAGGTTTTGACATCCTGATTAATTCATGCTTTCACGGATTCATTCATGTATTTATTCAACAACCATTGTTCATCCAGGTGCCAGGTCCTGTGCTGCATCCTGGAAGCCACTGCAAAAACCAGACAGGGTTCTTGCCGGCACAATGTTTAGAATCGATGGAAGAATACAAACACACAACAAAGTGCGATGTCCCCAGGGGGCCAGAGAGCAGTGTCTTGTTGCCCTGCTTGGGGACCCAGATGTCTTGCTCTTCTACCTGAATTCTCAAAAATGACCCAGAATCTCCCTCTCATCTCAGGATCATCTCCTTCGCACCCCTCTCTTGGTTCTGCAGGTCTGCCCTCCTGGGCAACCAGGCCATCTGAGAATGGTGGAGAGTATGAATGTGAAACTGAAATCTCAGTTTGGACCCTCACTGGCTGGGTGACCCCAAGCAATCATTCATCTCTCCAAGTTCCAGTTTCTTTCTCGTTTAAAACACAGCAACTCATCCCCATCATTATGGTGTCATCAGCATCAAATGAGATTAAGTATAGAAAGTACCAAAGATGATACCTGGCACATAGTAGGGCCTTAACTCATACTAACCTCTTCCCTGCCCCTTTGCCAGTGGTAGACACTACATCTCTCCTCACTGACGGGGGGAAGAAACTGGGGAGGAATTGCAGGGTACGAGAGACCCATCATTCCATACACCAGGGGTCCCCAGCACCCCCGGGCTGCAGACTGCTAGGAACCCTTGGCCAGTTAGGAACCAGGCTGCAGGCACAGCAGGAGATGAGCCAGTGAGTGAAGCTTCATCTGTGTTTGCAGCCGCTCCCCAGCACTAGCATCACCATCTCAGCTCCACCTCAGATCATCAGGCATGAAATTCTCACAGGAGCACCGGTCCCTGGTACCAAAAAGGTTAAGGTCCGGTGCCATACACCACGAATCTATGCCTCATGTCATTCTCCCAGGAAGTCCAGTTCCGCTCTGAGGGGAGCCTCTTATTTGGGGGGAGGAGGTGGAGTGGCCTGGCTTTGCCGCGTGGACCACATGAACATTCCAGAGAAACAGCCCCTTTCTTCACCTTTTCCTTCCCTCTGGCTCTCAAGGTTAAAACAGAATATTGTGTGTGTGGTGGTCGTGAGATGGCAGTGATGGTGATGATGATGGCGATGCTTGTGGTGATAGGGCTGGTGATGGTGAAGATTGTGACGATGATAATGATGGTGATGGTGGAGGCAGTTCTGATGGTGGATGGAGGTGGTGATGGTATTAGTGGTGATGGACGTGGTGATGGTGGTGGTAGCAACTCATTTCAGAATCCTATGCTCAGATTTTGAGAGCTAGAAGATAACTCAGTTCTAGCTAATCCACTGAGGGCCTACTATGTGTGGGCCCTGTAGTGCTCGCTTTATTTCCACAGCAATTCACGGAGCTTACTGTCTCCTTTTGCAGATAAGGACACTGAGGCCAGGGATAACAAGTGACCTGGTTACCAGCTTAAGCTAGTAAGACATGGAGAGGTACTTAAACCCTGGATCCTTTGACATAGGAATCCCCATGTTCCTTCTCTATGCCATCTTGAAGCCACCCACATTTCACAATAGGAGACATGGAGAAGCAAGGAGGTTAACTGATTTGCCCAAGGTCATGCAGCTGTTTGAAACAGAGCCTGGCTATTTTCTCTGCATATCTAGGTCTCAGCAGCCTTGCCATCACCAGGGGCTGGGTCTCACTGAGGAGGAAATCAGCATAGAACTCCGTATAGCCACGACAGAGGCCCAGAGCCCAGACCTCCGCAGGCCTCTGGGGCTGGTTCTGTATCTGCTGTCCTCCTGACCCTGTACACTGTCAACTCCAGTCTCCGCCTCCAGCCTCAGAGTGAGAGTGACAGACACCCAGCTGCTGCCTGACCCATTACACTTGACATCCCCTCCCCCAGATCTGACCGTGGGCCTCCTTTGTCCTGTACACCATGCTGCAGCAACTCTGACTGGCACTAAAGAGGAAGGACAAGGGCTGGCACTCTCCCCTCATCCCTGTCTGAGCTCTGAGGTGATGAGCTTGGGGGTCCAGTTACCTTGCTCTTCTTTTCTGGTCCTGGACCTTAGTCTCCTGCTCAAAACAATGGCTAGCTCCGCCTTGATTCCCTACACCCCCACCCTCAGGAGTCAGTGAAAAAGGGAAGAGGAGACAAAGAACTGTGCCCAGGCTGCACACTGTCCATAGACTTCCTCCCCCAGGAAGCCTTCTGGACTCATCCCACACAGTTCCACTCTCTCTGACCTCTCTGACCATCCATTCAATCTCAATCTATGTGTCTGACTTTAAGTCTGAGTCATGATGATGATGATGGTGAGCTAGTACAGGTAGTGGTGATGGAGGTGGTGGAGGTGATGGTAATGGTAGTAGCGATGGAGGGGATAGCGATGTTGGTGATGGCGGTGGTGATGGTAGGGATGGTGATGGTAGCTCTTGGATGATCAGAGGAAGGTAGGACCTCCTGCGGGGAGGGCGGTTGACTGGTCATTACTTCTTCCCCCACCTCTTTAATAAAGAATAGCTATAATTTATTGAGCGTTGCCCATAAAATAGGTGCATGCTCAATACTTTATGAGTAATAATTCATTTAACCCTCTCAACAACCCTGAGGCAGGTACTAGTATTTTAGAGATGAGGCAGCTGAGGCACAGAGAGGTTAAGTCACTTGCCCAAGGTTATACAGCTAGCAAATAGCAGAGGCTAGACTCTGTCACGTCCTCATACCAGATTCTTGACTCCTGCCCTCTACTTCTGCCTCCCAAGTAGAGCTCCATGCATGGAGGAGAGCTGTCTAGGTGTGTGTGTGTGTGTGTGTGTGTGTGTGTGTGTGTGTGAGAGAGAGAAGGGGACTTCAGGGGACCCTCGATCTTGGAGTTTCCATGGCCAAGCCATGCCATTCTATCTTCCCGCCTCCACCTCTCAGGAGCACTGACAAGGAGATGAGGGTCATGGGTGTGTGGGAGAGGCTAGATTCCACCAGGTGGTGGTCACAGAATTGGGGGGTAGGGGGACTCTGCTTGACCCATGTGAGGGTGCTCACCCTAGCTCCTGGCTAGGGCTCCCAGCCTCAGAGCGCCATCCTGCCAGCCTCCCTCCCTCCCAGGATCTCATTATATCCCTAAGAGAAACTGACAGCCTCAATATCTTACTTTGCAAATATAGTTTATTCCTTCAATAAAGCCGCCTGCGCAGGGGAATGTTTAAGCCCCGCTCTCCCCCGAGAGCCTTATTTGAATTTCTAAAGTCTTTAGTCGGCTCCTCCAATGGGGCAGCTGGGTAATGAAAACGCAGCCAGCTTATAGCAGGGGATTCATTTCCTGTCCGGTCTGGTCTGATCTCCGCTGTCACCGCTAATGGACTGACCCACCGAAGGGAGAACCCCTGGCTACTTGGATGCTGTGGGGGAGGAGGCAGGGAGGCCTGGTATGGGCCTGAGCACCCAGGACTCCTCCACAGGGTCTCTATGCCCAGGGACCCCTAGACAGCATCCCTCAGGCCAAGATGCTCCCCCAGAGGCCCAGCTCACCAATCCCTGGGAGTGAGGCCTCCTCCCTGGCTGGACCCCATCACTCCAGGGCAGCCCCTATCCTGGGCCCCCATGGGAGTCTCTAATTAAAAGACCGGCACGCCCCTCAGGGACTCATTAGGCCTGCTGTGCAGAGAACATTTAATCATTGCTCAGAGCATCGATTGGAAAATCAATTTCTTTGTCTCTCCGCACGCGGCGTTGGAGAAGTGGGGGGAGCGCTGACCTCCTTCTGCTGCCATGTAAAGTGCTGCACATTTAATCAGGGAACAGAAATCAATTAGCCACTTACGAGGTTGGCTTTAGTTACCGAGTCGGCGGGGCCCTCGCTCGAGCTCAGCCACTGACAGAAGTGAATCTCTCCCTACCCTGCCTGGCAGCTGCTCCTAGACATCCCCCTAGCTTTCCGGGGGGCCCCTCCCCACACTGGACACCTCTCATCCAGACAGACCTCCTAAGAGCCCCAGTGAAGTCCTGGGATGGCTCCTCAAACCCAAGCTCACGGTCACAGCCTTCCTGGATGATCCTCTAGCCACAACTCTGACTCCAAGAAGCCATGTGGAGACTCAACAGAGGCCCATTCGAACCTCAGCTTTGCTCCCCGCTGGCTTCTGTGATGTCAGGGAAGCTTCTTAACCATGAAATGGGAATAATAATCGTACCCACCTCACCAGAGTGGGGTGAAAATTCAGTGAGACCATCTAAAGTGCCTCCAAAAGAGTTGAGGCTCAAGAAAGAGAATTTCGCACTCACACCCGTGCGGTGGCGTCTTTTCAGAACCACAGTCAGCCAGGTCCGACAAGGGACAGTGTGGGTGTGAGCCAGGGGGCTCTGGCCACTGCTCCTCTTCCCTCAGGACCGGGCAGGTGGGCCCAGTGCCCTCCTCACCTCTCCATTTTCCCCATGGCCTTCTGGGAGCTCGAATCTGAGTCACCTCTGCAGCCATTCTCCCGCTCCTATCTGTGCACCCCCACCCGGCCGCTCTTTCTGGCTGCTCCCTCACCCATGAGGATGTGTCTGCCTCACCTCTTTGCCCGCCCCACACAGCTCCGAGGGGACAAGCTTCCCAGTGATGTCTCATGCACCCAGGTTATGTACACCCAATTACACAGAGTTGTACACAGTCTGCACGCCCCATTACACATGGCTTCGCAGTTTCTCCCAGTCACAGTGACAGGACTCCCAGTCCTCTCACACTGGCGCACACACTGGCTTTCCCAAACTCACACAGCCGTCCCCACTGCTGGCTGCACATGCAAGCACCCCTGCCCTGTGTCACACGCATGGGCTCGCCCAGGCTCACCTGCAGGTCCCCCACCTGCAGAGTTGCACACTGGTGGCACACATGCTCACACGCACACACACGCGTGCGTACCCATTCTGTAATAATATTAGACATGCCATTTCTTTTGCATGACAGTTCCAGTGGAGATGCTCAGAGCTGTCACTTGGATGAAAAATAATGCATAATCCTTGTCTTCCTTCCTTCCCTTCCCTTTCTTTCTTCCTTGTTTAATGAGCTCCTAAAAATATTCCTTGCTGTCTCGCCGAGGCTGTGGGCTAAGTGTGAGTCAAGCTTCCCTACTCCCTCCCATCCCCATTCCCTCCCGTGGCCCCCAAGTGGGCTGCAGGATAAAGGGTCACAGCCAGTCTTAGTGCTTGGCCATGCCAGGTCAGACAGAAGGGCTCTCTCCCAGGCCTCCGCAGATCTCTGACTCTTGTCCCTCCCCTCCCCTGGCTAGCCCACCTGAGCTGGGAATGAGGGAGGTAGGTGAGGCACGGGCGGGAGCAGGAAGAAAAGCAGAAGCCTTTCTCAGGTTCCTGATCACCTTTGGCAAACTCCTCTTCAGCTCCTGAGCAGTCGCACAGGAATCACCCCATCCATCATCCCTTCCACCTCAGGAGGAAGGGGCCTGCGTGTAGCCACCGTTCCTTCTCCACCTCCTTGCACACTTGCTTCCTTCTCCCTCTCAGAACTCAGAGGGAGGAATGGCTTCCCTGAACCCCCGGCTTCTACCAGCACCTGATTCTGGCTCTGCTGGGAAAACTGCAATTGTCACGGCTTCCTCTAATTCATCCTTCAAGCTCTAGAGCTAAGTCACCTCCTCCCTGAAGCCTCCCTGATTCACACAGAAGGAGCTATTTGTTCACTGTACATATTGACACGCTTTAATAATATGAAATTTACTAAGGAGAGGCAATCGCATATCATGCCCGGTGGGAACTTTGTCTCTCTGTGGGACTCTCCACTGTGTGTTTTGTTTCTTATTTACATATGTCACTCCCACCGTATCTGAGCTCCTTCAGGCTGGAACCTGGCTGGCCTGATTGGATGAATGGGTAGATGGACGGATGGACGGGAGGTGATGTAGAGGGAAGAGCTCAGAGCCGTGAGTCAGGGGCCTGACGGTTCACCTGGTTTCTGTGAACATTTACTGTGACTTTGGGAAAGGCAAAAGCCCTCTCTGGGCCTCAGTTTCCCCATATGTAAAAATAGGAGAGCCAGGCCAGGCGGCGTCTGATGTCCGTTGCAGCTCCGGCAATCCTCATTCTGTGATTCTCCACAGTGTCAGATGGACTTTAACACCCCATCCTACTGTGTGTGAGGGGCTGGGGCGCTGTGCTGAACGTGGCACGGGGCGCTCGGCACAGTGATCTGGGGCTTTATTTTCCCAGCCTTTCCTCTGCCTCCCACCTCTCCCATACCTATTTCTTTGCTACGGTTTCCTTAATTCCACTCCCGTAGCTTCCTATCGTTCTCTGTCCCTTCTCTTGCTTTTTCTGGGCCTGCGTCCTACCCTTTAGTAGCTCAGAACAAGTGCCCTCCCCACTGCCCTTCCTTGGTCTTTCCTCCCCCAGCTCCACCTGCTTCAGGAGCCCCCTCCCCACAGGCCTCCCCATCTTATCCCAGCAGCTCCAGTCCCGAAAGGTTAAGCTAATAGCAGCTGCTTTCCCATCAGCTGCTCTTGTTTGCTCTACATAATTGCAGGAGAGGGGGCAGGGCAGGGAGCCCTCTGAGTGGTAGCGGGTGTATAGGGAGGGGGCTGCGCAGCCTCGTCCCTGGGAGGGGTGGGCACTGTGGGAAGGTGGCACTTACAGAAATGAGATGGTAGGTTGTGTAGGAACTGATCACTTGGGACAAGAATTGGGCAGAAGGCCCAGCTGTGGCAGAGTTACCTGGAGAAGGGAAAGTAGGGTCCAGGAGAAGAGCTGTCAGAGATGTTACTATTACTGGGAAGAAAATAATAACAATAATAATAGCCATAAGTAACATTTGTCAAGCAGGTACTGTGGGTTTAGGTCCTGTACCAAGACTGGTTTATCTCGCTGATCTTCACAATAGCCCCAGGATGCAGGTTCAGCTCTTGTGCCCATTTTACAGGAAACTGAGGCTCCAGGAGGTTAATTGTTGCCCAAGGTCACATGTTGCTAAATGGCAGAGGCTCAAACGGAGACTGCTCTTATTTACTCCTTCTGCTCAGAGAGGGTCGGCATTTGCAGGGATTTGGGAGGCCATTAGGTCCAACCCACTCATTGTCCAGAGGGACAAAAGGAAAGGGACTTGCCCAAACTCACAGAGCAAGTTATTGTCATAATTGGGCTGAGGATTCAGGTCTGATGCAGAGGGCGTTGCTCCCCTTCTGAGCCTCAGTCCCCTTGGAGACTTTCTGTGGAAGGGGTGCTTGGATGAGGGGCGCCAAGGTAGACAAGGCAGGCCTCCTGGTGGATGGTGTTGACCTGCGTGAGCATGGTGTGGGCACAAAGAAGGGGCAACGCCTCCTCTCAACCAGGGTGAGCAGCCCTGGCCTCCTGCTGGTGTGAGAATCTTCAATAATTCATCAGGGACAGAGCGGAGCCTGGAGCAGCTAGCGGAAGGTAGGGTGGGGAATGTCACAGCCAGTGGCAGTGAATTTAGGCCAGTACCAGAAAGCTGGAGATAGGAAGTTAGCATGCCTAGGTCCTTGGGCCAAGCCCTCTCAGCTGCAGACTTGGGGCCATGCTGGCCTCCACATTCCTGCCTCCCATTTCAGAGCTGGGGGACCACACATGGGCTCCAAACACAATAACTTGTCTCTTATTTTCTTCCCAAGGGATGGCTTCTCTTGGGATAGACATTGTTTTCTCTTTTAGACTTGGGGGCTCCCTAAGACAAGAACTGCGTCTCTATCATCAGATTGGTGCTTCCAGGGTAGGGACTGAGTCTCCCCCATCAGAGTGGACATTCGCCTAAGACAGAGATTGTGCCTCCCCCATCAGACTACTCCCCCTCCAGCCTCCGCCCCTGCGATCTGATGGTCACAGCAGCTCTAACATTGGCTCCATCCTGATCTATCCCTGGCCCTACCTCATAGTAATAAATAATCCTGTCTCTGCCTGGCTTCTGCCTGGGTACCCACCAGACTTTCCTTGCAGTGACCTGCTAGGCTGGATATGGCTCTGCTCAAGTTAACACTCTTCCTTCTGCCTGGCCCCTTAGCGATAGCGAGCACAGGGACCATCCTTCTTTCCCTTCTTGGTAAGCATCCATGGGCCCCTGGCTGGTTACGGCCATTTCCCACCATTCACACCACTAATGGGACCCTTGACGACAATGTAGGGAAAGAGTTGGTGATGGTGATGGGGGAGTGAGTAACTCAGAGGACATCTTTCTTGAGAGGGGGGTCTTCCAAACTTTTCTTGGACACTTCCAGTCTAGGGCACGCAGTGCCTCTGGAATTAGGGAAGCTCTCTCTTGTGGAAAATGACCTGATTCTGGGGAAACTACCCTCACTAGAAGCCAAAATTCATCTTCTTATGACCATCCCATGCAAACCTGATGATCTCCAAACATCTGCCTGCAAGTCTGCATTTTGCACAGAGCTGGGGTGCTCCAATAAATAGCTGCAGCCCACTGCCTACCATGGGTCCCCCAACACCCACATCTGCAGCTCATTGCATGCCTGGGTGCATGCCCCTACCTCTCATCAGCACTGCAGTGGACAGCTGTGAAGGACTAGGTGAGCAGATGGTCTCATTTGTATTCTGAGTGGCTAGGCTGAGCCATGGCTTTCTCGATGAGAACCCCATCCTCTCCCCCAGCTCCATCTTTCGAAACTTCTTCAAGCAGCATCAATAATGGGAATCGATTGATCAATAAGCATCCTGGCCTTGAAGCCCACAGCCCCTGTGGAGCTTCACTGCATCCCTAAGCACTTCAGCTCCCTGGCTACTTCATCCCCCATGCCCCATGCATCACTTCTAGGGATCTGGCCTTGCCTTCCCACCTGCCACCATCCCAAGAGACCAAGCCCCAGGACAGCTTTGATTTGAGTGAGCAAGGAGTATAGCCTGGTACTAGAGGAAGCCCTGGGGCAGGGGACCAAGGTCTGACTCTGAGTTCAGAATTGCTTGAATCTTATCAGGCACCATGCAGAGTAGGGGAAGGAGTGCCATACCTTCAGGGTATGAGAACTGACCCCTTTATCCCAACCTCCAAATACTGACTACTCAATATCTACCTCTTAGCACTTTCTAGCCAAGTGACTATTTCAAGCAGTACTGACCACCTATCAACCCAGCTCCAACCTCCCAATGCTGATGGCCCATGCTCAACCATCAAATGTCAACCATCCATCACTGACCAGCCACCCCTGATAGCCAGCCCAACATCAATGTGCTAATATATCTTCTCAACACTCACTCATCACCCATCACCAACATCTCTTCCTCAACATCCAGTAATGACCCTCAATACAGATCTCCCCAACTGACCGCCCCAAATTAACCACCCGAATCCACTCCTCATTGGCTATCTAAGATTCTACCCAATAAGAACCACCAGCCCCCCATCACTGGCTATCACCTGTTGCTTTCTGCTGGGCCCTGTGCAACTCTTCAGCTGTCAGCTGGTCACGGCTGGACTGCCCTGACCCTGACTGAGCACTAATCTGAACTTCCGCCAGCTCCTGGGACCTGTCTGGTCAGCCAGTTGTGGAGCTGTTGGGTCTCCAGTCGCGTTCCTCTCCATCTGACCAGGCCCTGATGACTCCTCTCAGCAGGCACTGACTAGCTGCACAGAGTTTGGTTGGGGCGGCTTTTCCTCACCATCCCTGGGCTGTCCTTAGAGAAATCTGGCTGCGGCTTGCTGGATGCCTCTATCACCTCCTCACTGCCAAGTTTCCCCATAATTCCAAGGAGGAGGCTCAGTTCCTCCTTTGAGGAGTGCTGCTGCCCCAGCTTCCCTGAGGGAGGATCTCTGGGCTCCTCCCCTGTTCTCCTGGGCACTGCCACAGGCCCCGGTAACTTGTCCTGAGCTGAAACAAGGCTGAGCTGTTGGCAGTGACTTCTCTTGGATTCTGTACCCTTTTTCTGCTCTCTAGCCCCATCTTGGGGATCCAAGGAGAGTCATCATCCACCCAGGTGGTGGACGACTGGAGGACACACATCACAGCGTGAAGGGAGAGTGGGCTCACATTCTTGAAGGCTGTCCAGGGCCCACTGGCTCAGGACAGAAGACAGATTGGGACAGCATAAGGGGCTTTGGGAGCCGAAGGAATTGGAGATGGAGATGGGAGGCAGATCAGAAGTCAAGGTACCTGTCATCCCTTCTACCTGCTACCTTTAGATGACCATGTAGAAACTCCTAGAGAGATGTAAAGACTGCCTTCCATCACTAGAACTTTCTAAGCTGTTGGAAAGGAGACAAGCTGCTGTGGTTCTTTCTAGCTGCAGGAGTCTCTGAGGCTGTGAGTCTAAGGCTAACCAGGCAGCAACCACGTGCTGGGCTGTCTACTGTGGGAGTGGGTCTTCAGGATTGCACGGGACATAGATTCATGGAGAGGAGATGGAGAAGGCATTCCAGGTAGAGGGAAGAGCCTGTGCAAAGACATGGAGGGGGCATGGGGAACATGTGCCAATTCCTAGGAGCCTAGAGAGCAGGCGGGATGGGGAAGAAGCTGAAGAGGGGTGGTTAAGGACCTCCTGAGTGCTCTTTCAAGGCATGAAGATTATTTTCTGATCCCTGAATCTGAGCATATGTGTGATTGGTGGTGTGTGTTTAAGGGCCTGGTGGGGCAAGATGTTTGAAATCTGGGTCACCTTGGACAAGTAGGTACTTTGGGCAGTGGAACCTTTTCCTCTTGTGTTTTTTTCCCCACCCTTCCCCCCAGTTGCAGGTCATACCAGTTAGCTTCTGGGGCCATCTTCCGGATAGAGTGGGAAGATAGAGTGGGGGTACCACTTCCCCAGTACCTCTGTCAAGGCCCTAGTACCTCTGAGGCACAGCGGCCCTGGTGTCCCGCCTCCTGACTTTGCCCTCCTGCCCTAGGCTGAGCCGCCCTTTCCACTTCTCTAGTTGAAACCCAATCCCATTCCTGCTGGTCCCAGGGCTCCCCACAACAGGACAGAAATCAATGTGCAATTTGCTGCTATTTGTAGATCTCCTTTCCCTGCTGGCCCCCAACCCCAGCAGGTCCTGACCAAGTTTGGCCCTGCCTCCCTCCTCAGTTAGATGGACTGGACATCTGCCCGGCCACATGGAGCCTGGTGCTGAGTACCTTGCAGTCGAGTGTGTTGGGGGGTATAGCCCAGAGGCCCCTGCAGGGGCCAGGGCTGATCCTCTACCCAGGTAAACTCCTGAGAATCTAGAGAAAATAAGGACAAAGCAGAGCATCAGCCCAGGAATCTGTATTTTAAGAAAACTCTCCAAGGAATTCAAAGGGGGCTGGTACAAGTATTCACTGCATTGGCTGCTGTCAGCCTTCCTTCCACCTGCTAGCTGTGCGGCCTTAACTTCTCTGTGCCTCAGCATCCTCATCTGTAAAATAAAGGCAATAATAGCTTTGGCCTTCTACATTGTCCAGAGGATTAACAGAGGAAATGCAAGCATGGGGCTTAACTCAAAGCCTAGTGCTTGATAGGACTCAATAAATGATTGATGATCACAGCAAGTGAGACTAAGGGCTCTGAGCACCAGCACACTGGCCTCCCCTGGGTGCGTAAGCCTGGTACCTACCCCAGAGCAGAGTACCTATGCCTGCTCCCACTGCACTCACTGCAGGCCCATTTTCTAGCTCCTGGCTAGTAGGTGGTAGAGGCTTCTCAGGGGGATGTGCAGGCACGGGCTTGACCGCTAGGGGCGGAGGAAAATAAAACTCTGACTCCCTAGGACTTTCTGAACTGCCAGTCAGGATGCTGTTTGAGGAAGCTATAAGATGCTCTCTATTGGAGGGGTCAGGGAGGGGCCCAAGTGGGAGCCTAGACACCCCAGGTGGTCAATTCTTATTGTTACAGGGAAAGCCAGAGAGCCTGAGGCATTGGGGGTGGGGAGTGGGGCCAATAAGACAGAGGAAAGCCGAATGCTTCTTTCCCAAGTGGGCAGATATCAATTCTAGAATCACAGCCCTTTCTCTTCCTCAAAGGGGTCTGAGATGCCCACTACTCACCTGCCACTCGAAAGACACAGGGCATGATAGTTACAGGTGTGGATTTCATTTCAGCTTATCTGGGTTTCTTTTTCAATTGTATTGAAGTATAATTTACATACAATAAAATGCACACATTTTAAGTGTTAAATTTGATGAGTTTTGACAAATTTATATGCACATATAACCACCACTACGATCAAGATACAGAACATTTTCATCATCCCCAAAAGCTCCCTCGTGCCCCTTCTCAGTCGATCCCCACATTTCCCCCAGCCCCAGGCAAGCACTGATCTACTTTCTGTCACTATAGATTAGATTTGTCTTTTCCAGAGTTTCATATAAATGGAATTATGTAATGTGTACTCTTGGTGTCTGGCTGTTTTTCACTTTTCATAATGTTTATGAGATTCATCCATGTTGTCGTGTTGTCAGAGTTTTACACTTTTTTATTGCTGAGCAGGATCCCATTGTATGAATATACGACAATTTGGCCGCCTGTTGATTGACATTTATGTTGTTTCCAGGTTTGGGCTGTTGTGAATAAAGCTGCTATGAATATTTGTGTACAAGTCTTTGTGTAATAATATGTTTTCATTTTTCTTGGGTAAATAGTTAACGGTGGAATGACTGGGTCCTCTGGCAATTGGATGTTTAACTGACAAACTGTTTTCTAAAGTAGTTGTATCCTTGTACATTTCTACTACCAGCACATGAGAGTTCCAGTTGCTCCCCAACCACGCCAACACTTAGCATGGTCAGTTTTCTAATGGGTGTGTAGTGGTAGTTGTTGTGCTTTTTATTTGCATTTCCCTGATAACGAATGATGTTGAATATCTTTTTCATGTACATATTGGCCGTTTTATATCTTCTTTTGACCATTTTAAAGTTAGTTTGTCTTATTGAATTATAAGAGTTTGCTGGATATAAGTCCTTTGTCAGATATATATGTATGGCAAATCTTTTCTCCCAGGCTTGCCTTATTATCTTCTTAGCTGTCAAAATTTTGATTCTGCTTGTTCCCTGTATACAATCTTGAGCAAGTTACTTAGTCTTTCTGATCCTTAGCTTCCTCATCAGTAAAATGGGGATAATAGTGTGTACCATACAGAGGTGTGATATTTAACTCAGTTCATGTATGTAAAGTGCCTGAACCCAGAGAAGGTCCTCAACTCATGGTGACGAGCACTGCTATTATTTTCAGGCAGTAACAGTCTCTCCTTCACCTCTTTGGGTTCTGGCCCTGATCGAGTAATATCTCTTTTTTGTCCATCTGGCTCTTAAGGATCCTATGGGCAGCCAATGCAGGGGCAGGAATAGGCGGGATGACTAGTGTCATTATCTCCATCTATCCTGTGTAGCTGTTGGCCAGACACACAGATTTGGGGACCACAGGTGCTGGTCCCAGAGATCCACCAACCTGGAGCTTTAGAGGGAGGGAAAGTATCTCTGGGAACACACAACTCCTCTCTGTGGACCTACAATTGTTCATTTATACCCACAATCCCTTAGTCATAAAAATCTACACAAGCACAGGCATACAACCCTATCACATTCCTTCTGGCACTCGCATGAACTCAGACACTACAAAAGCAAAACGCAGTGATCACCTACTCCCAGCCTCCACTGCCACTGATCAGGAGTGGCAGGCTCACTGGCCAGACCATGTATAATTCAGAGATTTGACCCAAAATAGTTCTATTCAGGCCCAGCCTCTTGGGCAGGGGAGGAGAAGTAGCAAGAGCAGCAGAAGAAGTGGGGACAGTGACGTTAGCCCCAGTGAAGACCCTAGAGTCTGCTTCTTGCTCCAAGTGCCTGGGCAGAGCCTGGAAAGAGGTGGGAGATTCAGGAACCCCCTGAATGGCTCCCTTCCCAAGTCGAGGGGTCCTTCTTTCTCCCTTCTGTACTCACAGTCCCACAGCCTCCAACCTGGGGAGACAAGGTCCCCTGAGAGGCAGGTGAGAGAGCAATCTGGAGAGCTGCACTGCCCACATAGGGCCACTCATACCTGCTGGGGCCTGGACTCCCCACCCACATGTCTCCAGTTCCCTGACACTTCTTCAGAGCCCAGGGTGAGAGGGACATGGCTCAGTTCTCAGGTGTCTTTGTTCCAGGCTTCCTATCTTCACCTTACCAATCAATCAGTTGATAAGTCCGCAAATATTTACTGAACACTCGCCCGGGCAAGGCTGGGTCCTAGGACATCAGAGGGCACCCGAGCTGTGTGCAGAGAGGCTCATAACTTGCTGAAGAAGGACATTCACTGAAAGGACAAGGACTAGGCCAGGGAGGGACAAGCCACAGGGGTCAAGGACAGGGGCTATGGGAAGGCTTCCACCTGAAGGCCTGGCTTGATCCAGGCCTGCCTGGATGGAGGGTTGGATTTGGGGAGGTGAATGGGCAGGAAGAAATGGCATGGGCTGGACAAGAGGGCTAGAAAGGACAAGGCTTTCTGGATGTTAATAAGAAGACAGGCTGACGGAAGTGGGACCGTATAAAGAAGTCACAGGGCTGGACTGGCATGTCCTCCACCCTTCCATAGTCAACGAGGACAGGGACTAAACCATATCCAATCTCCCGGCGATTTCCCCCAAGATTCTGTCACATGGTGTTAACCACTTTGCCTTGGAGGTCAGCCTGCTTGGGTTCAAATCCCAGCATCAATACTTCATTGCCCCGTGACCTTGGGCAAGTGACTTAACTGTATCTGTCAACTGGGGTTAATCATAGTCGCTACCTCACAGCCTTATTGAAGAGATTCGTGAGAAGTGTACATATGGTGCTTAGCCTTGCAGCTATCCCGACCGTCTTATCTCCCATGTTCCTGTGCAGAGAGAAGCAGCAGTACGGGGTATCTTCAGAACCCCACTGGCTGACCAGGAGAGACTAAAGAGATGGTGCTCCCACATAGAAAGCAAGCGGGCTTCCTGGCAGAAGAAGCCTGTGAGGTACGATTTGATTCAAGGTACCTGACTTCAGAACACCTAGCAGCAAAGGAGACTCAGACCCAGTGGTACGGGGGGCCGTGTTACCCGTGGAACACAGCACTTCCCATGATGCTGTGGGAGTCCCAAGGGCTTTGATTTTGCTTTGCCATGTGGGTTGCTTTGATCCCTAAATTCTGGGGGCTCCCTCCGTCCTCTCTTCCTCAGTCTCCATCCATCTCTTTGGGTCTCTGGCTCAGTCTTTTCATCACTCTCTGCCTCCACCTCTCTTAGTCTCCCTAATTTGGTCTCTGAGTCTCACCCTCCCTTCCTTCTTCCAAGTCCGTCTCAGGTTCTGATTCCACCTTCCCTATCTCTTCTTTGCTTTCCAGTCTCTCCAGGGACCTCCCTAAAACTCCACACTCTCTTCCTGAGACTGGAGGCGGTTGGGGAGCAGGGAGAGGGTCCCTGCCTCTGAGGGCCCCACTCCAGGCCAGCCTTATCGATTAGAGCTTTCTTCAGAGAGAGAGAGACATCCATGACTCTGCTATAAGCCTCGCCAGCGCTGCTAATATTAGCCCAGGAAGGCAGCTCACTGATGGATTAGGAGAAATTAAGAATTCAAATTCTGTAATTTGAATTAGAGGGCCCCGCTTGCTGACAGCTAATACTTCCCCAGAAATTAATGAATGAAGGAGGGATGGCAGCACTGGTTTTCCTCTTTGACAATAGAATTTTCCCCATAATCTGTGCCTTTGAAAGCCCCAGCCCCAAGCAGGCGCTTGCCCAGAGAGCTGGGGTTCCATTTGCCTCAGATCTTATTCCTAGATCCTCATGGATCCCAGAAATTCCCAGGCTCTGTCCTCCTAATTCTCAACAGAGCCCTAGGCTCCTGCCTGCTGGTGCCCCCAGCATGAGCTAGCCTGCTCAGGGAGAGGCGAGACAAGGCTTGGAAAGATAGGCTGTTGGGCACAGGCAAATCTTGCTTTCTGTCCCTCCTGGCTGTGTATGGCCCTGGCAAATGTCTGAACCTATCATATCAGGACTCTAGTTTGTAAAATGGAGATAATAATCACCCCTTCTCTCAGGGGTGCTATGATGTACAAGATGCAAAGCATGGTTACCTTCTTTCTCTCTCCCTCTCTGCCTCTTTCGCCTGTGCATTTCAGCTGTGTGGTCCTTCAGAATGCTCAGCAACTTCCCCACAGCCAAACCACACCCAGACCTCCTGCAGGAAGTCTGCCGGGGCTTCATCCTATTGAGACTGCCGGCTCCTGAGTGCCCAGGGCCTCATTTCTTCACCATCTTTTCTGCCAAGTCTCAAAGTTCTAGGTTATCCTGGGAAGGAGGTGTCCTGTCTCCTAGACCAGATTGTCTGCTTCCCCGCGGCCATACTGGCCCCATGCTTGCCACTCAGTAGTTGCTCAATAACTGATAAATTAATTTAACCAACATCTTCTGCTCTCTTTGTGCCTGCCTCACTGTCCCTCCACCCATGCCCACCAAGGGCCTGGTCAATGGTTGCTGATAACTGGCAGATGCTGGAGTCTGTCAGGGCCTGGACAGTTCCTGTCTCAGTCCCAGTGCCTATGTCTTGGTGGAGAGGTCAGGGGGCACAGTCACTCCTGCTGTGGGTCGCTCCCCAGAGCACATTCTCCAAAAAGAAGCTTTTAAGCAAATTTCTAAAGAACATTGACATGGGGTTTAAGGTGATGGGGAAAAGTCTTTAGAGGGAGCCCTGGGAAGGCCAGAGGTGGGCCTTTCACTATGTCCTTCCTCCCGACCCCTCAATCTTTGGGACACACCCTGCCCCTGCCCTCCTGCCCCCGTCCCAGGCTCACTCTGTCTTCCTGGCACCTGGCTGTCTGGCTCAGGGATGGGGAAGGACATCTTTAGCTGCTGGGGCAGATGGCCCCTGCAAGGCTTGGAGCCCACAGGTCCCCATAGGATTGGCCACCAAGGAATTGGGGTTGGACTTCTTCAGCCTCTTGAGAGCCAGGACATACAGTATATCAATAGAAATGGCTATCTTGGAGCCAGGATGGGCCTTAGGGGTTACCTAGGATCAATTCTCTCTTTGACAGTGAGTGAAACAGGCTCAGAATGTATGCAGTCAAATCCCAACAGTCTGGCTAACAGGGAGAAAGCTGGCGGGGCGATCGCTGGAGCCACTTACACCAAACTCCTTCTAGAAGGCTCTTTGGGATTCTGGAAAATCAGACATTCTTTCCAATTCTGCTTCCTCGGGCTAATGTTTAAGCAAAAATGTACTCCCAGGTAGGCTGAGGCTGGAAGCAGAGATGGGCGATTGTCAGAAAAGCAGTTTTCTAAGTGGCTAAGGGCAGCTTTGGGCAGGGAACATGGCCGCAGGAATCCTGCCTCGCCTCCAATCCCCCTTCCCCAACCTGCTTGCCTGGGAAGCATTCCTCTGCGTCAATTTTTCCTTTCCTGCTCACACAGATCCAGGATGAATATCAGGGATGGGGGTGGGGGTGCTAGGAAGAGTGGCTGGGAAGCGTCTACCGCCCTTCAAGGCCCAGGGGCTAGTGGGCTCCTGCCTGACTGACATTCCCATGCTGCTCTGGCCGCCCATGGCCCCTCTGGTGCCCAAATCGCCTTTTCCCAGATCCAATTAAAACGGTGTTTGGAGCAAGGAGCAATCACATAATCATTTTCTCCAGTAAAGTTACTGGCTGGAGCTCAATTTGAAAGCTGAGCTGGAAATTGAATCTGAAGGATGGAGACAGCAGAGGGGTTGGGGGGAGTGGTTAGGGCTCTTCGTAGGGTTCAAAGGGTGGTGGCTAAGGTCACCCCTCCCACTGCAGGCATCGGAGGTGTCATAACCCTCGCTCCTACTGTCCATCACCATCTTACTCTCTTCCTCAGGTCACAGATGTCTCTCAGGGCTGCAGGGCTCCCAGACCCCGGGAGGACAACAGGGTCAGAGCCCATGTCATCAGACTTACTTTCTCAATTCACGGGCCCGACTAGGGAAGCCACATGCCCAAAGTCACCCAGAGGGGTTAAGCAAAGATAGGACTCCGACCAGGTGGTAAGTCTCCAACCAGACCTCTGTCTCCACCCCAGGTTTCCTGTCTCCCCAGACAGCTACACCCTCCCCATCCACCCTCTCCTGCTCTGCCTACCTCTTATCTCCCATGGTCCTCTTCTCTGCGAAGGGGAGGGGAAGGGCTTACCTGTTTGCTCTCTGGTCCAACGAACTGCGCCTGCGGTGGAATCCTCACGCACCCACAGCTGAAATGCCCACCACACTGGGTTGTCCTGCCCTTTGCAGTGTCCTTCCTCACAGCACTAGACCAGGGGTCAGAACATCTATCACTTGTGCTGGCTCACTCATTTCTGTCTTCTTCCCTTCCTTCAGCAAATATCCACTCTGTCCTTACCTCATGTGAGGCCCCGAGCAGGGTGCCAGGGATGGGTAGGGACAGATAGAGCAGCAGCTGCCCTCAGGTCTCAGTGGCAGATGGGAACAAGTTGACAACCGTGACAGGATAGGAGGGCCCTTACCTGAGCTGGGGAGTCAGAGGGCTTCCTGGCTGAAGCGCCCTCTAAGCAGAGGCCTCAAAGCTGAAGAGGAGCGTTTTCCCCAAGATGAATGTGAAGACTGGGAAGTAAGAAACAACCAGATGTGACACTGGGCAAGCTGTGGTCTCGCTCTCCTCATCTCTAGAATGGACTTCCTGCTCTGCCTGCCTCACAGGATTCTGGAGAGAAATGGATATAGACGTACTTTGTGAGGTGGAAAATTCCATTCAATTGATTCTGTTGTTAAAGGGGGAAATTTTCCCCCTATTCCAGACAAGAGGACAGAGTCCGAGGAAGGGGTGATGAGGGTCGGTGAGGGAGGCTGGAGGTGGGAGGAACAGGAATTCAGGACTTGCGGTTCTTTGGGATCGAGGGGGGTGCGGTACAAGGAGTTGCGGGGGTGGGAGAAACCACAGAGCTGGCAGCTGCTGGCGGAGCTAAGTCTGGCTGCTGTGGTCAGTGTCCTGTTTCCACACAGCCAGTGCCTTCTCGGCCTTGGGCACTCCGGGCCCTGAGAATCAAGGTGAGACACGAAGGGGACCTGGTCCCCTCCCTGCACCTCTCAGGCAATCAATACTTGCTCCACCCTCCCTGCCTTCAGCTGTGCTCTGCTAGATGTGCTATTCTGAAACCGACTGGCTGGCCAAGAGAGGGACCCCTCTCCCAACCCCACAGAAGCCCCTCCCCAAGGGAGGGCTCAGGAGGAGAATTGGCCATGGGCAAGTTTGTGCCTTCCTTACCAGTGGCACCAACTACTGGGCGTCCCGCCCCCGGGCACTCCCAAACTCACGCCTGTGGCCCCAGCGCCCTTCCTGGCACAGCTGGCCCGGTCAGCAGCTGCAGGGGTGAGTCACAGCTCTCATTAGACCTTAATTAATCAATTGAGTTAATCAGACAGCTGGGATGTGCTGTGGTTGCAGATGGGGGCAGGAGAGAGAAAGAGCCAAACCACGAAGGGCCAGGTCAGATGAGCTGGGGCTCCCAAGGCCAAGGTTGGCGGCAGAGCTTGTTGGGGTGGCAAGCGGGGAGCGTGCTGGCCAAGTCCACACCTGAGCTCCCTGGAAAGGAGGATGAACGGGCTCAGCAAAATCCCATGACGGGCCACTCTGACAGGTGCCCTTTGCTGGGTGCCAGAGATAGAGCCCGGGGAAGGAGAAATCAGGACCTCCTCCACCCCCTGCTTCCTCTCTCATTGTTTATCTGGTCACAAGTGTCTCTCAAAACTGTTTGAAATCCTTACTTGAATGGAGTGAGGAAAGGAAAGAAAGAAAAAAGACCAGAGAAAGGCAGGTCCTCACATTCCCAGTGATCCCAGCCTGATGGGGGAATAACATGTCTCCTGGGGATGCAGACAGAGCTCCAGGCTCAGAGAGAGAGGGAGACACTCATCTCTCCAGTTGAGCCATGCAGGCTCTGGGCATCTGGACCGGGGGGATGGGGAGGGGCGGGGGACCAGAGCCAAGATGGGCAGGAGTCCAGGAAGAATATTGGGAGGAAGGGAGCACTTGAGCGGAGTTTATATTTATAGTGATTTGCAAAATGTTGTTTCATTTGTTTTTTTTTCTCACATCCAACCTTGGAATTACCTTGGGGAGAGGTGAACAGGACAGGAAGTGTGATAGTGGGAAATGGATTTAGAGAGGACTCATGGAACCCCCACCCCCAACCCCAGACCCTGCCCTCCAGGAGCTTACAATTTCCACAGTGCAACAAGCTAAACGCAGTCTCTGGTGACCCAAAGTCCGAGGCTGTGAGAGATGAGGGTCCAGGGCCTGTGACGGGACGGGAGATGGATTCAAGGACAGCAGGCTTTCTGATAAGGCTGTGAAAGTGTTCACAGAAGAGACGGCATGTGAGCCAGGCCTTGCAGATGGGTGGGGTTTTAATAAGCAGAAGTGGCCATGGAGAAGAAGGATGATGCAGGAGGAGAAAACTCTCTGGGCAAAGAAAGGCAGGGAGTGTGGACGGCATACGGCGCAGTCAGTCCCATGAGTTGGGCTGAGAGCAAGGTTCTTGTTTGTCAGCATGAGAGGGCTTTATGGCAGAGGGCTCTTTGGCACCGCCAAGGAGTCTGAAACTGAATTTAGTAGGCACTGGGAGTCACTGCAAATTTCTAACTGGGAAGAACGGGCTTAAAGCAGTTTTAGAGACGGGATGTTTGTGAAGGCCATTCTGTGTAGGATAGAATCAAGATGGAAAACACCTGAAATAAGGCAGGGGGGAGAGAGAGTGAGAGAGAGAGAGAGAATGTGTGTGTATGTGTGTATATATGTGGGTATGTGTATATGTATTTGTGAGTCTATATATGTGTATTTGTGAGTGTGTGTGGGTCTAGTACAGTGGTTCTTACTCTTTTAGGAGTCACAGATGTCTCTAGGCCTTGACAAAACCTTAGATCCTTAGCTTAGAAAAACGCACATACTTGAGGTTTTGCCTTCAGTGATAGGAGGCATGTTCACAGATCTCCTGAAGCCCATTTGCTGGACCTCCTAGGGTTTCAAGTAAAATCCCAGCTCTGCCCCTTAGTCTGTAAAAGCTATAACCGAGGTCTTACTGTGGCTCTCAGGACCCAGAAGGTGTGCTGAGGGTACTTGGTTCTGGGCAGCCTGGCGCCTTTCCCCACACCCGTCCCCTGGCAGGACAGTTCTGCAACCAGGACAGAGAGGACTGGTAGGTAATAGGATCTGGGGCCACTTGGGCACAGGAGCAGCCGGCCCAGACTGGAGAGCTCCAGGCTGCCAGGCCCCCTTCCCTGGCGCTCAGCTCAGCATCAGCAGAAAATGTCAGGCGAGACCCGGGAGGGCTGCCTCCCGGTCAGCACTGAGCGCCTTTCACATTGCCCTGAAATAGCCTTGTTCACTCCTTCCCACAAACCCCAGTGTTGAGAGCAGTTGAGAAGCAGGACCCAGGTGTTCTGGCTCCATATCAGAGAGGGTCAGTTAGGCTGTTCTGGCTTTGCTGTGTGATTCCTGGGGAATCGCACGCTGCCCAGGGCCTCAGCTCCCACCCTCTCCCACCAGCAGGAGCCTGCCCCTCCCAGGAATAGGGTGGCCCCTGCGGACCGTGAGAACCTGCAGGCAGGAGCCACCAAGGAAAGGGCAGCCATGGAGAAGGCTTGCCTGCCCTGCCTCCCCCCTCGCTTTGCCTTTTACTCATGCGTGCTCACAGCTTCCAAAGCTGACATTCTTTGTGTAAGAAATCTCCCACCCCTGCCGAAGCGGGGGTCGTCATGACCATCCCTGTTTGATAGATGGCAGAACTCAGAGAGGGGCCTTGCTTCAGATCCCACAGCCAGAAAGCAGAGGCACTGGGAATGAAAAGAATTTCCAAGTCCAGCTGACGGCTCTTCCCTCCACTCATGGCTGCTGCAGATGCCTAGGGTACCAGAAAGGGGAACGCAGTGTTCACCCCAGCCCCAGTCCTGCCCAGGAGAACTAGGGACATACAGTGGTCTACTGCCATCAGTCTATCTCCCCCAGAGAGCCTCTGCCATCAGTCTGTCTCCCCCAGAGAGCCTCCTGGGGGCCATGGTAGGTCCCTTGAATCCATAAAATTCACCATCCACACAAAGGGATGCTCTGCCTTGCATTCTCCAGGGGCACAGTTTGCCCTCTGCTTCCAGAGGCCCCTCCCCACTGTCACAGAGGCAGAAGCCCCTTACCCTGTGGGCTTCTTATTCTAGAAGGTCCAGTATGGTAGCCACTCACCACACATGGTAACTGAATACTTGGAATGTGGCCAGTGCCATATGTTGAAATAATATTTCAGATATGTTGATTAAATTTAAAACATAATTTAATTTCCCCTTTCTTTGTACTTTTTAAACATGGCTACTAGAACATTTAAAAGTGCGTGTGTGGCTTGCACTATATTTCTGTTGGACAGTGCTGCTCTAGATAGCAACAGCCCCTCATCCCTATACAGTGTTTGGTATAATTTCATTAAAAACTCTGTGAGACGATGTTGAATGTCAACTGTAATTGAATTTTTTTAATTAAAAAATAAAACTGTGAGATGAGAAAAGTGGGGGTTAACTGCCTCAATTTTACAGACAAGGAAGGTGAGACTCCAGGGGATCAAATGACATGGTCAAGGTCATATAGACAGGAAGGGGTGGAGGCAAGATACCAGGGGTGGAGGCCAGGTGTTCCTGACTGTAGAACAGACCACTTTACAAGACAATCCAGAGACGCCCTCTCTCCACCTTGGTGCTGACCCACCCTGAGCCACTCACTTCTTCACTTCCCCTAGCCCCAGCCGAAGCCCCTCTCCCCATCACTCGCTCTGGGAACCTCCCGCCAGAAACATCCCCCTGACAACCCCATTAAGACTAATGCCTCTTGGCCCTCGACTGGAGCCGGAGTCTAATCAAAGCTGGTGCCTGTGCCCTGTCATTAAGAGCATGCTCCTGTGTATCTGCTGCCATTCGCACAAGTGCCCCAGGGCCAAAGAAGCAGTGGCCTCTGCTCTCTGGGGCACACCCACTTCCCCTCTCGCTCTGATCCTCAGCTGCTCCCCTACCTGTGTTCCGCCCCTTCTGCCTCCTCCTTGGAGAGGAGCATATTCAATGAGGCTAGGGGACTGTTTCTTTAATTTCCACCCCCCCTGTCGGTCCCTGGAACGTGATAAAAATACCCAGCATTGATCTTTTTTTCTTCCCCTTCTGCCGGGGTAATGTTTACCCAGGTGTCAATCAGGAGAAGAATTTGGCTTCCTAATTTCTCTTCTCTTCCCTGGGGGCTTCGTGTCTCCCCGCCTCACATGGACACTGAGCTAGAATCAAGGTTACTAATAATCCCCCAGCACACACAGACACCGAGAGCACATATATTAAAGTCACATATTGATTTATATTTTCGGGTCCCTCTGCCTTTCTGCCCAGTCTCAGCCTTTCTCTCTGCCAAGGAGAAAAAAGAATTACACAGCTATATTTATCACTAAGATGTTTAGTGTAAAGAGCATTGTGTCCGAAGGTAATTCCCAGCCCCCACCCTCTTTGGGGGTATTTTTAAAAAAATACTGTGGCATTGCCTGTCCATAAGCATTTATCCTTTGTTGTCCATTCTTTAACTTTTCCCTGAGGGAAGCGGTGAGAGATTTAAGGTAGACTGTTGGGAGGACTTCCCGACTTAACGAATGGTGGCTGCCATCCCTCAGGAGGCCGGCGGGGTTGTCTTGACAACAGATAATCCTGTGGCTGGTGAGAGTAAGGGTGGGTAGGAAACTGTGTGAAAGGTGGGGCAATGGATTCATTCACTTCTAGAGGTCGCCCATTGGTCCAACTAACACCTCATAATTAGTGACTCACTCATATGGTCCCATTCCACAGTTGGGAAAATCAGGAGGCTGAGGAGTGAGTTTACTTTCCGCTGGGGCTCTGGATTCTACCTCGTCGCCCCATTTGGACTCTGAGCTTGATGGGAAGATAGCTTTCCTCCAGGCCTGGTGGCTCCTGCCCTGAGGAGGGGGAGGGAGGCATGGGTCTCTGGCTGTGGGGAGGTGACAGTGGTGGGAGCCAGGAGGAGGACAGAGTGTCTGGAGATTCTCATTCTTTAAGGTGAGATGGGGGAAGGAAGCGCTCCCAGAGCTCTAAGCTCAGAACGCCTGTCACTCTATCTGGCGGGGCTGCCATTTAAAAATGCCAAACTATTTGACTCTAGTTCCCTCAAGAGTCTCTTGGAATGGAGGCCACGCTGAGCATGGGAACTCACAGGCAAACTCACCACCGTCTTCTTCATGCCCGCTGGCGAGTTTCCTTAGCGTTCACATACATCCTCTCCTTTATTGTTCACAAATGCTCTGGGAGGTAAGAGGGTGTCAGTCCCATTTTTTTTCAGTCCCATTTTATATGTGGGAAAACTGAGGTTCAGTCACTTATCCAGCATCATAAGGCCAGGACAAGGCAAGCCTCCATGACAGTTTCCTGATTCCTCTCTGCAGGGCTCCCCTCCTCATCCTTGCCACGGGGCCCTCCAGCCTCCTTCCCGGGCCCTGCCTGGGGTCCTGGCTCTCTGCCCAGCTCCAGGCCCAGCTAACTCTCTCTCCATCCTTGGTGCCGCAGTTCCTCTCCTGGTTGTGCTCAGATGCACACGGGCTGGGGGTCAAAACTTCCTCTGGTGGAGCCTAACTGCATCTCACTGCCAGCCCAGCCTCCGCCAGGGACTCTGGGGGGCTGGCTGTCTCCTGCTTTCCTTTTAGTATTTTCCAGTAGCTTGACTGAGTCGCTTCCATCCAGTGTCCCTCACTTCATTCTGGAACTTATTTTACCCTGTGGCAGGGCTGAGAACTAAGGCCTGTGGAGTTCCTCTGTGTGCCAGCCCAGTCCAGGGTGCTGTCCTTCTAGTTGTTGACCCCACAACAACCCTGCAAGGTGAAGGCTGAGTCCATGTTACAGAGGGGGAAACTCAGACTCAGGGAGCACAAGTAACTTCTCCTAGGTCACCCAGAGGGTAAGAGGCGTTGCTGGGATTGAGTTAAATCTGTGTTAACGCAAAATTCTGGCTTTGAAGTTCAATCTTTAGCTCACTCCTACTGTCAGGCTGTCCCCATGAGACAGGCCACAGGAGGGCGGGGGCCAGACAGTGCAGGGCGCGGCAGGAATCAGCAAAGAGTACCCTCCTGGGGAACTTTCCCCATTGAAAATCTGTTCCCCTCGCGGCCACGGGTGATGTATGGCTGGAGCTGATGAGAAACGTGCGGCGGAATCGAGGCTGGCGGCGCAGGCGGCGCGGGCTGCGGGGGCTGCGCGGGAGGCCAGGCGGGGGCAGCGCCGCATTGAGATTCTGCAGTGCGGGGGCGGCGCAGGCCCTGACACGGGCCAGGTAATTGATCTGGAGGTGCCAATTTGCAGCAACTAAATATTTGGCTTCTGCCTCTGCCCGCTCCGCACTCTGCTCAAACAAACTTCAATT
>NW_024352004.1:1137369-1231067 GCF_902729225.1 Pteropus medius
TTCCGGATCACCAAGCACCGGGAGAGATAGCACAGTAGGGGGGACCCATGGAGGCAGCTTCAGGCTGGAGCGGTGGCTGAACCTGAGCTGGGCAGAGTGGAGGGCACCCACTATATGCCCTGTGGGGGACACAAATAGGGCAAGCCCAACACCCTTACTCTGGACAGCCAAGCATGTGTATTCCGGCTGGGAGCCGGGGGAAGATGGAGCCCTCTCCCAATGCACCCACCACAAGAACTTTGACGATGGCCTTGCCGGTCAACAGCACCCACTGAGCGGCTTTCCTGAGCACCGCAGGGTGCCTGGGGCACTGGGCGCTGAGGTCCATCTCCTCTCCCTCATCAGCCCATCTGTTGGGTCGGTGAATCCAACCCAGGCCCCACCCCTAGAGGGCGCTTAAGGAAAGGGTTTGGGATGGCGGGGGCGGGGAGGGGAGCAGTAAGATCCTGGGAACTGGAGAGAAGTCCTGGGGACATGGCTACAGCCTAGAGCAGAGGAAGGGATCATTGGGTCACAGTTGCCTCTTTTTGCGGTTCAAAACAAAAGAGAGCAACAGTACTCATTCACTGGGTGGAGTTAGTCCATAGAGAAGTTTCTGTCCCTTGAGGATCTTGTAGTACTTTGTGGAAGAGACCCCAGGGCTGGGAAGGGGAGCTAATCATTGATGCTGGGAAGCTGGGGCATCTCGGGGTCTGCTGATGGGCAGCCTGGGGGGTAGTTAAGACAGTTATAGGAGAGATGTGATGAGGGATGGAGTGGGGGTAGGGGTGGCAAAGAGGCATCCAGGCCCACCGGTATGGGTAGATGCAGACAGATAGAAAGTGGAGGGGAGTTAGGGTCCTTTCATCTCAGTGAAAGTTTCCTGAGGGCCAGAGGAAGAAAGTAAGGCTGAGGGGCTGGGAAGGTAAATGAGCAGGCTATTGTCCCCTCCCACATTTCTATGCCCTACCTTCTGGGGTAGAAGGATGGCTTCTAGATTTACCCTTTCACCCAGTGAGTCTGTTGCTGGTCCACTGAGCTGCAGGCTGAAGCCCCTTTCCTCCTCTCTTCCCCTTTAAACCCTCTCTCCCTGGCCCCACAAGGAACCCCTTGGTCCAAGGCTGGATGTGGGAACACAGGTCCTGGCCATGTAGATCAAGGCTTCTAGATATTCGGATGGCTCTGCGGGGCTCTGCTGGACCAAGGAGGCCTGGGTGCCATCCCCATTCCCAAACACAGAGCTCTGGGGAAAATTAGTCTCACCATCCTCGTTTGTCCCTCTTCTACTCCAAGCAGTTGTCTGTCCCCCCAGAACTTTCCTCATCGGCCCTCTTTGTGGCTTCGGGCACCACTCCATCATCACAAGAGAGCTGGGTCCAGAAGCCTCCCCATCCACTGCTGCTCTCCTACTCAGCCCCTCCAAGGAGCTGCCGCATTCCCTGCCCCAAGCCCCTTCCCAGCCTGTGAGCTGGACACCTGCTCCCTCACATTCCCTCCCTCCCTCCTGCCCTCTCCGTGGGCGCTGAGCTGTGGAGCAGAATGATTTCCTGTAATTGGCCAGCAATCCGGCTGCCTGACTTGTTCTATCGACATGCTGGTTAGCTGGAAATTGCATTGGAATCTGAACGATGGGGAGGAGAAGGGAGGGGAGGGATGGGAAGGGGATGAGAGGGTGAGGAGCAAAAAGAGATTCTTTGGGCCCCAGCTGGGTACAGCCTCAGCTCTGTGGGTGGAAGAGAGGAGCCAACAGCCACTTCTCCTTTTTCTGGAAAGGAGCCGAAAACAAGCCACAGGACCTCACCATCTCCTTCATTCTGCTCATCTTTCATCATCTCCGGGGGGGCTGCCTGCCTATCCCCTATGTACCCCCATGGCCTCAGGTCATTACTGCCACCCCATTCCCTCTCCTGCTCCTAGGACTGGTTCCTCCTGACCTAAACTGTCTTAGCAAGAACTAGGGGTGCTCAGCAGACATGGCTATCCCTTTCATCCAACTTCTAGCCATGAAGTGTCCCAGACCTTTCCCTGTCCCTCCCTCCACCCTTCCTAAGGAAAGAGAGCATCAGAACATTGGAAGAAGAGTTCAGTTAACTCCTAAAGAGCCAAGGTGTAATTAACCGGGGCAGTGCAGACAGTGGGAGAAGCAGTGTACTGGGGTTCCAGAAGCTTGGCCATGATGCCTGCTCCTTTTTTGTGCCGGGTGCGTCAACCTCTGAAGCTCTGTACCTCTGTGAAATTCTAGCCCCGCCTCCTTCATTCCTTCGCAGTTGGGAGATTTCAAGGAGATAACCGTAAGAACTGTTCTGTAAACTGTAAAGCTCTGCGAATTACCCTAGGGCTAGCTGGGCTGGAGATGAGGTCTGCCTGTCCCCTTCAACTCCTGCCATGAGAAAGGTGCCTCTACTACCCTTGCTGGTGTCTTCATTGCTCCACGCCAGGGTGGTAAGGTCCCAAGACTAGGGAATGAAGCGCAGGGCCCCACTGCAAGCCTGGAGGGTAGGAGTCGGGGTTCCGCGCCTTCCACCCTAGCGAGGGGTGGGGTGGGGACACAACCCATCCCAGAGGCGCCAGGGCTGCGCGGGGCCGCAGCTCCAGCAAAGAGGGCTTGGGTGAGCGACGCGACTTTTTCATTAGCGCCCAGGGCCAGGCAGCGCGCCTCTGCCTCTGCCGCCCCTGGGCCCGCTCTCCTTCCACAGCTGTCCAGTCGGGGATCAGAGGCCTAGAGCGGCCTGGAGGGAGGCGGGAACGCCACCGGGAGAGTTAGTAACCGTTCAGCAAACGCCCGCCACGGAGGCCCTATCCCAACCCGGGCGGGTGCTGCCATCTGCTGGCCAGAGGGGAGGCCGATCGCTCGCATGCGAAGCTGGGGGTCCCAGTGGCCTCCCACTGTTTCCAAGGCTTCAGAGCACCCCTCCGAAAAGTAGGTCTTTCTCTAAGGCCACCTTGGGTCACCAAGCTTGGGAAATGGAGGCGGTGAGGACCGAGGCTTGAGGAAGGGGAGTGGAAGCTGGAGCAGGAGCAGGAGCAGGGTGTGGGGACGACAGGATCCCGTTTACCCCACACTTCCAGGCTGGCCATCCTCTGACATTCTTGCAACAAACTCAGCAGACTGGGTTAGGGAAGAAAATGATTCTTTAGAACTTTATAGTTTGCACTGTCATCATTTATTAGGTCCTTTGATGTAAGATGATACCTACCGGATAGAAGAAACTGGAGCCAAAGGCCAAATAAGTAGGAAACAAGGCCAGGTAGAAATCCCAGGTCTGCTCCTCCCCAAGGTAGCTCAGGGATACAGTGCACAGAGTTCTGAAGCCTGGCTCCACATTTCTGGGCCTGGAGTCAGAATCAATGTTATAGGGAGTCACGTACCTAGCTAGCAGTGTCCAGCACTCACGGGCATTTGTGAAGTCATTTTTCTCAATGATTGGGCACTGTAAGTGGTCCATACCTTTCCTCTTTTTGCTCTTCCTGCCAGATCCCACCAAATCCAGGAAGCAGCTGCCTTCTCCCTTTTCTCATCCTGCTCTGGCTCCTACCCCAAAGCTCACTACTTCCTGGCCTAGCCTTTGCCCCTGTGGGTTTGCAGTGAGTTAATGAGCTGGTCTCCAGGGAATGGAACAGCTCTGGGAAAGGGGGCACTAAATATGGCCACACCGGCATTCACATTTGTCACACTCATTTCTGGCCTTAATAGGCTGCTGGCCGCAGGATCAGCGCATCAGCAGGTCTGCCAGCCCTGGCAAGGGAAAGATGATGTCCACACTGGTCTAATTGGGTTGGGGAAGGATGATGGAGTAAGTAGGTGCGATGCTGCCTCCGCACCTCCACCCACCTCTCACAAGCGTATACCTGGACCTAGCTGGCATCCTCCTAGGGCCCCAGAAGTCAGAGGGCCCTTCTGGGGCCCAGACTTCAGTGTGGAAGGAGGCCAAGTGTAACCCAAACGGTCTAAGCCAAGTCTAGGAACCTCCATCGGTCCATGTGCTAGGGGAACAATGGCAGCACAGGGAATTTCAGGTCAACACACTTTATTAAGCACCAACACAAGGCAGGCTGTGCACCAGCCGACATGGAGATGAATAAGACAGTCCCTGCCATCAAAGGACTTAGAGTCTAAGTAGGGGAAACCAACCAGCTTCGGGCTGATTACTGTGGATGCAGGTAAAGCATGGGGCTGGTGGCATCCCAGAGCACCTAACTCAGCCTGGGGCTTCAGACAGTGCCTAGGCTGGGAGACAGTCAGTTATAGAGGGGGGGAAAAAAAAGTATACTAGGTCAGAGAACAGCACAGTGAAGGCACAGAGGCGAGAAACAGGCTGGTGCACGTGCACTACCAAGAGTTCAGGGCTGGGGGCACATGGAATGGAAGGTAGAGTGGTGGGACGCGGTGAGCAGGGCGAGGGGAGTACTGGAGAAATGCCAACGTGGGACGGTGAGTCATCCCAGAGGAGGCCCGGCCTCTGCCGGCTACTGCATTACCCACGGGTCCAAAGTCATTTGCCATGGTCCATGAAGGAGGTTTTGGCCATGATGGGGCATGTGCTCAGAGAGAGTCCAAGCCCAGGGAACCTCCCAGCTTTAAACACTGGTGAGGGCCACAGAACAGTGTTCCTCACCTCCACCCACAGGATATGTGTAACAGTCTCCTCCTGCTGCTTACAGAACCCATCACGGACATGGTTCTACAGGTAGTTCCAGAGGAAGGGGTCCTGAGGATGGTGGGAGGGAGTATCTACTGACAGAGGACTATTTCTCTGCCTCAGGATGCACCCCAAATAAGGGTCAGCCCAGTGCAGGGCTCTAGCCCAGATTGAGAGAGAGAGGGAGAGACAGAGAGGGAGGGACACGAGGGGGTTGGGAGGAAACAGAATGTGTTCATTACCTAGCTTCAGCCTCTGAGGAGATAGAGGCCTGGGGCTTCCTGCCTTGGAGTGCCCACTAGGGGGAAGGCAGGAGGTAGCGGGTGAGCAGGTAGAGGAGGCTGGCAATGCCAGCCAGACCTGTGAGGACCCCGAGCCTCAGCGGCAGGTACTCCAGGGAGCGCTCCAACTCAGAGTGCAGGAGGATGACTTGACGTTTGGTGATGCTCCACTCCCCCGAGTTGTCTAGAACGTGGCGGGCCATGCGAGCCTTGTCCTTCAAGGGCAGCTGGGCATTAATCCGGGCCTCTGCATCCTCGCGGTTCAGGTTGTTCCGCCGCATCAGCCGTGTCAGCTGTGTGTCTCGGTCACTAAGGACAGGGCAAAGGGTTGCTCAGGCGTTGTAGGCCCCTGCCTCCCCTCCCATCAGCAAGTTATAGGATGGGCAGCCCTTTCCTTTGAATATATTTAGGGTCCCACAGCCAGGGAGGTGGCCTGGAAGCTCACTGGCTCCGCTCACCTCACCCCACTCTGTGAAGACCCTGGTGGCAAGATGAGCTACCTAAGCCCCTTGATATAAACAAGGGGGAAAGGCTGCATGAACTTCTTCCTGCCATCCAGGGTCTCTCTGCTTTGCCACTATGCTGAGAGGGGAAGATATGATCACCTGGAATCAGCTACATCCTGGATCCCTGGATGGATGACCTTTATTGAAAGTCCTGTGCCTTCAAGCTAAATGCTTCCTGCACTTCCCCTGGGGGCCTCAGTCTGCTGCATCAAAAATAGCTTCCTGGGCCACCTCAAAGACCCCTCTTTGCCACCCCACCGCCACCCACACACATTTAGAGTAAAAGCACCATGCTGAGCACAATGTTTGATGCCATCGTCTGAGCAAGGACTTGCGAATCAGATCCCCTCAGTCCTTAGGGCAGGACTATGCACTGCAGATCACACCAAACAACCCCTCTTCTCCCAACTCCAAAGAGAATTTAAAGGATACCTCTTTGACTCACTCTGATATTACCACCTGGGTCCTTCTTCGGGAAACCCCGTCCTGCAGCTATTCACGAACTGCTCAGCTGTCCTTTGGAGTGAGGTCACCTCTAATACCCCCCTAGCTCCGTGACTGCCTAAGCCCCTCAATGGGAACAAGGGAAAAGGGCTGTGGCAGCTGCTTTGTCACCTGGGGCCTCTCCGCTTTGCCACCAGGCCTGAAGTTTCCCAGTTATAAGTTGGGATGATTCAATCACTACCATTTGATCCTCTCTTAGGTGTGGCCTAGACCGGAGGGCCTTCTGGGATGTGAAGACAGATCTTCCAAGGACAGACATAACCTGAACGCTAGCCAGTTCAGTTCCAATGCCATTCAGAAAAGAATGCTGCAGAAAATAATTGATGGCTGGGTGATCAAGGGAGATCTTATAGAAGGGATAGCATTAGTAATGGCCTTGAAAAGTAAATAGGACTTCTGATTTCCTTTGTTATGGGGACAACATACTGTACTGTTAAAGTCATGGAGCCAATCCCTACCTGGCTGAAAACAAGAACTATATTCAATCTTAGGGATCTCGCAAGTCTGGGGCTAGGAAAATTGGGGTGAGGGAATGGAGATGGCTAGGGCCACCTGAGTGCACATCCTTCCGAAGGTGTGGTCTGTGCCAGAGGACCTTCTGGAATGTGAAGGCAGAACTCTCTGCCAGTCCATCCTAGGGCTCAGAAATAGTCCCATGTAGTTAAAGATAGATGCTATTTGTGGCAATGGGGTTTTTACCAAAAACTTATTCCACAACGGGCACATCCCTCAAAAATATGAATTACCATGTTCTGGTATAGGCGTGCTTTGGTACCTGCCCCATATCATTTCAAACGCATGAGGAGTAGTGTGACAGGTAAAGGAATCCATGAGGAAATCCTTATTTTTGTAAAGTGTAGATCCCTTTTATGAAAAGCAAATCATCACTCATTCACACCTCTAGCATCCGAGCCATGCACACACACCCCTCATCCCCCCAGGCGCTGATAGTGGTGCATGAACAGCATCTGGGACTCTGGGAAAGGGTCCTCTGGCTGGTGAGTGGGGTGGAGGATCTCCCGAAGAACTGGCAGAACATACAAAGCCCCACTTATCTGCCAGGGGCCATAGCTATCTCTGCTCTTAGCGAACAGACCAACCTCAAAGGAAAGTGTGGGAAGAGAAAGGTGGCAAGGGAAGGTGTGGAGTTATCCGGTACCTGTAGATGTAACCCGGTCCTCTTCTGTTTTCTCATCTACACTCAAGATAACCCCCTCTTTTTTTTTTTTCTGATCCCTCAGTACAAAGTTCCAATTGTATTAAGACTCCAAGGCAAAGAGAATTCCAAGTCTTCATGGAGTCTGCTTGGCCTCAGTTGATCGTCTTTTGCAAACAGGTAACAAAGAACCTAGAGAGGTTGCAGGTTTATACAGGGAGACATGGGCCCATGCTGGACCTGTGAGGATGCCTGAGTCCCTACACCAGGCTCAGAGGACTCAGACTGAGTTTTAAATGCAAGCCCACAGTGGGGAGCTGGTGGGGAGGGCAAGGAGATGCTTAGGGCACCGAGTGCTCCCGGCACCGCCTCCAGTGTGCCAGGAACCTCCCACGCATTAGTCTCTTGAGAGCCGCCCTGTGCCCAAAATACCCACAGAGCCAAGTGCCCACCTGAGTCTGTTGTGCTTGTGGGCGGCTTCCAGGAAGTGTCTGGGGGGCAGACGCTCCTCTATTCTCTCGCCCCACTAGGACTGACTCATTTTCTCTGACAGTTTGATCCTCCTCTGTTTGCCAAACCTAGATTCTGCTATGCTTCACATCCTGAGGGAGTCTGAGAACAAAGAGCTCCTTCCTTAGCTGGGCTCTGACAGTTCCCTCCCTGCAACTTTTTGTCCATACGTGTTGCCAATGGGAGACACTGGACAAATTCTGTGAACCACCCCCCGCCCCCCACATTGAGTTTCTTCTTCTATAACTCATTAGTACCAACTAATGCCCTAACTACGTCATGTTAAAAGATAAATTAAGCAAAGTAATAAGTATGGGAGCTGTTTGGAAAGTTGAGAAGTGCTGGAGGAGGGAAAAGAGAGCCAGTGAATAACAACATGGTAGCCTAGAGCGGGGCCTGGCATCTGGGCTGAAGTGCCTCCAACAGCCAGCAGGGGGAGCCCTTCTCAAGCACTAGAGAAGCCTGGGGGCCCATCCCCGATTACACCTACCTGGGGGCATATCTGGGTTAAGCACAGAGCTTGGTTTCTATAGGCTCTGGGCACTGCTACCCCAATCCCCTGTGCCTCCTAGCCACCCTGTGGGTAAAGGGTACAGTGATGTGGGCCATTCCTCAGGTACATGCCTGACTCTATGGGTCCTCCTTTCCAGCCTCGGCCAGGCCAGGCCAGGCCAGGCCAGGCCAGGCCAGGCCAGGCCACACACTCACCAGTATACCACCACTGTGTGCTTCATGTACTTGAGCAGTTTCTTGGTCTCAAACAACAGGGGGATATCCAGAATCACATAGCGGTATCCTGGGGAAAAGCCGGGAAAGCCACAAGGTCAACTTTACAAGCACACGCCAAGGGTTAACTATGTGTTAGGTCGGGGGACAGAGTTGAAGCCACTGGCTCCTACCACTGAGAACTCCTCAGCAGAGGGGAAGACCTTCCAAGGACGGGCATAACCTGAACACTAGCCAGTTCCAATGCCATTCGGAACAGGATGCTGCAAAGTCATTTTTGAATGAATGAGCAGGTAAGACTTTGTAGAAGGGATGGCATTTGGACTGGCTTTACAAAGCAGGGAGGACTTCTGATACTTGAAAATGAGTGGGTGGAAGTGAATGTGGAACAGCAAAGCACAAGGAGCACTGAAGTCCTCCTGCTCTGGTTTAAGTGGAGGCCTTGAGCAGTATGAGGTGAAAGTGATGAGATGGTCAGGGCAAGCACAAAGCCTTCAGTTCACCTTGACCTTGAATCCAAAAGAGTTATTTCTGAGCAAGGAAACGGAACAGCCAGGATTGTAGAAGACTGGGAAGAGTTTCCAGGGTAACTGGGCTCTTACTGCCCTACTTCACCCACCTTTGCTTTAAAACAAATAAACAAACTCTTGCCCAAGAGCCAGGTCCAAGCCCAGCTCCCTGCCGAAGTGGAGTCTTGCATAGCTAGCTATCTTCGCCAACTCTCCATGAGACTTATATGGGGGTAGCAGCAGCAGCCCCAATAGGAAAGAGGCTGCTCCTCAGGATCAGAAGCAGACCTCTAGCCTGAAACTGCAGAGACAGGTCTGGAGAAGCTGGGGTGTTTATGACTAATACTAAATAACTTACTCCAGCAGGGAGAAAGGCATTGGCTGGCCCTTCCACTACAAGCCAAGGCCAGTCAAAGGTGGCACCTTCACCCACTATGCACTAGCACATCCCCGGGCTGCCTGTCCAGAAAACACTGTAGGTACCACACTCCAAGTTCTCTTTATGCCAGTGACCCCTGTAGAGGTACAATGAAGCTAGCAGGGGTCCAAGAGCAGTGAGAAAGGATGGGCACTGCTTCTGCCCAGAGACCTCCGTCTGGCTTATATGGCGTCCCGCAGCAAACGCTTCCAACCACAGAACCAGACACACATCATACCAATTCCAAGGGTGTCATGGGGAAATTGGTGTTCCAGGTGATGCAGGGAACAAGCGGCTGAGTTTCCTATTCCCCAAGATCTGCTGGTCAGGAAGCCCTCAGTGGAACGAGGGGTTAAGAAATTGGGTTCTGATGACGTGCCTGGGTTTGTAGTCCCCCACTTGCCTACCATGTGACTTTGGGCCCCTTAATAAATCTCATCTGTGTGAATGAGTGAAAAGACTACCTACTTCACAGGGAGATGGGGAGGATTAAATGAGCGAAGTCATGCAGGTGCCCCCTCACCCAGACCCTCACCAAGTGCTCCATAAATGACGCTTATTATTATTAGTGTTCCCTGAGGAGGGAGGCGGGCAGTGATGGCTCCTTCGCTCCCCTCCCAACTCGGAACAGGAGCCAAGACCAGATCCTCTCTGGGCCCCTTATCGCCTTTTTCCTGCTCCGCTCCCATCCTTTCTTCTCCGCTCACTGTCCTTTCTCCTCAGCCCCTCTCGGGAGCTTGTGGCCAGCTCTTTGGTTCACCAGCAAAGGGCTATTCAGCTGTCACATCCCTCCTGCTTGATAAGCTCTGCAAACTATCCTGACTCTATTAAGACATCCGTCTGCCTACACAGAGACCTCCCCAACAGCTGGTGATCTTATCTGACGTTTGATTATACCAGCTCTGACAGTTGTATTTGTTACAGTCATCAGGGAAAAACTGGGACTGTGGAAGCCACAGCTGTTGTCCTCATTTTTCACCTTATCGAGCTGAAAAGAGCTTTCTGGCTTTTATTTAAGTAGTGGTGGTTGGGGAGAGAGGAGGCTGGGTGGATGACACCGTAGCACTTTGGAGTGACATTATCCAATGCTTAATTTCAGAAGAGGAAAGCCAGTGTTGCCTCAAAGCCCCACAGATGTACTTGCAACTGGCCTGGGAGCAAATGCAAAAGGGCAGAAATGAAAGGCAGAAGGCTTTGTTCCTGGATGGGGGAGCAGGAGGGGGTCCTGGCAGAGACACAAGATTCAGGATAAAAGCAGAAAAAGTCCAGAGGTACTCCTTGAGGGAGGAGGAAGAGAGGGAGGCCTGTGGCCAGGTCCTGAGATCCAAAGCAAAAGCTGGTCCAGCGAGGATATGTGGAGCCAGCTCCCCACCCTGGCCAGAGCTGGGGGGAGGGGAAGGAGGGGTTAACATCACGGATGTCTGTCAAGTCATCCCTTTCCTTCTGAAGGAAGATACTGGCCAGAGTGGGATGGGAGTGTGGAGAGGTTCCCCCTTTGTACATGAGAACCTGACACCTCAGAGAATATGGAGTTTGGTCATGATCACAGTGCAAAAGCCAGAAGAACACATAGAATGCTCCCCATACCCTCCAGGAAGCAAAGTCTCAGCATCACGACTGACAGTGGGGAGACAAGCAGCCAGGCCTTCAGCTCTGAGGCCCAGGCTGGAGGCCACATATGCTAAAGGCTGCAGGGGCCCTGGGCCAGACTCTTGTCTGATCCCAAGCCACTGTTCTCTGCTCTCCCACTTCTCCTGGTGACTGACCCCTATCATGGACAGTAAGTATTAGGTTACTCCTGCCTAACACTGTCCTGAAGAACAGGGCTTGAACTGTGGCCTATGGCTTGGGAAAGGTTGCCGTCAGCTGCAGCAGAAGGTTCTGGCCAACTGACCAGAGACCCCAGCCTTCCAAACACTCTCCCTTCTTTCAGTCCTGGCATAGCACCTGGCTGTCCCTGCACATGCCAGGCTAACTCTCTCCACTGAGCCCTAGCCCCGAAGGATTATCCTCCACTTAGAACCTTTCTGTCACCTGCCCTGGCCATCCTTGACCCTCCACAACTTCCTGTCTGCAAACTTACTTTCCCAGGCAGCTTGACCAGCACCAAATTTGACTCTGATTATGTCATTTCTATTTGCGTGGTGGTGGACAGTTACTGACGTGGACTCTTAGTCCCCCCTGACAGCTCTGCAAGGTTGGCATTATCATCCTCACTATGCAGATGAGGAAAGAGGCGGAGGGGTTGGCTCACTTGACAAAGTCATACAGCTAGAAACTGGAGGGCCAGGACTTAAACTTAGGTCTTATGACCCCATTATTCATCAGCTATTATTACTCCCATCCCTACTAGAGAAATCAACTTACTTCCTGGGGATCATGGCTCAAAAGCCTCAAGTATCTCTTCTCATTAAACTGTCAATCTCCTTAAGAGTTGAGGGACATATGCTTCTTTCCTCTGGGGCTGGTACAGGGCTCTGCATGGGGGAGGGGTTGCCAATAAACAGTGTGAACCCAACAGCCTGGATATCCAGCTCCCCACCACCCTGGCCAACCTTTCTGCAGTGAAGGCCCCTGGCCCTATAAGAAGAGGGCTTTGCCCACCCCTGTCCCAGGCCCTGGGCCTCACCCCGGAGGAAGTACTTGAAAGTCTCCTTCATCATTTCCTTGCGGATCTCAGGGTGGGTGATGGTGTTGAGCAGATGCCGCCGATCAGGCTGATTAAAGATCAGGTCTCCCAGGACCTTGCGATTGATGTCACCATTCTCCAGCAAGACCTCAGTGCCAAAGGCCTCCACAATGCGCCGGTGGGCAGGGTATCCTGGCTGGACGACTGTGGCATAAAGAAGAGGCTGGGTTACTGTCCAGGGCCTCCAGACCAGCCAGAGGACGCCGAGTGATTAGAGGCAAAATGATGGGGGAACCCACAGCTGACTCTTTCAGCTGAAGCACAAAGGATACGAGGGGAAGGCAGGCAGTTAAGGAAGAGAGCAGAGTGCGCCAAATCCTTCGTGTTGGTCATGGGGTGAGGTGAGGGAAAGGGGAAACTTCAAATGAGAGGAAGGAGTGAAGAGGGGAGGAGAGGACAAGCATGGGGCACAGAGCAGGACATCGGACAGGGCTGACAGGAAAGCCTTCCCCTCCTCTGAGGCCTTGAAAGGCCATATCAAAAGGTGGGGGCATCGTGACGGAAGAAAGGAAGCCCAGGGGAGCTGCCCCGTACAATCCCACACCCCGCGCCCCCAACGCACCGTGCCGGGCAATGACGTCGACGTCGATCACCGCACACCCCAGCTGCTGGAACACCTGGATCACTGAGCTCTTGCCCGAGGCGATCCCTCCTGTCAGGCCCACCAGGAACATCTTCCCAGGAAAAGGGTGGTCAGTATGACTAGACCCAGAAGTCGAATGAACCCCAGAGCAGGGCGAGCTCAGCGGACTGCAATGGGCCACCACAGGAATGCCCGAGAAACCTGTGTGTCGGACGAGAGCAGGCCTGATCAGTGCTGGGAGAGGGAGATGCAGCCTGGCCCGGCCAGCCGAGCCCTGAGCCTGCGGAGTTCTGGGACCATCCTGAAACAGAAAATTCTTTCAGGAAAGGCCTCCAGTATTCTTTTAAAAACACTCATAAAGAAGGCAAACGAACACAGTCTAAATTTAGCCGAGTGCTGAGCAGGCAGAACAAGGTCAGGTGCTGGTAAGCAAAGAGTGCTTTCTGGAGGCGGCAGTCCCTGAGGCTGGCACACTTCCAGGAGGAAGGGGACACCTGTCCCTCTGTGGTCAACCTTCCAGATGCCCACAGAAGCACCCCCCCGCCCACTGCCTCCACTTTCGAGTCCGGGGCACTGAGGCTCATGGGAAGCAATGGTCTGCCTGCCCCACCCCGACACCAGCCCAAGGACTGCCCGGGTGGCTATTCTAGACCGAAGCGAGTAATCTCTCATCAACCAAGTGGCTCAGTCAGGAACCTCAGCGGCAAGCGGTGGCTCGGTGGCCACTAAGCCTGAGATGTAGAGAATTATGGATCTTGCCAAGAATGAGGAACCTTACAACAAGCTGGCAGGGGAGGTGACTTTGAGCTTGGTGTTGATTTGTGACTCAGACGGAGCAGCAGCAGTACAGCACAGACCTCTTCAAATCCAGTTCCCTACATGCTGTGTAACCCCGGGCAAGTCACTTGCCTCGCTGAACCTGTTTCCTCATCCATAAACTGGGAATGACAGAACTTGCCTCATAAAGCCCTTGGTACACTGCCTGAAACGTGGTTGATGGTCGGTAAAGGAAGTGAGGATGGTGATGTGGGGCGGAAGGTAGGGATTACAGTCGGATGATAAGGCACAGGAAGAAAAAAACACCTTCATGAAGTTACATCCCCGTTCCTGCCACCTCAGACTATCTCGCAATAGTTTTCAAGTCATGTTGCATTATCTGGAGCAAAGAGTGAACTTTGTTCCCAGACTGGAGGAAATTAAGTCAAAGGCCAGGTCTCCCCATCCTTCCTTCAGCATCAAATCACATCTCCAGGGCCTTGAAATCTATCAAGGGACTTTTTGTTGTTGTTGTTAAACAACAGATGTACTGTCCCGATTACACTTTACTTGAACCTATACTGAAGAGTTTGCTCCCCCAAGGACACACCAAATAACGGGGAGGCAGCTGCTCAGATGTGGGCTGAGTGGATGGGTGGCTCAGAGCAGCAGGGGGACCAACTTAGAAGTTTCGATTTGCCCAGGCTCATTCTCACCCATGGAAGCTAAGGGTGGAGAGAGGAAACTAGCCACCAGCGTTGTCATCCAAATAGAGAGACCTAACTAATTTATTAAACCATTTACAAAGCATTTCTCCTCCCTCTCTCCGACACTGGAGTCATCCCCAGGTGGTCTCCCTCCAGCTTACAAAAAGAGGAGTTGAAGGATAGAATTCAGCTGTCAGAAACAGTTGTCCACGCAAATGATGTTTGAAATGTAAACTCTAGCAACAGCATTTTTATCCCGACTTTGTCCTTCGTCCCTGAAGCAACGAGTCTGCTTCTCTTCTGCTGAAGACCCATCTGGAACGATGGGAGTAGGACTTGAGAATAGGCCACGGCCACGTGAAGAGCAAGGGCTTGTTCTCCACAGAGCCCTGACCTCTCCCCGTTAAAAGCAAGCCATCGTCACCTGTCACCCAACTTGGCCAGAGTTGGTTGAAAGGGCCTGGAAGCTCATGTAGCTAAGATGATCTCATTCCCTGCCCACCCACAGGGCCTCCTGAGACCTACTGAGTCAGAATCCTGGAGATGGAGGTGCCCGGGCAGTTCAGCTGTGTAACAGGGCTCAGAATCAACACTTACTCTTCGCTTACAGTGGCAGAGATGGAAGATCAGAGAGAGGAAGGTACTTGCCCAGGGCCACAGCTATTGGTGGAGCCTGGATGGAATACAAGTCTCCCAACTGTGAGTCTACACCCCTGCCTCACTGTACTCAGGTAATGAAAAGTAATTTACCTTTAGGATAAGACAAAGGACGATAAATCTGCCTGCAGGCAAATCAATTCAGAGCTAAAGAAAAATGATTCTTTGATGCTCATATTGTCGTTTTCCCTTGGCAGAATAAGGGTGGGATCTCATAGACAGCAACCAGGGCACAGATGTAAATTCCAGGCTCAGCTCTGTCCCAGCTTCCCAGGGTAACCTAATGAATATCTTTTTCTTCTCAGTGCCTTGGATGACCATCTGCGGAAACAAACCAACAGCTGCTTGGCCACCATCAGGATGGCCAAGGGGATGGAGGAGCACAGGTCCAGGGAGGCCCCAGGCCCCCTGCTTAAAGGGGATGGACAAATAACAGCTGTTCCCATCCAGCAAGCCCCTCCATAACTCATTCCTTTACTAACCGCTGACTGAGCTCCTCTGGGCTTTGCAGCATGATTCTGGGGACCTTTTGGGCAACCAAAGGAAAACAGGTCTTGCTCCTCAGGAAAACTGGAGACAGACAGTAACAAATGAAACCTGCTAACAGGTATGCGAGAGTAGTCACATGGTACTCACCCTGGCGCGCGTGTGTGTGTGTGTGTGTGTGCATGCATGCGTACCCACTCACAGGTCTGCTCACAAATATACCCAGGGAGGGAGGCGCAGCAAGCAAGAGGCCACTGTCCCCTTAAGACTTAGCGAGAAGGAAACAAAGGCTTAGATTCCAAGCTGCCTCTAAATCCCACCCAAACCTGTCCCAGCTCCTCCCTAGGCACCTATGAAGAAGTGACCACCTTTGATAACCTGTGTTCACGACCTTCTTCCTGCTATGGCTCAAAAATCATCATTCTCCAGAACCTGCTCCAGTTTCCCCTCATTCCACTGCCGTTTACGCAGAGGCAGTGGGAACCTCACAGCAACTCTTAAATCTGGCTCTGATCTGAATTCCCCACTAAACTTTAGGAAAGGTACAGGAACCAAGGCTCCCCCCCAGGGCACTGAAACTGAATCTAGAATGGGACCTAGCGCCCCCGGAAGCTGGGCACCAGAACCACTGCTAACACGGAAGGTTGTACTGGAAGCAGCGAGGCCTGGGTCCCAGTCTCTGGACTCTGCCACAAGATAACCTATGTGACTGCGGGAAGCCTTCTCACCAGCCTGGCCCAGGATGGTGAGTTTGGGGTAAGCTGAGCCTCAAATGCCTGCCTGCCTGTCTCTGAGCCTTGGTCTCCACACCTGTGAATGAGGGGGCTGGACTTCCAGTGCTAACACCAACATCAGATCCCCCGGGAGGCTGAGTCACAGTGGTGCTTTCTTCCTCCGAAGACAGTTCTTCCCAGAGCAGTCAGCCCGTAAATGCTCACCGGGGTAATCAAAGAATGACATGACCTTTGGTGGGCTGGGAATCTTTCTGCTCGACACCTGAAATTGTTTGGAGCTGGCCTGGCCAGAAGCAGAAGGACAACACTGAGTCCCATAGTAACAGAGTAAAGCTTATGCCCAGTGTAAGAGGAATGAAAGCTGGACTGAGGAAGTAATCCCAGGCCTGGAATTCATCAGCCAAGGTGGGCCTCCAATCCCGGGGGAGCCACATTCAATCTTTTCCCTCGTTCTCCATGTCCATGGAGGCAGCAGGGTATAAAAAAAAAGAGGTAAGGATTAGTCAGAGAGGTGGTGTTTGCAGCCTGTGAAGTGAGGATCCAGTCCTACCGTGCTCCATACATGGTAGGCCCTCTCACTGAGCCTCTCCAAACTGCCTCTCAGTTTTTACCTCTGGGGCTCCAACTGCCCGGAGACAAAGAAAATCTTTTCAGGGAAGAAGTCTTAGATCTCCTCTGGCAGTGTTCCTCAGGGAAAAATGAGAGTGAGCTGCTTGCTACACAAGCCTCCAGATAAAAAGCCCCACTGCCTCGGGCTGTCTGAAGTTCTAACTCCACTAGGCCCATCCTGCTAATCTAAACCACTGGCACCCTGTGCCCGGACCACTGCAGTAGCCTTGTGACCTGATCCTCCAGTCCCTGCCTTGCTTCTCCCCGGAAGCCAGGGTCATGGCTTAAAGGACATCTGATCACGTCACTCGCCTGCTGAAAACCTGCCTATTGCCGACCCCTCCACCCCCTCAGTCACTCCTTGTCCAAGCCTTGCTCATCACACATCTGCCTTCTGATCCTGAACATGCAGGCTCCTTCCTTCCTGACAGTCTCCATGTATGCTATTCCCTCGGTCCACCACACTCGCCATCTGGCTAACTTCTCTTCATTTATTCCACATTCATTCCTTCAACGGGTCAGGCACCAGGCACTGTTCAAAACAAGAGTGTCTGCCCCGCTGAAGCCTACGCTCTACCGAAGGAGCGGGGTGTGGGTAGGGATGTTACCAATAAGTTCACAATAAGTGTGGTGGTGCTAAGCGGGTGTGGGTATCGAGAGCCATGCGGGTCGTTTTAAAGAAGAAACCAGGTAAGTCTCTGAGTGAGGACCTGAGAGCAGCAAGGGAGCAAGTTACGGTTCCTCTCAGAGCAGCCTCTTCTACCCCTCAATTCTCATCAGGCCCCCAGCATCTCTCACTCTGTTTCCTTTCCTTCCCTTGTATCCATTATATTTTGTATTTTTATTTTTGTGATTATTTTCAATGTTAGATAAAATAAGCTCCATGAGATCCAGGAGCCACGTCCAGTTTGCACTCCTGTGTCTCTAGCATCTAGCATAGTGTCCAATTTCTGCCACTTACCAGGTGAGTGATATTGGTCAAATTACTTAACCTTTCTTTAACCCAGTTTCTTCACCTGTAAAATGGAGCTTATGGCACCTACTTGGTTGCTGTGCAGAGTAAATCAGTTAATACGTGTAAAGTGCTTTGTATAGTACCCGGTACATACTAAGCATTCAACCAATGTCCCCTCTCATTCATCAGAAAGTGTGACAACTATTTATAGAATGAATGACTGAATGACTCCATGATCGGGGAAGGGGAGGGAAAATACTTGGGGTCACATCCTTTTTTTTTTTTTGGTTAGTGGCAAGATGTAGTCTGGAACTAATCTCCCGGCCTATTCCTTTTCCCATTAGAATATGCTGCTTGCTGCTAGTAAACCCCTCCTGGGAAAAATGGAAACAAACAAAACACCCAATAGGTTAAACGGAATAAGAAACTGATATTTGAATGGACCTCCCTTCAGAGAGAGAGCTCAGGATTAAAGTTAGAAGTTAGTCCTATTGCCTTGCCATCTCCCAATCAACAGCCCCAAACCTACTTATACCAGGGCAGTACCTGGCTCCCTCAATAGCTAGCAGCTTCCTTTCCTCCTCCTTTTGCAGATTCTCGCCGTTTCATACTGGGTATGCCTGACCAGTCAGGTGCTTCTCCTTTGAATTGCTCTCCAAAGGGGATGTATCCATTTTGCGCCAATGATCAATATAATCATTCACAAATACAAGTCATTCCCTGTCTTGGGATCCAATTATTTTCTTGTGGAAGCAGTGGCTGCAAAAATATATTGCTTTTCAGTTAACTAGTAAGTGCTATTTTTATCTATGGTTTCTCCACTTCTAATCTTTCATTACTGGTGAGAGGTTGCTGTTTAAACCTGAATCCAAGTTCCCTTATCTGCTAGTTCTATTAAATCACCACCTCCTCCAGGCTGCCAATTACCTGAAGAAAGCCGCAAGAGAAGGTGTTGGTGGTCAGTCTTCCTTTCCCTTCTATTTGCCAACACCAAGGGAACGGAGGAAACAAGTGTCTCGAGCACTCTCCAAGCACAAACCATCACTCCAGGACGCTTATATGGGTGGGCAAGGAGGTTGTTTGGACTGGACTACTATGCTGGCATTTATGCAGAAAATGGATCATGGGAAATGTCAACTCTCAGGGGCTTTGAAGTCATAGGGGCCTTGGCTGAGATCTCAGCTCTGTCTCTGGGCAATGTGCCAGCATTGTGGGCTTCTGTTTTCTTGCGTATAGAATGGGATTAATAATGACTATTAACATGGGGTTTGTAAGGATTAAAGGAGGTAACATATATCAGGGTCACCTCATCTTCCCCAACTCGGTATGTGACTTGTCAATCATTGCATTCTACTTCACTTCCCTAAGGGCTTCTCCATCCTTTCAGTTGCTCAGGCAAAAAACCTGGGTGTCCTCCTGGCTCCTCTTTCACAACATTCATCCAATCCACCAGCGCCCCCTGCCAGCTCTGCCCCTCACCTTTACAACCAGGCCAGACACGCCGGGTCTGTTCACCACCGTCTTCTCACTCCTGGATTACTGCAGCAGCCTGAGTGATTTCCTTGCCACCGCCTTCCCGCCTCGACAGTCCGTTCATAACACAGCAGCTAAGCTAGTGTGACCGTTTACAAATGCAAGTCCAATCATGTCACCCCTCTGCCCAACACCCTCCAATGGCTCCCATCTCCGAGTACAAGCCAAGTCCGTACAGAGTCCTGCAGGGGCTTCGTGGCAGATGTGGGTGTTTCCTGCCACTCGCCCCTTTGATGGTACCCTTCCTGACACACTGGCCACCGTCCTACCCTTTGACTGTGCTAAGCACTAACTTGGGTCTGTGGACATGCTATTCCTTCCACATGGAAATCTCTTCTCCCAGAGGGCTGCATGGCTCACTCCCTTCTCTGCCCCATTGTCACCCTATCAGAGACTGTCCTGAACATATAAAATAGCACCCCCATTTCACTATTTTTTGTTCCACTTTTCTTCACAGCACTTATCAATTTATCACCACCCAACCTACTGAATATCTACGTTTATGGTAATCTGCCTCTCTCCTTAGAATCTGGGCACGGCTGCATCCAAGGTGCTTACAATTGGGCCTGAAAGTAGAAGGCTCTCAAAAGATATACTTGTTGAATGAATATATAAACCAAGCAGCAAAATGTCCAGCTCATGGGCAAGCAGGAACTCAACATTAACTATTTTACAATAAGAACATATCTGTTCCAGAAAACCTACTACGAGAATTGCAAAACCTTTCCACATTACTTCCCACTCCTAGTTTCCTGGGCCGACAATATCTTGGGCTCACAGATGAGGAAACTGAGGCAGAATGCCTAGCAAGGTGAATTTCCCAGCAGGCAGGAACTAGAGTATAAGAGCAGCTACCCACCATCTGAATGCTCCCCATGTGTCAGGGACATTCTTGATCCCAACCTGATCGGCACAACCCAATAAAGTCCGTTCTTTGATTTATTCCCATTCTAAAGGTGAGGAAATGGAAGTTAAGTTAGGTATTTGCCCACAGTAGTTTCACGTGGTCTTCACACTGAAGAATGAGAAGTCCTGTGTGGGGGAGGCATAAAGATTTTCCAAAGAGCACAAAGTCACAGTTTAAGAAGGAATACATTTTTAACTCAATTCTCCTTCTTCTTCCGATGGGAACAGATCAGCCATGGAATTTGCTGTAGGTTCTCCTTTCCCAGGTTCCCTTCACACTCACCCACCTCCTACGTTTCAAAGAAAGGCATAACTACCCACCCATGCCAAATCTTACTAAGGTGCATCGTCCCACAGTGCAAAATACTCCACAAGCCACCACAAAGGGGCAATTCGAAGTGTCGGTATTCATGTTCAGAATGTGACTGCCTATAGTTGACAGTCTATAACAAATCCTCCTGAGTGCCGTGGTTTCCAAACCTTTGCTTTCAATAAAGTTAAAGGAGGTCTTAGAAGAACCATCACTTGACAGGTTATTAATAACTGATTTCGATGATATATCGTTGTGAGTTTGGGGCCTATAACTCAGAAGGTGTTCATACTGCCACAAAAAATGCCTTCAATTCTTGTGCATTTATTGACACAAACCAATTTTTTCAATGTTTATAGCCATGGCAGAAAAAAGTTCTGCTCATTCTAGCAAACATACATGGATACATATAGGAATTAAAAGAAAAAGTTCCACTCAGCTTATTAAGAGAAGCACTTCAAATAAAACTTTTCATGTTTAACAATGATCAAAATTAGTAATATGTTTTGATCAGTTGTGTATTTTACAATTGTAAAAACTCAATCCAAAAGAAAATGTTTACTATTATGACCACAATGCAACTTTCGAAAATGTTTTAATTTTAATTTTTGTAAGTATTTTTGTTGCAGAAGATGACAAACCAAAGGCTTTCAAGCATAAAACCTATTATACTAGAAAAAAATCTGTGGGGGAAATAAAGTAGAAATATGAGTTCAAGAAGGAAAAAGGAACGATGTAAATTGCAACTGCTAAAACCTGATGTGTTTTTTTCAAAAGATGAGAGAAATCAAACCCATGGTATTTACTCCATTGTCTATTTAATAAATTCCTGATTGTTTTATTTTTTAAATGTCAATATTTACAATAAACTAGAAATCATACCTTTTACAACTATTAAAGCTTTCGGAGAAAAATTTTAGCTGCTTCAGTGTGAGCAGTTTTCAAACCAAAGCTAAGCTCACTGCCTGCCTGCCTTCAGCTAGCATCCTTAATCTTTTCTCCTTAAGGCACAAACACAGAGATATGTGGGACCCTTTAAACATATTATCCAGGACAGGCTCAGACCGCTCGAGCTAGACAGAAAAGGCTTGTTGGGAATTTAGGGCCCTGCTAAGAAAAAACCACCCCAACTGGCCTGTTCACTTTCTATTCATCAGCCAGCTTTCTAGTATTTTATCGCTTCCCCAAAGGCCTGTTGGCACCCCACCAAATCGACCTTATTTATTCGGGTAAAATGGGTTCCCCCACCCCATATTCAAAGACTTCCATTTCCTCAACTTTAAAATTAGGACTTAATGTCAAAGTTCATTCGGATGATAATTTTCCCCTAATAATGTAGGACGGAGGAAAGAGAACTAAAGGAGGCAAGCTATATTCAGAGACTGCAATATGCTGATCGACCCTGCAGCCTGGCCACGAGGACACCTGTAGAACAAAGGAAGCTTTCTGCTGGGATTGCTAACAACCCATTTCCCACACCTGTGAAGAGGAAACAGGAAAACAGTCTTTAAGTGGTTACCCTACACAAAATAGAATCTTTCATTCCCTATGGCCAAAACCATAGGAACCTATGGATTAAAGGCTGAGAACTGCCAGCAGGCCTTTCTGGCTAAATACTCTTCCCCTTCTTCACAGGATGCCCATATCAAAGGAAATGGGTAAACAAAGACTTTAAACGGTAACGCACAGGAAGTAAAGAATGATATAGAAATTGAATTCCCCGAAAATTCAGGGTCTCTCACACTACCCTTACTTCTCTCAGTCCTCTTTACTGTATTATTGTCCCCATCTCTCTTAGGCTCTCTCTGCCTCTGAGAGGAAACCACACTGTCTGTGGAGTGTTACCCCTTTTCTAATAAACTTTCCTTTTGACCCTAACTTTGGTGTACGTGTTGAATTCTACACTCTCCACCAAAGGACCCTCTTCTCTCAAAGCAGGGCTTGGTCTCCCCCAACTTGGGGAAATTTGCTCTGTCTTGCATCAGTTAAGAGAGTGAGAAAAATCTTTGAAATTCATAAACTCAACGCCAAAGGTGCTAATGCCTCCACCTGGGAAGCTGGGGAAAGAGACGGGTTCTCTCCGCCCTCTTTAGTAGCCGCCATGGCCTGGGGGGTTCTTCACTAAGACTTTACAACCAGTCTAGCCTCCTGGGGCAGAGAAAAACGGAGGGGAGCCTGTGTGAAAAGTGAAGATGATCACTCAGCGAAACGGCTGCCCAGCACTTTCCATCCACCCTGTGAAATAAATATTCCTATTTTTCCTAAGAGTAAACTTGAGAGTCGGAATGGCACCAAAGTGATACAACTGGAAACGGCAGAGGTGGATTCAAAAACCAAACTTAGGTCTGACCACAAAGTTGTAAAGTGTAGTGGCTTTGGACTGAACCTCGGTTTGAATGCACAATGTCCGCCGCTTTCCAGCTGTAAACCTTTCTCCACAGCTGTAAAACAAGGAAAAAACCTGACTTAGGAGGGTTGTCCTCAAGGCCAACCCTATAAAAGCGTTTGATCCAGTGGGTGTAACAGTGTGCTCAATAAATTGTAACCAACGCTTGGAAAAAAGGCGCGTACTCCACGCCCCACCACGCAGCACGATTGGTGCCTCGGGCGGTGGTTCTGTGCGCCCTGAGCCCAGCGCGGGGACACAGAACCGTGAGGATGGGCCCAGCTCTCTAGGCCCGGTGGCCCCAAAACTGGAAAAAAAACAAAGCAGCCCTCCGGGGGCCGCTGCCTACCTCCTCCCCGGGGCCCGGCCGCGCGGCGCAATACCTACCCGGGCCTCTGACCCGGCCTTGGCCGCGCTGCTCGCCCAATCTCAGAGGCGCTTACTGGACGGCTGTGGGCGGGCAGGCGGGGCTTCAGGAGCGCGCGCAGGCAAACCGGACGTCCCGTCAGAGGAAGGGGCGGGCCCGGGGGCGGGGAAAGCGCGCTGGCCAGGGTGGGGATAGCGGGCAGATTCTGTGCTCGGAGCCAGAGCCTTCCCACGCTGGGGGTAAAAACTTGGAAAGTTCTCGGTCCAAATTCAGACCTAGCCATCACTAGCTGTGCGGCCTCTGGCAATGGTAAATAGCTACGGGGTTAATTGAGCATCCTCTACCTGCCGGGTCCTAAGAGCATTCTGTAGGAACTGTCTCACTGAATCTTCACAGCCCTTGAGTTGGATACTGTCACTATCTCCAGTTTACACAGAGGAAACTGATATTTTGAGATTAATCAGTTCGCCCTCTCTTACAAAGTCTGTGGCCGAAGAGCTCATATTCTGTCTATACAAGCCTAGCAAGTCATTCAGCCTCTCAGCCTGTCTCCTCTACTGAAGTGCAAATAATCACTACTCTTGGCTCTTGTTGAAAGAATTGGAAATACAGTAGTCCCCATTTATCCACAGTTTCACTTTCCTGGTTTCAGTTACCCATGGTTAACCTCAGTCTGAAAAAATTACATGGAAAATTCCAGAAACAAACTAAGTTTTAAACTGCATGCCTTTCTGAATAGCATAAAATCTTGCTGCCATATTGCTCCCTCCCACCCAAGTTGTGAATCATCCTTTTGTACAATGTATCCACAATACCCACCCGTAAGTCACTTAGTAGCTTAGTAGCTGTCTCAGTTATCATATCAGCTGTCATAATACCATGGTGCTTGTGTTCAAGTAATCTTATTTTACTTAATAATGGCCCCAAAGCACAAGAGAAGTGATGCTGGCAATTCGGATATGCCAAAGATAAGCCATAAAGTGCTTCTTTTAAGTGAAAAGTTAAGTATGTATAGGAAAAAACATATTAGGGTTTGGTGCTATCCAAGGTTTCAGGCATCTACTGGGGGGTCTTGGGAAGTATTCCCTATGGATAAGGGGAGAGTATTGTACGTAAAAGCATCTAATGCTGCCTCACATAAAGTAAGTGGTCCTTAATTAACTCCTGCCTTGACTCTCTTCCCTATTCCTAAACTGTACTTCTACTCTCTGCTTTCTTTAAGGTAGGAATCCAATCTATCTTCACCGCTAGTATTCCCACTGCCTGGCATAGTAGGGACCACTAGAATAATTTGAGGAATGAAGTAATTCAACAATAAATTGAGGAATGAAGTAATTCAACACCTTTCTCTGATCACTCCAGAACCTTTCTCCTTTACATCAACAGCACTGAGAGCCATCACCCAATAAATAGGATTGTATCTCATGATCAAAAGGGCCACTTGGTCCAAACACCCTCCACATCATCTCTCCTCCACATCATCTCTCCTGTCTATACTCAGACATGTCTGGTGTCAGGGAACTCACTGTTTTTTGAGACAGCTTCATGTTGTCTTTGAAGTCCAGCCCTGGCAGAAAGTTCTTCCTTGGATAATCTCTCTCCTAGTTCTAATCCATGGGGTCACACAGAACTATCTTGATACCTTCCATAGAGCCAGATCTAATAGCCCAGTCCCCTCCTTGGATCAACTGGCAGATAACCTAGGTTTGTGGTTCCCAATCTTTTCCCTACACCTGACACATCAGAGGGATACCCAGACTCCCATTGGTAACCATGGCTGGCCATGGCAGTGATAGGGACAGGAACATGCCTGCCACACCCCCCAAGTGATCAGGCATTTCCTGGGGCATGTTGTTAGGAAACTCCTGAAGATGATCCAGCTTTTCCCAAATACTGCATCACAGTTTTGTGAGCTATTGGTGTACAATGAGGGCCTTGTCTTCTAAGTAGGCATTCTAGTGGTCCAATTTGCCAACAGCAGCTGCATCTCTGTTCTGGGACAGTCCCAGAGGGAAAGCTGAAGGGCTGCTAGGGGCTTCAACCCAGGCACCTCTTTAGAATTGAAGTTCCGCCTTTGCAGTTTTGAGGTGATACCATCAAGGGCTTTCTCAGCTCACACACATATCCTCCATTATTTAAGATGGCAATAATTAACTTGGAGCTGGCTCTAGCTGCTTACATAATCTCGCTTCATCTTGACAATGACCTGCATCTCAGCCACCTCTGTGTCCTTAAAATCTAGCATGATGCCTAGAATACAGTGCTGCTCCAAGTTGTGTAACGAACAACATTTTGAATCTGGTAGAGATGACTCCTTTGACTCTTGGGTCTTTGACTCTTGGTTCTTAAAATTAAACTTACTTTCTGTATGTTTATTTTAAATAAATATTAATGTGCAATTAAATTTATACCATACCTCACAAATACCATTAATATTTATCCTTTATTAAACAGCTTCTTAAAAAAAAAAAAAAAAAAAAAACTTCCCATAGGTTGTCACCAGCTAGAAGATAAAGTCTTAACTCCTTAGCCTGAAACTTAAGGCCTTCTGTGACCCAGCCCCTGATCAACCCTCCAGACATGTCTCACCGTATGTTCCTCCTTGGGAAAAGCAAAAAAAGATGGCAATTTAGTTAGTGCCCCAGACTTTGTGTTAAAACACCAGGTTCGAGTCTGAACTCATACTAAGCAGCAATGAAACTTTGGGAAAATCGTTTAACTTCCTGTTTTCTCACTGTAAAACAGGAATAACCCTCTGTGCTCATTGCACAGGGTCAAATGACACAGTTGATGGAAGGGATCAAACAACATCATGTTTGCACATTTTGTAGGCAATAAAGCATTATACAAAACAGGGGTCACTACACTGTGTACCTGCCTCCACCCTTTGCTTGTTCATTTCTGCACCCTCAAGGCCTTATCCTTTCTTTCTCACCATTCACTTGTTTACTCACTCATACATTAATTAATCAACCATGAAGGCACAATGGAATATATATATATATAGAGAGAGAGAGAGAGAGAGAGAGAGAGAGAGAGAGAGAGAGAGAGAGAGAGAGAGAGAGAGAGAGCCTCTTATTGTACTGTGAGGATACAGATAAGAAAAAATCCAATCTGTATCCCTTGGGCCAGCACACAATAGGCCCTCTCTCTCTCTATAGGGTAAGAAAATCCTAGAACACAGGGTCTTGTGGGGGGAAATGCAAATCAAATAATCACACAAACAAAAGTAAAACTGTGGCTGTGACTCAAGCTCAGGAGTGGGTCAATAGGGCCCTCAAAAACTATAATGGCGGGAGGGAGGTCCAAGATTTAAGCTGCCTCTGAGGCCAAGTTCAAAGTATGCTTTCTCCAGGAAGTCTTTTCTAACAATGCTGTCCCAGAGAGCTGCACACCGCCCCCCACTGTGCCCTCAACTTCTGTTAACTTAGCGAGCTCATTTCATGATACCCAGCCAGGCCCTGTTATTTTGTTTCCAAGTGAGTCTGGTTTTCCTGATTTCACTGTAAGTGCCTTCTGGGCAGAAAATGCCTGGCATATTCTTTCTTAAAACCCACAGCACCAAGCAGAAGACTGAGTCCACTGTGCTCCAGTTTCATGTGTCAGGGGATGTCATAGGAAGGAAGGGTACTCTTCCTGAAAGTGAACTCCAGGGGAGACAGGAAGCTGCCAAAGACCAGCTCCCTGTCCTTGCTTTCACAATTGAGCACATCAGCCCCATTCTTCAGGGGAGAAAAACTCTCTTCCCTAGTACCCTACTCTCAGGCAGCTGGACTTTCATACCTTCAGCCTAGAATGTCCATTCCAGTTTGTCTGCTTTCCCTATGAAAACTCTGCTCAATTGTCTTCTCCTTCAGGATCGGACCCCTTTCTCCAGGTTAAGAGTCCCCCCTCTAGGCTCCTGGTACATCTTGTGTTCCTCACTCTCTTATACATTGTTCTGTAACTGTCAGTCTGTGTACCTACCAACTCAAGTAATAAGCCCAGGGTGGGGACTGTGCTGTTCTAGCCCTGATTCTCTAGTTCCTGCCATAGAGCCTGACATTTCATGAGTGCTGAAAGGTATTGAATATGTGAACCACAACCTGGCTCATGCCTTCTTAGGCCCATTAGAAGAAAGGGTATCTCTAATATGCTGGGAGTACAGCAAGGGCTTTGATCTGTGAGACATTATGAGAGCTTTTCTTTGATTATCACAGTAGTAATGCTGACTTCCTGGGAAGGGAAATAATAATTTATTAGGTATTGATTGTCCCAGACACTTTAGTTTTACATACATTGTCTCATTTACAGATGAGGACATGGAGGCTCAGGTAAAATGACTTGCCTAAGGTCATTCAATTAGCAAGGGCAGAGCCAGGATTTAGAACCCAGGGAGTCAGACCCTGAAGCCTGTTCTCTTAACCACTATATTCTACTGTCCCCAGTAACAACCGCGAAGGCACAATGGAAGTATCTACACTAGGAGTAAATTCCAGAATCTACAAAACTTCACGAGTACATCCCTCAGTCACTCTATGGGCTCGGCTGTACCTGACTACCTTCATATAATACTCCTGCCATAATGGGTAGCCAGCAGAGCTCGATGGGAGAATCCTGCTATTCCAGTGTGATGAGGTGCTCAGAAAGCTGGGAATGTTTACGTTGAGGAAAAAATAAAAGAAGTTTAGGGAACCATATATTAATTGTAGAATATGTAACAACTATTTAGAAGGACATAGGATTATATGTTTTTACATAACCCCATTATGCAGGACTCGGCCAACTTTCCAATGACAGTTGTCTGAAAGTGGAAGGCTATCTCTTAGATAGCCTTCCACTTTCAGACAACTGTCATTGGAAAGTTGAGGGAGGAGGGAGGAATAAATACAAGAATTCTTGGAACCCCAAGAAAGAATCTATAGACACAATTTAGGAAACTCTTATGTTGCAGTGCTTTGGGTGATCATTCTGTACCAATGTGACTGTAAACTTAAAGTAAACTCAGGCACCAAAATCACATGTGGTGATATTCAGTTATCAAGTGGTCATTTTTAAAAAGTGTCACATAATCGCTTCTCAGCCTTTTGGCTAAGATCAAGTATAAAAAGTGTCACATAAATTTAATTTCTTTGTAAAAACACAAAATTTAAATTTTATTATAGAGAAATCATGGACCTTACAAAATCTAAGTGAGGATTCTGAAATTAAAATCCTAAGACAGAAGAATCTTTCAGTTCCTCTCTAACTCTAAATTCTCAGAGTTGCTAGATTCCAGAACTTTGGACTTGTACTTGCATCCTGAATTTGGTCATGACAGTCAAATTGCCTGCCTATTTCCCAGAAAAGGGTCTAAACAAAAGCTGCACAGTTTGAAGTAAAATGCAAGGCAGAATGTCTTACTTAAGCTTTGAACTGCAAAAAAATGTGGGGTCCACAGAAACCAGCACCTTCATTCCCTAAAGCATGTCTCATTAGACCTTCATTTAACCTCTGTGTATCCGTGAGAAAAGAAAATACAGGTTGGAAATTAGAATACCAGATGTGGGTTCTGGTTCTGTAACTAGGTATCATTGTGATTTTTTTACAAGCACAATTTTCTTCAAGTCCCCTTCCCAATCTACTTCACAAAGTGACACAAGCTACAACAGGTAAAATATTTAGAAGAGTTAAATCCATGTAACACATGTAAAGCTTTATTATTATTTCTGACTTTCTCCTTTCACCGGCAGGCGCATATAAGGCATTGTGCTGACTGCAGTCTGGCCCTGGAGAGGGGTATAGGTGATAGCTCTCAGTCTGAGCTGGTGTCTTTGACTGGTTTCCAAAGTCAAATATAAATGATTGAGTGCATTTGTTGATTTGGACAATATTTACTCCGCTCTCAGTTTTTCTTGATAGAAAAACTAAGAGTTGACTACAGTTAACTCTGTTTTACTTGGTTTATTTCCCTAAGTCAGAGGGGAACTGTTTCTTCCCATGTTGAGAGTCTCCCAAAGGCTAAGATCATTTCCCTTTTTGGCCAACTAGCTCTCTGATGTAAGGAACTTGTCCTTCCCTCACCACCCACCACAACCCAACCTGAATGGGAAATCTCTCCAAATGGAAACCATGTTTTTGGATTCTCTTCTCAAAACTCAGGTGTGATTATTCAATCACAGGGGTGAGATCCAAGGTATTGAAGCATTTAGTCAAGGCGAAAATAGATTAAGATGTTAAAATTACCTTCAATAACTGATTTCCTTGGGTAGATGTATCAGACAATGGGACTTTCGCAGTGGTAAAGGATTCAGAGGGCCTGAGGGCAGGCAGATTCAGACTTGTATATTGATTTTGCCACTTATTAGCTACGTGACTGTGCAATTTACCAACCAATCTGTGCCACATTTCTTCGTCCGTAAAAAACGGGAATAGCGCCCACATTCTAGGCTTGTTGAGAGGATTAAATGAGATGCTCGAAAAGCCTTACCACAGAGCCTGGTATATAAGTGCTCAATAAAAAGTAATTGTTTGGGCTGCTGTGGAGAATGAAAGGCATACTGTGTGTGGAAGAGCTTCGTGGAGGCGGGTACCTGCAAGCCCATAAGCGGAAAGGCCTAACGGAGCAGTCAAATCTTCTGGCTCAGAATCAGTGCTTCTCACAGCACAATCCCAACCACAGGGGCCGCCGAGTCCCGAGTGATGAAAGGAGGCCAGGCGTCAACCTGACTTCTTGAAGGAATGCCCCTGTAACAAGGTCCGACGTATTCGGGCTCCCGGTGGCTCGCACCCGCGGGCCTCAGGCTCTACTTACCCAGGAATGGTAACGGTCCTTAACGGCAGCCAATAACGGCTCTCCTGTGGCCCAAGCACTAGCAAGGGCAGGCTGAGGTCAAACCTTGGATTTTGTAGCCTCCACACCCAAAACCCTAAACTTGCATCGAACTACAATTCCCAGCATGCCACGCGGTCCGCCGGGTCGAGAAGCGTCAGCCCCGCCAACTTTGAGCCCGTTTTCGCTCAAAACGCGGCCGAACGCTCGGGGCTTGGGAGTAGTGCCGGCCCCCAACCTAAGACAGCCTCCCCTCATGATTTCTGGGTATTGTAGTCCACCTTGTTCCGGTTTCCCAGGAATGAGCCGCGCCTAGTTACGGCTCCCTTCACCATAAAAACTACAAAACCCAGAATATAGCGCAAGTTCTCCTCGTCCAATAGGAACCCCCCCATGTAACGAGGCGCGGAGGCCGGCTCTTGTAACTCAAGATGGCGGACGAGAGTGAGACAGCAGTGAAGTCGCCGGCACCTCCGCGGCCGCACATGATGGAAGGGAACGGAAACGGCCATGAGCACTGCAGCGATTGCGAGAACGAGGAGGACAACAGCTACAACCGGGGGTAACAAGATCCTCGGAGTCCAATTCCCATCCAGTCTCCTACAACCTGGGTCTCTGGGGTGCGGGGAAGTCACCGGGAGCTTAGCGTAACCCCACCCCCAAATTCTTATTGGCTGAGATGTTGGAGTCCTGCCTGGCGATTGGTTGCTGTCTTTGTCATTTACTGGGGTGGGTGCTCAGTATATTAAGGGCCGGAGACATTCAGTACTTTTATTATAAAGTTCTTCTGTGTAACGTTCCACAGTCGTGTGCTTCAGGCGCTTCCGGGGGGAAGAGCTTGTTGGACAATGGTTTTCGATGGCACAACACGGCCAATATAACACTAAAGTTCAAAGGGGACGTTGTTAGTGGTGGTGTATGAACAACGTGATTAGCAATAAACGAATGATAAAACATTTCGCTTCAATGAGGAAATTCACCAGGCTATACAAACCATAATTATGTTGTAAAATGTCACTACCAGAGGATCTCAAAATATAAACACCTTATAAACCCTACGTAATTACCGTATAATGTTTTGATGTATATGGTGTCCGTTGCTCCAAATAATCCATACGTTTCCTGAACAATATATAATTAGGTCTTCCAGCATCTTTGCTCTGTTAACTTTGCGAGAAGTAGCCTCAAGCTTCAAGATGTTGAGTGATGGTCCTTCTTGGTCAGTGTTTGGAGGTGGGTTTAATATTGCATGCCCTGTACTTTCGGATCTTGCTTACTAGTAAGTATTGTTCCTCTGGCAGAGGAAATGCATTAGGCATTTGAATGTTGAGTTCTATTTCCAAATCAGTTTTCATTCTTGTAAGCCTGTCATTCCTCTTTCTTCATAGTGTTACAGTGGCTGACACTCACTCTCCCTATCTGTATCTGTAAAGGAAAGTCATGAGGGTCAGTTTTGGATATATAACTTTGACCGAGCCTGTGATCTGATTTTTTATAGTCATCTTGTCATTTGCAGTATTGATGGTAGTCCTGGAGATAAAAGGTTGAAGTCTTTGGATAAACTTTAAAATAAATTCTGCTACCTCGTAGAGATGGGAGAGTATAGGATTATTTAAATGGTTTGTAATCTGCCTGTGATGAATCTTTACGTTAAAAGACTTGGCTTTTATGTTCTTCAATCAGCATTGAAAATGACAAGAAATATAAAGGAAAAGGAAGCTTGTCAGATCTGGGTGTATAAAATTGTGTTCTTTTGCCATAACTCACAACAGATCTAATGTAATGAAAGCCTTATTTTGACGACGTTTGAGATTCCAAAAAATGAAAGCACCGAGAAAGAGGAAACAGGAGAAACAGGAAGAAGGGAAAGTGCAGCCCTACTGAGTAGAGCTCTCAATCATAGATGGGAGTTGTTGAATTAGAAGTCATTTCAGAAGTGAAAGTATAGCTGCTTCTTTGCTCTCTGTGTAGTTACTTTTCTTTTTCTTTGCTAAACTGTTGCCCTGACCAGAGTCTATAGGTCTTTAATTGGTTTTGTTCCCTATAATCTGTGAATCATGTTGCAAAACTGCTTGGCAGAAAGTTCTATGTTTCATTTATAGTACAACAAAATGGTAACTTAAAAAAAAAAAAACTTTGATTTTTTTTTTTTTTGGTTGTTGTTGTTTTTGTTCACGGTTATGGTCCAGGTATACAGATTAAGTTTGTTAGCATCCTGAATCTAGAGCTCTTTATAATAAATAAATTAGTAGATGGCTGGTGAAAAACGGAGAACCCAGCCTGGGGGGCAGAGTCTAGTTCTGGTATTTTGATTCTGAGGTAGAGTCAACATTTTAGCATTAATTGTCAGAGGAAATGGATTTGGGCAGAATCTGTATGGCACAGTGAGAAAAGCATAGACTCTGGAGCTATTCAAGCCTGGGTTCAAAGCCTGGTTCTGACGCTTAATATTGTTCTGTGACACTGGGAAAGTTACTTTATCTCCAGTTGTAGGGATTAAATAAGATGACATCTGGAGTTCTGTCTTCTTCGCTCCTTACTTCAAATCTTCTATGTCCTCCTTCCCCCAGTTTGCCTCCCTGCCCTTATCATATACCATGTTTTCTGTAGCTTTTATCATAACAGTAGTTAAATGACATGTGTCCATTCCCTGCCTCACCTGACTGTAAGGTAAGGTGCCTGAGAACAGGGTTCATGTCTTTTGAGATGCCTCACACTTAGCATTAATGAATATTTGCTGCATGAGTGAATGATTAAAGTTCTTAGCCCAATATTAGTGGAGTTTCATTTCTCTTCACTGAGAGGAAGGATGTCAGATTTTTCTTAAATATATATTTTCTTTCCCCCAAATAAGTCTCATTGTAAGCTTTGCAATAGTTTTTCTGAAATACGTACAGAAATCAAGGATCCTCCAATTTTCTGTGGAAGCTTTCCACTGCTTTTTGGCTTATTGAAAATTTTCTTGTCTTTACTTATATTTAGAATGTTTTTGAAGTTATATAAGGGGAATTGTTCCTTTTAATGATAATGATTCTAAAGTATGATATGCAATTAGTTTATGATAGTTCAAACTAACCCTTTTCTCAGACCTTTCTTTCAAGATGGGCTCACAGTGCTCTTTACACTAATGAAATGAGCTACATTCATGCACTGGAACCATAGGAAGTACAGTTCTGCTAGTTTCTTATGTTTCTTTGTGTATAAGTTTAGTTCTTGACTTGTTATGTGTTTCTTCCATAATTAAACATTTGGTGAGTACAAATTTTATATGTGCATATAATCACGTGTACATGCATACGTATGTAGTATATGCATCTATGTGTGTGTATATATATGTGTTTTTCTATCAGCTATTCTTTTTTTTTAAATATCTACTGAACAGAGGAAAGGAAGGCAGCATTTTTACCCCAGTTACTTGCCTGACATAAGTTACCCTGAGCAATTGAGAGGAGAGTCACACTAAGGTATCTTTATGCTGCATCCTTTTGCAGTTCATGATTCATCAATATGGTTTAATCTGCTTGTTTTTAGTGAAAGGCTTTCCCCAGAAATATCACTACAGAAGAAATCTTATTAGCTGGCTGATTTTAATTTTGAGATACCAAGCAAGTAAAGTTTACCTGGGTGTTCTAGAACAGGAAAAAAATTTAGACTTTTGTTCCTAGGATTCTTTCGGAATTTATTTTGCAATGTCATCGATACCACTGAGATGCTGGTAAGCCATTGGTCAAGACCCTTTTGATAAGGAATGTCTCTTTTCTGCCCTGTTTTCTTACTCTAGGGACAGGTTAAGATGGGTTCCTTTAAGTTTTCCTCTCTTCTTAATCATGAGATATTATCCCTTATGAAAAAACTTAAAAGAAAGGTCTTTTTGAAAGGAATTCCATAGGCTCTCCTTACTTGCTTTTGTATTCTTCACATTCTCCAAGAATGGTTCTTTCCATATTTACTTGGTGGTTTATAGCTGCATCTAGCTCTTGGAAAGAAGAAATCTTTTTAGTTCTTAATTTCTCCCTTCAGCTTTTGGTTTTTCAAAACTAGATCAAAGCAGAAATGAAAAGAGAAACCTCATCACTGATATCAAATAAGTATTCTAATTTTATTTCCCAATTAAGTGGCAATTAAAAAGAAACTAATCAAGAGCTGCTTCAAAGAGAAGAGACTGGAAAGCAGAAGAAATGAAAAGTAAATGAGAGCCTATTTCAGGGAGACTGCTGCTCATGGCAAACCAGTTTTGCTGATTTTTCACATTGTTTAATGTGCTCACTCAAAGATTTTCCAGCTTTATTAAGTCTACAGTTAACTCTTTCGCTGTGGAGTTTGTAGATTTTGGGACCATAGATTTTGTAGATTTCATAACTTTAGGATGATGCTTCTTGAATGCTCCCTCTCTAACCTTTTATTTGAAATCTCTACCCTACAAGCCTCTCTTCTAGTTCCTCGAGGAAGGTACTCTTTGGATTGTTGCAGTTAAGGCACACAAAACATGGTGTTTTCAATTGAGAGCACCAAAAAAAAAAAAGGAAAGAAAGGAAGGAAGAAACTAAAATTCTTTAACAGGATCAGTCCTTGCTTCAAAAATTTTTCTGCTGCTGTTAACTTTGAGAGGCAGCTGAGGAGGATTCACTGTTAAGTGTTCAGTAAATGTTATCTCTGGCTGTTACAATGTGTTGGGCACTGTGCTAAGCCCTTTGCATGGATTATCTCAGCTTGACTTCACTTGTAACTGATTTAGCTTTTGTAATGAGGCTTGGGATTTGCATCTCCACCTCTCCTTTTGACACCCTGAAGGACACATTCTAAACTTACTGGATTTTTCTTTTCCCTACTGCATTGACTTCTACATCCTGACTCTCTGGGAGTGTGAGTCCAGTTTTTGGATTCATTTAGTAACCCATGGCCTTTCCCTAACTAGGAATCCAGTTGGTGATGGAGGTGACTGGCCTTTTTAAACTCTCCTTGATAGACCAGTATCTTTCTAGAGGTCATTCTAGTGTGTGAAATTGCTGCCAGCATTGAGTCATTCATTGCTCAGAAAATTGCCGAAAATGGTCTCTGAACAGCATTTGATTTGACTTTGGAGTTGTCAGGTTACAGTCTAGCCCACCAAACCAACCTAGAGGATGTGGAATTTACACCTCTGTCTCATTCCCATTTCAAACTATTGAGTATGTCAGAGCTTTTATGACCCCTAAAAAACCCGTTTTCTTCCATGACAGGAATTGCTTGTTCACTCTCAAAACTGGCTGACTATCTCAGGGAGGGCAGAGGGTAAACGTAAAAGCAATCTTTTGTAATTCCTTCCCACAACCTGCTGTCCTTTTTACAGGCCTCCTACGGTATCTTTTTGTTCTTACTAAAGTGTTTTCATTTTTTCTGTCATTTAGGATTTCCAAGCAGTTTTTTATGTAAATAACTGATTGGTGGAAATTTGCAGTTTGGGGTATTGCATTAAGTGATCCTGCAGGCACAGCAGTACAGAGGATAGGCAGCTTATGCTGATTCATGCCATGTGGTCTCTACCTGGGCTCCCATGTAAATGCCATGTCATTCACCCCTCTTTGGGCCTTCTGAGTACTAATAAGATTGCTGGTGAATGTTTCATAAATCATGAGTAAATTGATCTGCACAAGGATTTTTTTATGTCTAAAAGTGAAATCAAAAGGATATTATAGACTAGGATTTATTTACTAAGTTTCCCTGGAAATTTTGAATTTTAGCCCAAAGAATTAACTTTCAGTTTTTAGAGGTGGAAAACAAGTGACCAAAAGTTGTAAATTTTATTTTCTGAACTCTTTCTTTCTGTTGATTTTATAATCAAAACTAAACCTGTAGTCTGTGTTTAAGACATGGGAATCATTTGTAGTTTATACTGGAGCTTTTTGTTGTTGTCACTCTTAAAGGAATAGGTCCTAAGGAGGGAGAAGACAACAAATAATAAAGTTGGTAATTTAAAATCTTAATCAGTGGCCTTAAGGAGCACAGCATGTGCTCTGCGTGCATAGACTATTAGCACAGCTGTCCTATGGAAATATTACTGAAGATATTTTCTGACCCTCTGCGGGCTCTAGCTTTTCGGAGTTTTATTTTAGTCTATTATGCCTGGGAAGCATTAGTCAAGCACATATTTGTTGAACTCTTCACTGTGTGCTGTGGGAAACAGCTGTTTAAGATGTGGTCCCTATACGTAGGAAATTTTTAATGTCATTGGGAAGCCAGGAAGCAGCACATTATTATATATAAAGCATTACATTGTTTGAGAGATCGTAATTTTAGACATCAAGGAGAGCTAGAATGGGCAGAGGAGGGAGGCTTTCTGGATAGAACATGGCTAACTCTCCTCATTGCCTTTAACACCTGCTCCTCTGATACAGAAAAATTTATTTTAAGGCCCAGTGTGATCAAACTGTTCTTTTTGGCTTTAGAGATTCTCAGGTAAATTCTCAACAGGGAATGAGACTCTGGTGTTGGGGGAGGAATGGGCTAAGTCTTTGGAGATTGGTGGCTTGTCACAGGGTACTTGTTGGTTAGTTGATGAACCACCTTGCCTGGGCCTTGGTTTCTGCTTCTGTGAACAACAGGTTAAGCCAGCTAGCCCAGAGATTCCTTCCAGCTCTGGTTGTTTAGCGCGCACAATAACAGCTTTCTGTTCCTCAGCCACACGCCGTTGAGTGAATTCTGTCACCCAGTGGAACTGAGAGGAGGCCCACATACAGACCCTCACCGGCGGCTCATGTCATCTGGAAGTTTGCTGCTCCCGTTGCTCATCTCTCAGTTCGCCCTTTCCTCCCGCCCACCCATGTTCTCTGACTCTGCATTCTGTTTCTAGATATAAGTCCTGGGGTTCATTTTTCATCTCCTCCCCCTGCCCTGACTTTCTAACAGAGCATCCATAAGATTTCTTACACGTTTGAAATTAGAATATTTTGGCATTTGTGAAAAAAATGACATTTCTTGATTGCTTTTCTTTCCTGTTTCTGGGTCTATCATTCTGTTAATTCATCCCATATTTGCTAGGTTATTCATTAATGACTTGGGTCGATCAACTTTACTTTAGAATATAAAATTCAGTTTTTTTATGTGAACTCCCATTCCATTGCAGGCACACACCGCACCCCCCTCCCAAGAAAGAAGGCAAATTTCACTAATTCTCTGTTCATTATTTTGGCATGAAATGAACCAGAGTTAGACTTTGGCTTGCAGTATTCCAAGGTTCTGGCCGGTCTTTTTGGAGTATATGATGGTGACTGGCAGGCTTAGAGAACTCAAGAGATTTCTCTTTGAATTTGCAGAATCCCAGCACGATGGGGACCCCTACCCAGTGGGTATGGACTTCAGGTCCCTTTCAAAACAGTGCTAAAGTCTTAGAGAAAGACTAGCCCTGGCTTCTGTGGGGTCCTCTGGTTTGGTTCTCCCCAAATCTAAATGGAGGCCATTCTTGAGTGAAATAGTATTGGCTTCCTAGGATGCTTCTTGAAGACCTACTCTCAAGGCCTCTGAACTTGCTTCTTATGAACAGTCGTAATCACCTGGAAAGCTGCCCCTAGTGGGTGGGCTCCTTGGAAGTCTCTTCTCTGAGTCAGTTGTCTTCCTGTTTGGGGTGTTGACTTATAATACCGTGGAGAGCTGATAATGTCTTCTCTTGGATGTGGCTCAGTACCTGGTAGCTCAGTAAAAATGACTTTTTTTTAAGCTCCCCTTTGTTCTTCAGCTGTCTCTGTATGCTTGATGTACAAGTTGAAACAGGATTGTTGCTCAGTAGCTACATGTGCAAATTCAAGCCGATACAAGGAAAATGAAATTAGCTCTGTGGTTTTAGTTTGCGTCTTGGAGTTTGCCAGGCACTTGTATTAATCATAAAACAGAACAAAAGTTCAGCCCAAGGTCCTTCTATAAAAAAGGAGTCCTTGAGGAGAAGGCTACACAGAAGTGTCTCTACTGAGTAGTGAGAGCAAAGGCAGGAAGGTAGTTTTTTAGTGATTTTGCATACTTGTAAAGATGTCTAAAGTAGGAGGAAGTAATTTCTTCTATTTTCTTTAGGTGAAATTATATTTAGTAAGTAACCAATTGATTACTATGTAGCAATTCTTTACCATGGCTTAAAAAATTTTTTTCTATAGAATTGTATAAACAATTCTTATGGTAATTCATATACAGGGACCAGAGAATTCATTCCATAAGCTGAAATGAATAAGGATTTATAAATTGTATCAACAGCGGAGCACTGGTTGTCTCCTAACATCGCTAGTTTTTAAACCTTATGATGCTGCGTATAATCCTCAGACTGGAGTGAGACTATCTCTAGAATAAGAAACCCACATAGAGTTGTCATAGGCTGCAAACGGGCCTGCACGTGATAACAAAATTGAGTTATTAAGAGAAAAAAATTATCTTCTGGCCATAAATGACTTTATGGTTCCAGTTCTTTGCCATGGCCTTGGTGGTTTTGCTGAGCATCGGTTTTAAGGCGTTTACCTTATTAGCGGTCATCCTTCCATATTATGCCTTCCGTGTCTCATTAATATAATACCTAGGGGGTGCACTTGCGTCTGGACTTCATGACCTTACGTTTGGACTAAAATGACCTCCAGCCTTGACTGGACCTCCCTGACTTCACAGTCTCTGCGTGAGGAACCTGATGAGAGGCCTAGCCAGATGGGTGCAGGCACAGCTGGATGGGTGAGCTAGATGGGAACTGAGTGTCATGGGCCTAGGGAAAAGTCGGGTTTGATCTCTTCCAGGCTAAGAAGCTGCTGTCACTTTCAGGCATGGAAGGGACATGAAGAAAGTCATTTTCACAGAGGTGAGTCCCATAGCTGTATAGAGTTCAAGATGTTGCAGAAAGATTGTGAAGTCAGGAAGATCCAGTACAGGCTAGAGGTAACTTTAGTCCATGTGTAAGGTCACGAAGTCTGGATGTGAATGCTCCTACCTGGACCAGGAAGAGATTAGCCTGAAGATATTCTACAGCAGGAAATGGCAGCATGTGGTTACAGATTGCCTCCTCCCAACACATACCACTTGCTATGAGAGAATTGATATTCATAATAACCCCAACACGTGTAAGACCTTGAAGGCTTTCTGAATTATAAAATAAAGCTTAAATGATATTTGCCATAATGGTATGGAAAATGCGTTTGACTGTTTTATTCTTTGAAAATTGGTTATCTAGAATATACAGGTAAAACAATACGCTGAGTTTAGCTGATCCTGCAGATTAGGGTTTACTGTGCTCTCAGATTGGACTCCTAATTTTGACTTTTTAATGGAAGAATTCCAGGGAGTATAGCAGAGTGATATCAGACATTGCTCCCAGACTGACAATGCCAGTATCAATTTAGACATGGCAGAAACCAACAACAACAATAATTATGAAAGCAGGCTACAAGATGAACCTTAAAATTCATCATTAAAATGAAGGAAACCCGGAATCAAATTATTATCCTAAAATCAACAAGAATTGGGGGGAAACATTTGGGAGCTAATGAATGGAAAATGTCAAACCCAGTATAATATATGATATGTGTCTCAATAAAGATATTGAGAGACAATACAGAAAATGATGAGAGATTGTAGAAATGTGGCTAAGAAACTTTTTGCTGCATTCATTGGGTATGTCATGCAGAGGAAAAGCAGCTTGTGGAAGTCCCTATTACCATATTCACACACACACACACACACACACACACGTTTCGTGTAATCTCTTAGTGTCAGGAGTAGCTGGATGTTTCACTGTTGTGCTGGGTTTTGCCTGTGTTGATCACCCAGTCTGAGCCTACGACAGCAGTCCTCGATCCTGCAGGACTGATTTTGGCATTTCTCCTGATTGACTATTTTGGATATAGAGCACAGCAACTTTAAACTGCCTTTTTTCCACCTTCCTTCTTCCCTTTCCAATACTGCTTTGTGCTTTAGAGTTAGCTAGAGAAACTCATTAAAACCTAATAATGCATTGGGAGGGTGGGAGTGGGGTGAGGAAGGGTTGCCATAAAGACCATTTTAGGTTGTCATCCTTTTAAATTCAGGATGCTAAGCATGTATTGGTGGTATGAATGCCCCGTTAATAATTATCATTTGCCTTTGGTACCAGCAACCTGGCAATCTAAAGAAAATAACACATAAAATAAAAGCAAGAATAGAAAAGTTCCTTTCAAACAAGTAGGGCATTCCTTGTCCAGTGCTCCCTCCCTGGGAGCTGGTGGGAGTTGGGAGAGCTGTGTTTTCTGGTGTCTTCTAAATGCCCCTTCTGGGAACCTGGATTCTCTAGTCTGCTTCTGAAGCCAACAGGCTTGATTAAGGGAAGGTCTGGCTCTACAGAAAGCTCTTTGTCCGTGTAGCCCAAAACAGATGATTTTTTAAAAACCCTGCATCAGTATTTACTTGTCTTACAGTGGTTTGAGTCCAGCCAATGACACTGGAGCCAAAAAGAAGAAAAAGAAACAAAAAAAGAAGAAAGAGAAAGGCAGCGAGACAGATTCAGCCCAGGATCAGCCTGTGAAGGTAACAAGGAGGCTCTGTTTTCTTGTGACCAAGAGTCACTTTTTCAGAAGACAGAGTTTCGGGGTAAATGTATAGGAACAATTTAGATTAACAGTCTCCACTGCTGTTACTTCAAGATGGAGGAGTTGGATCCCTGGGCTGCCCTCCGCTGCCCTAGACTAGATGAATCTGCTATCAAGCCGTAAAAGACACAGCTGGTTAGACATTGGTGTCCCCTCAGAGTGCACAGGTACATAACTACGTGCGATGCTGTGCGAGGTGCTGGATACTACGTTGTGCTAGCCACTGTCGCCTAGAGCAGCGGTTCTCAGCCTTTTCCGTCTTAAGTCTCCACCACTGTGGGAATATAAGCCCTGTCCTTTTTAAGGCAGACCTTTATATATTGCAAACATTCTCGTAATGCCGCAGTCATTGAAATGAAAACTCTGAGTCCCAGAGTCAATTTCTGAGTTCCACTAGTTGAGAACTACTGGCCTAGAGCTTAGGACCTGGGACTGACACACTGACATGAAACCCGGAGTGTGGGTGAGGTTGGTTTTGTTTCGTAAATAAAACAACATTTTAAAAAAAGAAAAACCTTTTATTTCAGTAAAGTGCTATCCTCTTTAAAGCAGGCCCTGGGGAAGCTCAAAACATATCCATAATTCCTCTTTTAGAATTGCCTCCAAAACAGCTTATAAGCCTCGCAGAAATCCGGTCTCAGTCTACCCATACTTTGCTGTATCCTTCAAATGGTATGCTCCGACTCAAATCTTCTGTCTTATTGAGAAATGGCTTCAAGTAATGTTTTACTATTTTCAATATCAAGCTCACTATTAAAAAAAAACCCATCGTTATTGACCACCATGTTGGCTAGGTTCTCGCTAGGCACTTCATTTAAATTAACCCCAAACCTTCTACATCCTTTCAGGGTAGGTAGGGGTATTCCCATTTTTAAAGATGAGAGAGTTGGCTTACTTTAGTCTTTCAATCAGGAATTCCAGCCCAAGCTCATACTTTGGCTTTGAGGATTTTTGTTTGTTTGTCTGGGGGTGAGTATTTGAGCTCAAGCCTATATCAAAATGGTTCAGTCCAAAATTAGAAAATTTTAACAAAATACCATTTACATAGCCCTTCCATTTTCTTCTATGAGAGTGATGCTGTTTATTGAAGAGAATTTAGAAAAAACCAGCAAGAGGAAGAAAACCAAAACTAGAATCACTTATAGTCCTACCTCCCAGGAATAAGCAATGTAAACATATTGATTTATAGTCTTCCTTTCCTTTACAATCTAAATGAAGAAAAAACATAGTAAAGTAGAAGAAATTATGGTTATTTTTATAGTCATAAGCCTGACGTAAGACCCAGAAGCCATAAAGAAAAATTGACAAATTCGAATTTCTCTGTAAAAGTCAAAACAAATAATAAACTGAGAAAATATTTGTAATATGTGAATCAGTCCATTTAAAATAATGAAATGAGTAGGCAGTTTACAAAGAAAAAATATAAACGTTCAATCAGTGTATGAAAAGATGGTTAAACTCAATGAAAGAAATGAAAATGAGAGCAATATGTATATTTTTTTCTCCTAAATTGGCAGATATTAAGATTTGGTAAATCGAATGATGAGAGTGGAGAAACGCATGCTCTCATGCATTCTTCATTGGGTTATTAACTGATACTCTTTAGAGAGCAAGTTGACAGTATACATTATAATTTGAAATGTGCATATCCTTTGACTCAGGAAGCCTCCTTTCTCAGACTTTATCCTGCAAAAATACATATCCCAGTAAACAAAAATAGATGTACAAGAAAGTTCATTACAGCATTGTTTGTAACACTGAAGAACAAAACCACCAAAATGCACATTGGTAGGGGGTTGTCTAAATTCACTGTGATCCATTCACTGTGATCCACAGTGGACTCAGTTGTTAGAATGGGCAAGTCTCTTCAGCCACATAGAAAGATCTTTAAGACATAGCGTTTAAAGAAGAGCAGTTTGTGGAATAATACTATACGATCCAATTTTAGTTTTCGAAATTGTGTGTGTTTGGAACTTGCATGTAAAAAAGTCTGAAATTATATTTGCCTCTTCTCAGTCTATCTCCCAAATTATGATTGTTGCTGACATGGTATTTGAGGATGGTATTTGAGGGATGGGATTGTTGGATTTTTACATATTATACATTTCTGCACTGGTTGGATTTTTACATATTATACATTTCTACACTGTTTGGAATTTTACACTGAGCATGTATTACTTTTACCATCGAACATCACAAAACGGGGAGAAATCCTGTAGGAAGTACCCACCCACCAGATTGCTCATCATCAATAACTTTTTCCAGTTGTCATATGATATGTAACCTCTGGGATTAGGGCAGGAACCACACCCCTTCTTTGAGTTGTACCTTTAACTCTTGAACCTGCAATTAATCAAAAGTGCTTATTAACATAATGGGCCTTTTCTCTCCCTAACTTTGTCTCATTCAGATGAACTCTTTGCCAGCAGAGAGGATCCAGGAAATACAGAAGGCCATTGAACTATTTTCAGTGGGTCAGGGACCTGCCAAAACAATGGAGGAGGCTAGCAAGCGAAGCTACCAGTTCTGGGACACACAGCCCGTCCCCAAACTGGGTATGTATATGCTTTCTTCCTCAAGCAAGGGCAGGGAAGGCAAGGGGCGTATGTGCCTTAGCCATGCTAAGGGTTCCACACTGAATTTGTGAGAGAGCAATAGCGTCCCGGAGTTCCTCGGTGGTTATTTTGAGAGGATAGTCTTTAAAATGCAGTACAGAAAAGATTATTGTTCAGGGACTTCATCATTGCACCGTAACACACACTGAGAATAAATAATGGTTCTTCAAAGTTTATCATCATCCAATATGAATCTACAAAGAAAAACAGTGCACTGGCACTTGATGAGTGGGGATGTCTGCCCGTGGGTCTGGCTTCCCACATAGATTTTTATAGAGAGACTGCCTTGTTTATCTGGGCAAATGCATAATCCTGGAATGGGCCAAGTCCCCAGCCTCTTCCCCTTGTCTCTTGCCAGCGCACGCTTACTAAATGCGAAATAATTTGACATTTCGCTTAACAGTGATGGTTCAGCATCTGGAATACCATATGCAGGTTTGGCTGGCACCCCTTAAAAAAAACTACAATGAACTCTTAAAGGGTGGGACAGGCAGAAAATCCGAAAGAGTTCCAGAAGAGACTAGATATAGCAGAGTTAGAGATGCCTGCTGAGAACAAGCCACAGCTAACCTTGATGGCTAACTTAAGAGAGTTGCTGTTGACAAAAAGTTTCTGGAGCAGTTGCATCATGATTCTGGGCTCATTGATAGCCCAACTCCTATTTTCTTTGTGACTGGGAAAGTGAGTATGTTGAAAAAAATATGTTCCAACACCAAATGTCAGTGACCTTCAGGTTGTTCGTGTTACTGCTCCCCTCCAGAACACAGTTCGGCTTGACAGTGTGTTTGGTGCGGAGGAGGAGGGCGGGGCAGGGCCAAGGACTGGTGAGGGAAGAGGGACAGCTGTGCCCAAGGAGATTCGTCTGCTCCAGGGGTAGGGAGTATGTAGTACAGAGCCATACAGCTTGAAGTGTTGTTCTCCGACCAGCAGAATGGGCCTCGCTTAAGAGCTTGTAGAATTGCAGCATCTCAGGCCCCACTTCAGACCTGCGGAATCAGAACTTTCAGGGGATTTGTGTCCACTTCGAAAGTTTCAGAAGCTCTGTTCTGGAGCAGATGTAGTTCCTGGATAACTTAGTCACAATCCAGAAGTAAGCTGAGGTGTGCCCCTACGGTGGATAGAAAGCAAAGCACTGCCTAGACAGTTGTGAGTCATGAAACGGCAGGCCGGCACTATTCCAGAACACTGTCCCAACCCATCCACCTTGTCTGTCGGGCTGTCCGGGTCACCCAGGTCCCAGGCTCACATGGCTAAACACTCCAGGGAGGCTTTGGGTCACATCCTCTTCCAAGGGCATTCCTAGTAACCAGTCCCAGTGACCACTCTCCCCCACCTTCCACTCTGCCCCCGCCACAGCCACACACAACTCCGGGAAAAGGAAGAACTCAGAGAGCCACATATTCTGCCTCTGAATGAAATGCCCAGAGAGGCATTTTGTGGTGACTGTCAGAGGTCGTGGTCCAGTCGTCAGATGGGTTTTTGGGGTTTCGGTTTGATTTTATTTTTTTATTAGGGATTTGCAAATGGGTAACTTAGCTCCATTCTTCATAGACAGTGGGAACCTGGGGATGAGGTGAATTAGGCAACGGGCTTCTGTTCCTCTTCAATCCAGTTATTCTTTGTTATTTGCCTCAATTTCTCTACCTGTAAGTATAGAAAGCGCTGCAGTTTTATTTTCAGAAGCTCCTGAGAAAGCCACACAGGTGCTCACAGGAGCCCTGATGTTCTCAGAAGGCGCAGCAAGACTCAGTGCTGTTTCTTCTGGACGTGGCTTCTATGCAGTGTGTGGTGTGAAGCTCTCTGGAAGAGTGGTCTCTGAGCATCTGACCAGTCTGCCTTTCAGGTCCATGGCCAGTCAAGTCCAAGTGAAGGATTCTTTTGTTTCTGTGAGTCAGCCCATAGAAAGTACCACATTACAGGCATCAGCTCGTCCACGTGCCTGAGGCGCCACCCTCATTCTATGTTGAGTATCCTTATAGTCGTGTGATTTCTTGCCTTCATTTTTTCCACTTAAATGGGGCTAATGATTGTAAAACTCAAGCATATCAAGTGTACTTTGTTTACAGTACTCCCCACCTTATTAGGAGAGTTATAATTAGATTGTATTCCACCAAAGAGACCTAGCATTTTTTAGAAGTTTAAAATCATCCTAAATTCACCATTGAAAGGCCTTCTAAACAGCAAATGTTTTAGGCTGTATGACAGTTCTGTGTGCTCTCAAACATTTGATCTCCCTTTTCAGATCATGTCATTTTACTTTTTAAAAGTTGCCTATTTCATTCACTAGCTCTTGCCACAGAACTGGCGCATTCTAAGATTCCATGAACAAGTGGCGAAGGAATGAATAGAAATGCTTGTTGGCTGCAGGACCTAGTAACTAGCCTAAACAAAAGATTTGGCCTTGAGATTATTGTAATACAGTATGTCCCACATACTATTTCAATCATTGACACCACATATACAATGGTGGTCACGTAAGACATAATGGAGCTGAAAAATTTCTATCGCCTAGCAACATTGATGCTGGTATTAGCAAACCTGCACTGCTAGTTTGCACATACAGTTACGTACAGTACATAATATTTGATAATGACAATAAATGACAATGTTACGGATTTATATATTTACTATGTATCATTATTTTAGAGTGTACTCTTTCTACTTATGGAAACAAAGTTTGCTATAAAACAGTATGTCATTACACTGGCAACAGCCTCATACATCTTGTGTTTACTTCATGTCTTGATTGCATCATTTTCTTTTGTGCTTGATTTCATCTGGTGTTTTGTACAGTCACATGCTATACAGGGTTGGAACAGAAGGCTCGACCATAGAGCCTGGGTGTGGACTAGACTAGACCACGAGGTTGTGTGAGTGCACTCTGTGTTCACCTAATGATGACGTCGCCTGTCAATGCATTTCACATAACATATCCTTACTGTTATGTGGTGCGTGACTGTACAGTGGGGGAGATGACCAGTATCTCGTCCATGGAAGTCATTTAGGAAAAAATAATAATAATAACGTTCTGAGGTTAAAAGTACTTTGGAAAAGGTATAAATTCAATATAAGGGAAAATCAACTACCACCTAGACAAGACAAGAATAGAACTCTTTGGTATTTTCCAAGGGTCTGGCCCTTGGCTTTTTAGACTCTAAAAATTGTACATGGCAGTGACTTAGAAGCAGATGGACTTATATTAAACTAATTCACAAGGGCTACTTTATGAATAAATCAAAATGCCAGTTTCTAAACTAGGGAAGAAAAATATCACCTCTCTCCCAAGCAAACCTGTTGGGGAGTCAGATTGTAAATAGGAGGTAGTCGGGTACTTCCATGCTATGTGTCCCTGTTGTCACCTGCACTTTCCAGTTTGTGACCCTTAGCATGTTGGTAATGTCTCATTTCTTGAATGTTTTCCCAGAAAATGGTGCATCTTGTGGGGACAGGGACCTTGTCTTTTCCTGGCTATATCCTAGTGCAGTGGCCCTAACCTTTTTGGCACCAGGGACTGGTGCTCCTATGAGAATTTAATGCCTGATGATCTGAGGTGGAGCTGAGGTGGTGATGCTAGTGCTGGGGACCGGCTGCAAACACAGACGAAGCTTCGCTCGCTTGCCTGCTGCTCACCTCCTGCTCTGTGGCCTCGTTCCTAATAGGCCATGGACTGGTATCGGTCCTCAGCCCGAGGATTGGGGACCCCTGTCCTAGTGTACAATGTCTGATGCACTGTTGTTCAGTAAACGTGTTGTGTGAAAGAGTTAGGTGGTCAGTCCTGATGGCATCATCCACAGCTCATAGCCAGATGTTGCCATTTCTGCTATACCTGCTGCACAGATCTTTTACTGGGAGAGTTTAGAGCTGCTGGTTACACATTAGAATGATCTATCTGGGCCAGGAGTCTGACAGTCAGTAAAAGCATGAACTGAGTGCCTAGTGTGTACAGAGCCTTATGCTAGGAGCAAGCAGTGTACTGAGTGGGTCTGTTCTGGAGACTTGTTTTTAAAATGTATTAAATGTTGCATTCTTCCAAGTGTGAATGTGAACAAGCTCTGAATTATAGAAACTAAATAACTCCAACAGTCAAAATTAAGTGGTTGATTTGTCTAAAGTTATCAAATGAGCCTGGTTTGGCTGTGGGTGGGAATCAAGGCTGTGTCTTCTGAGTACCCCAAGTACCCCCCACATAACCCACAGAAGAGGGGTGTCTGTCCAGGGTGGGATGTTGTGTCAGAGCCTAACTTCCCAGCAGCATTGTGTGGACTCAGTGATTCAGCCTAAAGGCGCTCGCTGGACTCTGTAAACACCAAAGGCCCGAGTTGGCAGCAGCAGTTAACTGGCCCGCATTGCTGAGAGCTAAGGCTGGCAGGGCCAAGATCCAGCCTGGCGCCTAGATGCCATCATCTGGTTCAGGAGTGAGCCCAGTGCATTGTTGTTGCTGTTGACACAAAAGCAGCCTTGTTGCAACTCCTCATAGATCCTCCAGGTTGATGGGCGTGGGCCAGGGCTGTGACAGCACTCTTTACACCATCCAGGAGGCGGGAAGCCAAATTAGTCAAGATAAATGTTTGTCATTCAGTAACCAGAGGGAGATGTAAAATGATTTTCAAAAAACCAACCACCTTGGATCCCAGTGATTGTTCTGAAGATTTGCCATGAATTGGCCCTCAGTTAGAGGCCAAGTAGTAGCTAGAGAGATGGTCTGCATTTGCCAAGCACAGAGTGTTCTACAGATGAGGGGCTCCTGGGGACAGGAGGAATTTGCTCTGGTCGATTTTTGAGCTGAGTGCTGCCTTTTCCTGCCCTTCAGGAAGAGGCAGGGGGTGAGGCTCATGGCTGTGCTCTTCTTCTAGGAGAAGTGGTGAACACTCACGGGCCCGTGGAGCCTGACAAGGACAACATCCGCCAGGAGCCCTACACCCTGCCCCAGGGCTTCACTTGGGATGCCTTGGACCTGGGGGATCGTGGTGTGGTGAGTAGGCTCAGGCAGGCCACAGGTGTGGACTGGGCATTACTGTCACAGGGAGCCCTGCAGCCACACGGAGACAGCTTCTATGCAAGCCTTCTTCAAGGACTTTTTTAAGAGCTGGACCTAACAGGTCTGAGCTTACCCCGCATCTGTTGCCTCTGGGGCCTGCCCAAGACTCCACAAAAATAGCGCTTGGCTTCTCTGGCAGGTAGAGAGGCAACTTCTGTGGCTTCCCAAGGCAGATATCCTTTTTGCATGCTTTTATTTTTCTTGTTCATTCATTCATTCCCTTGTCTCAACAATGGAGTGGTTGATTAGTTGGATGTTATTCTTGGTCTTCTACCACGTTATGTACTTGAAGTCCGCCACTCTACCCATTGGTGGCTCAGTTTCCTGTTACAACTAGGGTGCTTGTTCCCAAAGAGTCCCTGCCATGCCTGGGATAGAAAGAATTTGTGAGATTAAAGTGAGTTTAAACTACGTTTCTGGTAGTTTGCCTTGTCATTCTGAAAAGCTTGGAGCCCCAGGGTATTGGAGTTGTCCCCTATCTGGCAGAAAGCTCTAAGGCAGCTCCATATTTCTCTACAGCTGAAAGAATTATACACCCTCCTGAATGAGAATTATGTGGAAGATGATGACAACATGTTCCGATTTGATTATTCCCCAGAATTTCTTTTATGGTGAGTCGTAAGGCCTTTCTTATGGTTCTGGGGCAAGGCAGAGAGCAGAACCTCCGCAGGGCATCAGATTTTTCATCCCCGCTGAGCCAGCCTTTGAATGGCAAGTTCGTGTGTGATCTCTCGGTTCCTGCATCTGAAGGAGACTTGCTTCCGGTGGAGTTTAGAATTGAAACCTTATTTAAGATAAAATGACTGGGTGAGGGAGACACTGTACTCAGAGGAAAGACTCGTCTATTGTATGGTGACTTTATGTAAGAAGGGAAGGGGGGATGAGAGCTTCTAAGATGTAAAAGAAAAGAAGAGTCATTTTTCTATCCAGTTCCTGAGCACGCTCAGTGTATGAAAATGGCCTTGCCTGGCTGAGCCATCTACCATGCTGGGCCACATTTAATATCCAGGAAGGCGAAGGCATGAGGCTGAATTTAGAGGGGCTGCCTGATGGAGGAGGGAAGGGAAGAATGGGCAAGCAGAGAGGGCAATGATGGGACCTGGAGGGCAGGTGGATTCCAGAGCTCCAGGGGCTCCACAGTCGGCTTCCAACCACGGGACCCACTGGACTCGGAGCCAAGGAGGCCAGTCCTCTGGCATGAGCTGTCAGAGTGAGTGAGCACGAAGAAATTGGATCGGGTATAAAATCCCCAGTATGACAGCCTTGGATTGGGTGGGTAAGTAGGCCAAGTGGGCTGAGCAGCAAGAAGTGGCTATGGCTCAATTCCATTTGTATCCAGGAGGATTTGGCCCTAAAGAAAATTTAGCTGTGAACCCTCAGGAAGGTGGTAGCATGAGGTTAGACCCAAACTCTGCTCCAGAGCCCAAACAGCCTGCCTCACGCACTGGCAAGGCACCGCAGCCGCAGCCCTTGTCTCTTCTAGGGCTCTCCGGCCGCCTGGCTGGCTCCCCCAGTGGCACTGTGGGGTTCGAGTGGTCTCAAGTCGGAAACTGGTTGGGTTCATCAGCGCCATCCCAGCAAACATCCACATCTATGACACGTAAGCACCAGCGCCACCCGCCATATCCCCATCATGCTACTTGGTCTGGAAGGGAGGGAAGATAACAAGGTACACACACCTTCTACAGAAGAAAGGGAAGAGCCCACGAAGGGAGGGAACTCGAGCCCCGGGAATAGAAATTCATAATAAGAACCACCTGCTTTGCTCTAAATTGTTACTGGTTCTCGTGTCCGGGACCTGGGCCGGTGCACTACCTGCAGGAGCTCAGCATTTGAACTTGCACATGTTGGTGCACTTGAGCAGTTTCAGAAATGGGCCCGAGCCAGTGTGACTCACATCCAGATAGTCACGAGGCCTTCGAGCTCTGTTGTTCATTCTCGCTGGAAATGTCAGAACCATCTGCCACACTCTTCTGGACTTACAGCCCGGGGATTCTTGTTGGAGTTGAAACCCTTGCAATCCTAGAATAACCCCTGACTTACTCTGAAGTTTCCTGTCTGCTAAAGGCAGGACTCCCCCAGCCTGCCAGTGCAGATTCATCAGGGAGGCACTGGCAGTGCCTTCAAATAAAGCAGTTTGCTGGAGTCCCACTCACCTTTGGAAGTTGAGTCTGTGTTGAGAAGAGAGCGCTCCTTGCCTGGTGGAGCAGAGCAGTGGGAAGGAGTCCAAGTACCGACTGCCGAGCACAGGTGGTAGCAGAACACACGCCTGTGCTGAGGGCCCCGGTCCCTATGGGGTGGCTGCCCATGCTCGCAGGGATTACCTTCCGGTTAAAAGCCTCGTCACTGTTTTTTTGTTTTTTGTTTTTCCTTTTCAGAGAGAAGAAGATGGTAGAGATCAACTTCTTGTGTGTCCACAAAAAGCTGCGTTCCAAGAGAGTGGCTCCAGTCCTGATCCGTGAGATAACCCGGAGGGTTCACCTGGAGGGCATTTTCCAAGCCGTTTACACCGCCGGGGTGGTGTTACCAAAGCCTGTTGGCACCTGCAGGTAACAGCTCTTCCTGCGAGGCCCCAGGACTGGTGTGCCCGTTCTAGTGGAGGAGCTGTGTGTGTCACTGTGCCCCAGCTCCCCCTCAGCCCAGTGCGTGCCCGAGAGCCTCTTGCTTCTCTAAGTGTCTGATGAGATGAGTGGTGGGCACCCACGGGAGCCAGGTAGGGAGCATGGATAAGCAAAGGGGGAGGTTATGGGAACGGCAGACAGGACGGTGCGTGCCCTGTCCAAGCCATTCTCAGCTCCTGTTCATTCCTGCCATTTGGAAACAAAGGATTTTGTTTTAGTTTTTATAAGGACAAGCTTAAGTCTGGGTTTTTTGTGGTAAATATCTGTACGTTTTAAATGGTTGGCTTAATTTTGTTTTGAATATTGTGTGGGCCAAAGAGGGCATGTCTGATCCTTGCGTGACCCAAGGACAGCCTCTGCCTCAGAAAATTGTTTGAAATAATCACAGCCTGTGCCTCAAGAACGTCAAAAGAAAAACACTAGGCAAATGTGGTAGTAGAGGAGGGGGGAGGTTAAAAACGCAGAGACCTTTAAGTCTTTTCCGTTGACTTGATAGCAGCAGTGAGGAGTGAGGAGTGCTCTTCCCAGGCAACTGCTTAACAGGAGTTGCTTTTGAAATTGAGATAGAATCTACAGCCATGCCACTCTGAACAAGCCCGATCCTGGCTGATCTCAGAAGCTAAGCAGGGTCGGGCCTGGTTAGTACTTGAATGGGAGACCACCTAGGAAGACCAGGTGCTGTAGGCATAAAAAATAAAATAAAAAATAAGGGATTGTGAGCTGACAAGGTCCTTGCAATCTGTGAGGTCAACCAAGGGTTGCCTCGCCTAAAAAAAAAGAAAGAAAGAAATTGAGAAAGAAAAACAGGGAGAAAGAAAATCCAGGAAGAACACTGGCGACTCTGAATTCTTTGAGGGGAGATTAGAGAGCAGGGCAGTGCCACAGGCTCAAGAGGGGCCCGACGTGTCTCTCGCGCCACCTGCTGGCCATCTCCATGCCATCGTCCTCTTAATGGGACTTGCCAGACTCCTCTGAGGACAGGACATTTGTGTCCCCACAGGTATTGGCATCGGTCCCTAAACCCACGGAAGCTGATTGAAGTGAAGTTCTCTCACCTGAGCAGAAATATGACCATGCAGCGTACCATGAAGCTCTACCGACTGCCAGAGGCCAGTGGTGCTCCGGGGTGATGGGCAGGGGGCAAGAGACAGGCTGAGGAGAGCCTGGCCCTCAGGAAAGGAACAAGGCTTTGGGTAGGGGGAAGCGATCGGAAAAGGGATTCAACCTATCGTTTCCAGATTCTTAGACTTTCCATTTCTGTCATTTCTGTTGTCCGTAGCAAGGGTTTTATTTTAGTCTGACTTTCTCAGTTCTCCTGTGCCTGCATCTGGGCTAGCTTCTCTTCTGTCATCTGTTGATAGGCTCAGAGAACACCTCTGTAATTTTAGCATAATGAGTCTAAATGGAAAGATGAATCCACTTACTGAGCTGCAACACATCCCAGAGCCCAGTATAAATAAGCCATAGGGTGTCTGCTGTTTCTTCTGCCAAGTCAGGTAAACAGGGCTACCCAACCCCCGGGCCACGGACTTTTACCTGGGCTGCACAGCAGGAGGTGAGCAGCGGGCAAGTGAAGCTTCATCTGTATTTGCAGCCACTCCCAGTGCTGGCATCACTGCCTCAGCTCCACCTCAGATCATCAGTCGTTAGATTCTCAGGAGCCACCAGTCCCTGGTGCCAAAAAGGTTGGGGACTGCTGATAAAGGGTGAATGTGCTGGGCTTATGAGGAAACCCCAGATTTCTAATCCCAGTCCAGAGTTTGCCATTGAAGAACTGAATGAGCTGGTTTTCTGTTCTGGGCCAGTCTACCAAGTATTCCAACAAAATTAATGTTCCGTGTTCTTTACTTGGTCTCAGGATCCTAATGGATCTGAAGATTGCTTCTCTTTCCTCAGAGCTCTTCCAGGCATTGTCACAGTCAGTGGATACCCTCTCATCAGAGGCTGCCCACCTGGACTCATCAGCCACCAAACTGGATTAATCACCCTCGGATCAGGCTAATCCACCACTGGATTGGGGTCATTAGTGCCCTGTTTTGAGAGACTGCTGCAGCGCAGTTAGACACTGCCCCAGAAGACAACTTTCTGTTATTACGACACACTTGCCCTGAATTCTAGGCAGGCAGAGAGTGTTCTTCATGTGGTGTAGCAGCCAGAAGAACGTCTCTGCGCTCCTGGCCTGTGGGTGAGAGCCCCAGCATGGCTGCTTTTTCAGACCAAGATTTGAGGTGTCATTGTGGGAGCTGCCACGTAGAAAACTCCGAGATCAGAAAGTGTTTCTAGAGATACCAGGATTAGTGCGGAATTTTGGTGGCGAGAGGTCCTGGAACTGCAGTTTTAAAAGCAGTTCCTGCCCTGGGGAGCAGCCGCATCAGGCAGTTACTGAGGTGTATAAACTGTTAGCTCCACCCTGTTTTCAGTTTTGGCTGACCCCACCTTTGCAGAATGAGTCTTTGAAGATACTCTCTCAGCCCCAGTATTTACAGCAGAGCATCACATGGCTTCATTTCACTGAAGCTTTTTTTTTTTTTTTTTTTTTCCTCCAAAAAGTAGCTGTAGGGTGGGATTCTGGTTTGCAATTAAATCCCAGGAGTTTGGTGCTTTTCTTCTGAAGTTAACCTGCACGAGTATTCTGCTGGGGGCATTACGGGTGCAGCAGTATCCAAGTGGACAGATAATGCAAGCGCCCAGTGCAGCTGTGCTGGGCCTGGGGTTCCACGGTGCCCAGGCTGGAGCCTGTCTGTGGGGGTCCTGAGTCTTCAGAGAGAGACCAGTGTAGGAGATCTCAGTTCAGTGGGAGAAGGTTGTGAGGGCTTGGGGGAGGCGCGCCACTGAGGCCCAGGAGCCACACTGGGCTGGGCCGACCCCAGCACATCCTGGGGTGGTCAGGGCTTCTCTCCATCTTGGCACTGTTCACATTTCGCCCTGGGTGATTTTTTGTCACGGTGAACATCCTGAGCATTGTAGGACGTTTTAGCAGCACCCCTGGCTTCTACCCACTAGATGTCAGTGATACCCCTCTCCCTAGTAGTGACAACCAAAAATGTCTTCTAGTATTGTCAAATGCCCTCTGGGGGACAGTTGCCCCTGTTGAGAATCGCTGGGCTTAGAAAGACAGAGGCACAGTCAGAACAGTCAACTGGTCCAGGGCGGAAGGTCTTATGCTCTGTGTTGGGAAGTTCGGAACAAGGAGGGGCGTGGTGGGTTGTGTTTCTTAGGAAGGTGTCCTGGGCCATGTGGATAAGAGATTGAAGCAACAGCCTTAACCAGGAGGGAAAGGGCCAAAAGATCCCAGAGAGGCAGGACTTGTGCCTGGGTGGGTATGAGCTGTGGGAGGGAAGGATTGCCAAGGGTGACCAAGGATTCTATCTTGAGGGTCTGGGTGGACAGATGCAGGATCGGGTAAGAAGGGGCACGGTGTGAAGTATCGGCGGCCTGAGAGGGAGCCGATCACTCCCAGTCAGCATGTCTGATGTTGTCTGTTTTCCTTCCAGTCCCCCAAGACAGCTGGATTGCGACCAATGGAAAAAAAGGACATTCCAGTAGTGCACCAGCTCCTCACCAGGTACCTGAAGCAGTTCCACCTCACGCCAGTCATGAGCCAAGAGGAGGTGGAGCACTGGTTCTACCCCCAGGAGAATATCATTGACACTTTTGTGGTGGAGGTGAGTGGGGCAGGGCGTTCCGTGTCTCTGACCATTCAGAGAGGCATTCATTCCCCTTAAGTGGCTAGGGTTCCTGGGCTCGGTGACTAAAGAGCCGATTAACAGGACTATTGCTACCTTAGACTTCCTTGGCCATACTCCTCCCTAAGGACCAGACACTCTAGCTTGTACTTGCTGAAATGATCCTCTGGACTTTGCATGAACCCTTCTCCCTCTCCCCACCCCAGTCACCACTGGTGATATAGAGAAAGAACGAAGCCCTTCTTAGTCGTGTAAGCCTGCGAGTCTCTGCCTGTCCTAGCTTGAGGTAGTACTGGCCAGGCAATGGGGACACAATCTAGGGGAACGTGAGCCTCAAGAAGTCCATGGTGATGCATAGGCCAGGAAAGAGCTGTCAGGTTCAGCCCACAGTCCAGCCTAGATTTTCCTCCTGGCTCTGTCCTCGAGTGCCCCTGGCCAGTGTACTTTCTCCTCCCTGCATATCCTGTTTCAGCTGTTTCACTCATTTGTCCAGCGGGGCAGAGTTGCCTTTGGGTGGTGTGAGAGCAAGTGGTACATTTTGTTCCCAGATTACAGGATTCCTGTGCTTGCGTGACATTGCTTCCTTTTATTGTCTTCTCTTCAGAATTCAAATGGTGAGGTGACAGACTTCTTGAGCTTTTATACGCTTCCCTCCACCATCATGAACCATCCAACCCACAAGAGTCTAAAGGCTGCTTATTCTTTCTACAATGTTCACACCCAGACCCCTCTTCTAGACCTCATGAGCGACGCCCTTGTTCTCGCCAAAATGGTGAGCAGACCGGAGGGTTCGGAGATCTGTGGGGCAGGGGCCGTGCAGCGGTGGTGAGCGTAGCTCAGGGGAGGTAGCTGCCCATGGGCCGGGGGCTTGGAGTCCTCCATGGCCTCCTGCTCCGCTTACAGAGGGGCCCTGCAGCTCAAAACTAGGCGGGAGCAAGGAGCATCCACGTGACGTGAAGGCATTGAACTCCTCCTGATTTATTTCAGTGAGTTTCGTTCTCACGGGAGGCGCTGCCAAGGAGCCTGAATAGCCAGGCCTGCTCGGGGAGGAAAGGGGTTCTCCTTACGACTTCCCCAGCATGGGAATGGGGAGATTGGTCTCTGTCGTGGTGAGTCATTGGAGCTGCTGACTATAGAGCATGGGGGGCGGGGTCAGGCATCTTTTGCACCTGAGAGGTCATTCTCAGTCAGTCTTCAACATGGGTTTTGCCTGTAGTGAGCCCAGCCCACTGTGGGCTGGCCAGACGGTGGACAGTCCAGTCCCTGCCCATGAAAGCTTCTAACTGAGGTGGTGAGATGTAGGAAGTGTCTCTGCCACAGTCTCAAAGCACCATCTCAGGTGTCATGAAATCACAGGGAGACCTGAGAGTTGGGGTGTCCTGGGAGTGGGAGAGCAATGCAAGTGTTGACAGGTGCCAGCTTCTCAGAGGAAGGGGTTCAGGGCTTGGTCTCCAGAGAGGACTGTGGAAGTTATTAGAGTGTTTCAGGGAGGTTTAAGAGGGAACAATAGCAATGGCCTCGGCACTGAGTCTACAAGAGTGCTCGGAGCGACACTGAGGCGAGGCCAGGTAGGGTGGTGCTCAGAGTGTTCTGAAAGCTGTCACTGGAGAGCAGGGTGCAGGCTGGACTTTGGATTTATTTAACACAGAGGCGGCCAGAACTTCGGAAGGAAGATCTTTCTCATGGCCACCTGTGGGATGGTTCTGATAGGATAGAAAAGGGCAGGAGGGTGAGGCAGCTTTTACCTCTCTTCACCTGTTCCTGTTTCTCCCTGCCGCCCTGCAGAAAGGGTTTGACGTGTTCAATGCACTGGATCTCATGGAAAACAAAACCTTCCTGGAGAAGCTCAAGTTTGGCATAGGAGATGGCAACCTGCAGTATTATCTTTACAATTGGAAGTGCCCCAGCATGGGGGCAGAGAAGGTGTGTACCCAGCTGGGCCCTCCCAGCTCGGGGAGTTGGTGGAGCAGAGACAGGGTCATAGGTCAGGGATCCAGCATCAGTCTGGGCCCTTGTTCCCTGGTGCTTGGCCCCCTGAAAAGTCCCGTCCTCCAGTGGCCAGACTAGCAGGGTCAGTGTTCCCCTTTCAGCAGCTGGTGTGAGGGTGGCAGAGGGGACGGGCTCCAGAGCCACACAGAAGCAGGAAGGTTGTCTCCAGCTTCTCTTCCCACCAGGTAAGTTGCTGCAGCTGGCTGCGGGCAGGGCATTTGGGAGCGTTTCAGGGAGCCGTGCGAGTCTAGTTGCCCAGGCTTAGAGTCTTGAGTATTAAAGATCCTTTTCCTGTGCTGGGCTGCTGCCCACATCCCAGCATGACGCTTCCTCTGCCTTTCCTCCACCAGCTCCAAAGGGCAGCCCAGGGCCATGGGTGTGGTTAGCAGTTACAAAATAACTGACTGCTGGAGGGAGGCCTAGTGGCCAGTGTTCCTTAAGATACTGGAGTTGCATTCCTTGAAGGATCTAATAAACATATAAAGCCTTGTGCAGAGGGCACCAGCTCACTGTGAGTCTGCTTACACAGCCTGGGAGCATTCTGTGGGCTCAGCCATTTGGTACTTCAGGTCTGGGGTGGTGAAGTGGGCGAGGCTTTGGACAACTGTCAACTGAATTCTGCCCCTCCCCGTTGGCTCTCTTAGGTTGGGCTGGTGTTACAGTAACCAGTTGCCAGTGAGATTCTGGATTAAGCCACTGAGAATTCAAACCAGGAAATGGAACCCCACCACTTGTTGGTCTAATTTTCACAAACGTGAGAATCCCTGGCAAAGGGAAGGAACAGAAGCGAACCGGCTTTACCAAACCGCCACTGAACTTGACAATTGTATTGCGATGGCGTAGGCTGCGTGATGTCACCTCTGGCCGTGTCTCTGGTCTCCCTGTTTTCCAATTAATCACATCCTTTTGCAGCCGTGATCAAGGGAATGTAACTGCTGAAACCTAGCTCGTGATTGGCATATTATGGAGTTAACGGGTGAATAATAAAAGTATATATATATATTATATATATAAATATTTTAAATATCTTTCATGTTCCACATGTACAAGGATGTTTGGTCTCTAAAGAAAAGCTGAATCCAGATCATTCCTCAGAATTAGAATCAAGGACAGTGCCAGACAGACACATACTGGTACAATGAATTGTTTCCTTCTGAAAGCAGGACTTGACTTTTGTTGGGGGAACAGAAGAAGGACGATATGGGGAATCCTATCCCATTCCCCTTCTGAATCAGCTGGAATGATTGGCTTTGGGAAGGCAGGGGAAGGTGGAGAGACTGTGCCCTGCTTTGGGAAGGGCTCAGCTCTCACAGGTAGCAGGTGGAGTCCTAGATGGGGCCGACCCTACTCAGAGGCTTTCTTGCAGGTGCTGGGCTTTTTCTGCATTCTGAACTGGGCAGCGGCGATGATCTGTGGAAGCAGGTTTCTTTGAGTCCCTTCTTCCATCCTTTTGGCCCGCTCCCTATAGGAAGTCATCCAGCCAACTCTTTAGCCAGCTGTTGTCAACCTTACAGGCATGAGTACCCTGTGAGACTGTTTTTCCACTCCCTGGGGTAACTGGCAGTTTGAAGGGGACCTTTGACCTCTTTGTAGCATCTGGGACCTTGTGGAGGCATGTCAGTGCAAGCCTTGCTTAGCTCATCTTAGAGCAGAGAGCCAGCACCCTGATGCCCCAGGGTAGCTGGGCAAGGATGGTATGGGGCCAATTCCCAGACCCCTTCAGCCATGGGACCCTGGCCTATGCCTTCCAACCCACTGGCCATCTCTTGTGCTCTTTTCCGCACAGCCTGCAAGGAGTGGCAGGGAGTGGTGGTTAGGTGCCAGTGTAGACTTGGCAATAGAAATGATTTCATGTTGCCATTGTCTGAGTCTGATTTTCACTGATGATGTTTGGTGTGTTTTTGTGGTGGGGGTGCTGGTTATTGACGCTGCCAGTTTCTCCAAAAGTAATGGAGCCTCTAGTCATGTGGCTGTTCATATAGACGATCTTCACTTGTGCTTAGCCAAGTGGCTTGGGGAGGATTGGGCTTTGGAATTATCAGCAACCCTCATCCAGGCTTGTATGTAACTTTTGCTCTAGGAGAAAGTAAATGGGTGGATAGCGGAATGTGTAGGGCATTTCCTGGCTTTCACCTCGGCTACTTGTAGGGGGAATGAAGTCTTAGCCAGGAGGCCAGGCTCAGCCTAGTCCTACTAACTGAAGCCATGCTCTGCAAACCAGCAGAGGTATGTTTCAGGCTGTGGGTTTTGGTGAAGTTTGTCAGAGGCTAATTCTGCAGAGTACCCAAAACTGGAGGAAATTGTGCTTGGTATGGGAGCTGTGCCACTTGCCAGAATGTTGCCCGCTCTTTGCAGACTGGATTGGATTTTCATCAGAGGCCTCTAGGGGCCTCCCTTCTCCTATTGTCCCTGTGCTGCAAACTGCAGGCACCAGGGATCATGGCTGACCTTTGACTCCTTGACTCCAAGATACCCAGACCAAAGAAGCTGCTGTTCTTAGCAAGATGCGCACTGCATTCTGCACAGAAGAAATTGGAGAGGCAGGGGCTTGCCATATAGCCTCCCAGACATCAGACACGTGACGCCCCCAGTGCTAGAGCTGCTTACCCTGTGCAGGCTCCTAAGGATATCAAAGAACAAAGTGCTCGGCTCTTTCCTACTTTGGGCGGGACCTGGAACTTGGAAACGCTCCCCAAGTCGGAGGCTTGGTCAGCTCTGGGCCAAGTCCCAGCCCTAACTGCTTCTGAAATTTGGGGTGTACAACAGCCCCTGGAGTGAGCCTCGCCTGGTTAAACCAGGTCATGGAATGGAAACTGTGAGGCCCGCACCTGCTCCGGAAGGAACATCTCCTGGAAAGGCCTCGTTGTCTCCCTCTAAAACTGTGTGGCCTGCTCCTTGGACTCTGCTGTTCATGGTGGGGACCCTGCCCCTCCCTCGGCATCACCACCCAGGTCTGCAGGAGTCTGCTTGATGGCTGCTGTTAGTCTCCTTTTCATCCAAACAGTCACTGGCTTCTTCACTCAACCCCTTCCCGGACTTCAGGTCAGAGAGCTCAGAAAGAACCATTGCTTGGGGTTCAGGGCCTCCCCACAAGGAGCCTTGCAGGATGGCAGAGCCATGGCTGGCTGGAACCAAACAAGGGAGGGGCCCGGGGCCTCATCACCTGGTACCTGCCTCAGGTAACTGCTGTTGGAGAACATCTCAAGGTGTGGCCCTCACTCCACCACCGGTACTCCTTGCTGGCACTGGGCTTTTGGATTCCCATGTTTCTAGATGTTTACCTCCTGCCTTTGGATTGATTCTGCATTTGACTCCTGACCCTGTGGCAAGTTCTCACAGCCTCCGGTCTCTATGTGGGGAGTGAGCTGGGTAGAAAGAAGGTCTCAGCTCTGGATTGAGGTCTGTCTAGGGTTGTTACCCCACATATGCCTACTTTCGAAGACGCTGGCGTCTGGTTTGAAGGCTGGCCCACACCAAGCCTCTTCAGCACCTGGGTTTATAGATTTCGGGCCTTGCCTACACCTCCCTTCTAACTGCCATTGCCCCCACCCTTACTTGCTGGCTCACTGAAGCCCAAAGGTGAGTGTCCCTGTGGTCTTTGACTCTTTGCCTAAAGACGACCAGCATTTAACCAACCCAGGGGATGCCCCGAAGGCCTGGAGCTGCAGTCTAGGGGAGGGAGGGGCAGTTGGGCAGAGCAGGAGGGCGGAGCAAGTCTGGCCAGAGCCTGTTGGGCCAGGGGGAAACCTTGTGGCCTGGCCCACCTGCCCGAGAACCCGGGGAGACCCAAGGCTTCTGTTCTGCCCTACTCTGCTGTTCGTGGTGAAGGCAGGCTTGCAAGCAGACTGTCCCAAGAGAGGCTGTGTGGGACGATTTCACTGATTTAAATTAAAAAATACTGACTCTAGGTGAGGTGCCGCATCTGGGAACGGGAGGGGGGAGCTTCACCTTTTTCGTCTTGGCTTTTCTCTGGGCCGTGGGAGGGGCATCCATTTCCAGGGTTGGGGACGAAATACCAAATGCATTGTTGTTCCGCTTGATACATCTCACTTGTTTCTAATAAAGGAAGCAGCTGAATAAAACCCTTTTGCCTTCCTGGTTTTCCTCTGGACTGCAGGTGTCCGTGGGACAGAAGAGTCCCCAGCCTGGGCTAGAGCGCCCTCTCTTCCTGAGGGCGACAGTGCCCTGTGGGAAAGGCCCTTGTGACCACAGCGCTGGGACAGCTTTTGAAGACGCCTTTGGCAAGGCTGTCCTTTCAAGGCAAACTTGGCTCTTTTCTTCAGACCTCTCCCACCCACCAGCGAGAAGCTGGTACCGGCCCAGCTTCACTCCCTGTAAGAGCAGTGGCCGGGCTCTGGGCCAGGCTTCCACAGCTGGGGATAGCAGCCCTCCTCGGCAGGGTCAATGGTGGCTCCTCTGATGGAGGGCCCTGACACCGCCCCTTCCCACTTGCCCGGATGCCACATTGTCCCTCTGGGCCAGGGGCTGGGTGGTTCTGTTGAGCCACCCAGGGTGTTTAACACTGCAGGTCGGTAGGCCCCACGGCACATCTACTGAGCCAGCTCTCTGAGGAAGAGTGTGAGTAACCACCTAGACTTCCCACCAACTCTTCTCTCCCTCTGGAACTTTTCACTCATTCCCTGGCCCCATGTTCCTTTCAGGCCCCCATGGCTAGTGCCTCTGAGCCCCTTTCCAGGGAGCCTGGGCCCTGAGCTGCAGCCTGAGAGGACCTGCCTTCAAGAACCGCTGGCAAGCTCTGCCCATGTTCAGTGTTGCTGCTGTTGCTTGGTGGAACCCACATTTAACTCCAGAATGTCACCTTTCTGACAGGTTTTCTCTGGATTCTGTCATGTGGTGACTCGGCACAATCTCCCATCTCCAGAGGCAGCCTGGAGCAGCCACTGCCTTCCAGGCCTTTGTCTAAAAGACTGGTTGGCTGGTGGAAGGTGAGCCCCAAGTCTGAGATTTGTCTACTGAGTAGACAGGGGCCTTAAACCCCACTTAGCCTGGAAAGTGGGGGTCTGTCTGAGGCCCCTCAGAGTCTCCATCCCCTTAAGGGCCATAACAGTTATTTTCTGGCAGAAGCCCATCCAGCTCCCTCTTCTCTATTCAAGGCCCCTTATAGGGTTGGCGGGGCGTCTTGTGATGCTGGCAGCAGCTTTAAGCTAAGAGCAGGGGTCAGGGCTATTTTGAGCTATGGCATCTCAGAACCCCCTGGCATCTAGACAAATCCAAACCCTTCTGGAGGAAGAGGCCCAGGGGACTCCCTCAGCCCCGAACCCTTCTCATCGGCCTGGGTGTAGCATCAGAGGTAGATAGGCAGCGGGTGGCAGTGGTAAAATAAACTTGCTTCTTTATTTTTTAAAATAGTCTTGTTCTAGTGTCCTCTCCAGGGCTCTTCTATGACACGAGCTAAAAACCTACTTCTGGTGTCCCCAGGGCTCCCAGCCCCAGCTCTTCTTTCTTTAACAGGGGAAGGGAGCTCAGGTTCTAGAGCTGGAGGGAGGAGCCCAGGGAGAACCTGAGGGAGAAGAGAGCCTTAGGGGGTGGCCAATGCCTGGGGGTGGCTGGACTTCTTTCAGGGGGCAGAGGGGCTGAGGGCTCAGGAGTCCTGCTCCCCAGGTCTCCTGGCAGCAGCAGGCATGGCTCTTCCTAAGCCACGACGAGGGTGAGCAGAGGACTCGAGCTGGTGCCATCTCAAGGTCTCAGGGTTGCAGGGAAAAGATCGACCACCTGTTCTTCAGAAGGGGCCGAGGCAACCCTCAGCACCCAGTTGAGACCAGAGCCTGAGCCTGAAATGTAGGCAGGCTGGACAGGCTAGACGGGCTGGTACTCACGCCGCCCCTCCACCCCAAAGGCGGAGAGAGTCTGCCACGGGATGATGCAGACTAGCACCTGCAGAGGTCCTCAGGAGCTCTGGATGCGGATATGGACAAAGAGCGTGGCTGGTGACAGTGAGGCCCCATCCTTGGAAAGCAGGTGGATGTGGCGGTACCCTGTGGGGAGGGTAACCAGGCTTCAGGTTTGCTGCCCGCCACCTTGCAGGCCCAGGGCTGGCCACATCCCACCCCTGGGGCTGGGGCCCAGCTTGATTTTGGCTCAGGGGAGGCTCCCACAGGAAAACTGTGGCCCTGGTGAACAGGGTCTAGGGCCCCAGACCTCTGTCCCTTCCCATCCTCACCAACCCCACCAACCTTGCTTCAGGCTGTTGAGAGGCAGTGTAAACTGGCCCACAAAGTCATTGGGGGAGGTGGTGTCATAATCTTCTACCACAAACCGGACCAGCACCAGCTCTGGAGCCCGCAACTGGAACTGCAGGGTCTGCCCCCAGCGGGGGTTGAAGCCTAGGGCACAGGCAAGGCAGTCAGAGCCAGCCGGCCCTGGGCTGCCCTGCACCTTCCTGCATCCTCTGCTGTCTGCCCCACCCCACTTCCACTGGAAGGCCCACTCACCGTTGTTGAGCACGTAGTTGGTCTCCTTTCGAGCACAGTCTGCGGGCACCCCGTGGATCTCAACACGCACCAGGGGGTCCACGATGGAGTTTGGCTTCTCAGCGTTCAGCTTGGGCAGCTGCTGGGCAGTCAGCACCTGTGGGGGATGAAGAGGAGCCTCATCCTGGCCCCTCTACCAGGGCGGGAAGCATCCCGCCCTCAGCACTGGCCCTCCTCCCGCAGGACTCCGACTCAAATGCCCTCCCACCAAGCCATCCTCTGCTGTCTCCCTCCACTTCAGGCTGGCTCCCTGTGGACTAGGACCTCCAGAGCCAGCTCTGCCCCCAAAGCTGCTGACCTGGATGGTGAGAGTAGTTTTGGGGGGTCCAGGGCACTCAGGGTCAAAGTTTGTGTCGGGCTCCCGCAGGCAGGCAGGTTTCAGGACGTAGCCACATTGTCCATTGATGAGGAAGCGCCCTGCATTGAGATCCATCTCATAGCCAGGCGTCTGGAAGTTCAGGGCCACTGTGGACATAACAGGGTCAGGACAGGGGCTCTTAGTTGTCCTCTCCTCACTGTCCTCTCCCCAGACAAGCCCTGTGGGCAGAGGACTCAGTTCCTCCCTACAGAGGGCCCAGGGTCCTTCTGTGTGGGTAGTGCTGCCCCCCCCACCATGGCTTCAGTGGTGTGTCATGGCAGCCAGGGGATCAAGAGCCCACTGTCACCTGGAATCCCTTAAGGCCGGAATGTGGGGCTAAGTGGGGCATGCCAGAGAAGCCCCCACCCTCAGGGCTGGGGCTGGGCCAGAGCCTAGGCCTGAGGAGGCCTGAGATCTCCATACCTACTCCCAAGGGGACCATACTCCCCTCCCTTGGCAGGCTCGACCTGGGGCTGCCAGGGGTTCATGTGCATCTGTGTGTTGGGTGGGTTTTTTTTTTTTTAACTTTTACCTTCATAAAAAATGTGCGACTTTTACACTGTCAAGAACAAGCGAGCCTGATTTGTGTTCCCCACATATCCTGCTGACAATTCTTTGAATTGTTATTATCAACGGCACACTTTTTTCCACCTTCTGGAAAGCAGTGTGGCTGCATCACTGCTGGGGCCTCCCATGGCACCCCAGGGGCCACCCCACAAAGCAGCACCCTGCCCACTACCCGCTGTGCTGTCCCACTCACCCAGCTGACAGCCTGAGTTCCACATCTCCTGGGGGCTGTAGTTGGCTGAGGTCATCCGTAGCCCCAGTGGGTAGACGCGGGTCAGCTGATGAGCATTGTGCCTGATGAAGCTGTTTCCTGGGGGAGAGTTGGGGCTGGACTGTGACGGGCCCCTAGGGTGTCCCTCTCCCATGGGCAGGGCCTGTAATCCCTCCCTCAACTCCAGGGACTAGCTGAGAACAAAGGCTGAATTCCCATCCCCATCTCCTCTTCTCTCTGACTCAGTGGGCACGGGAACCTCATGAGGAGGTTACTGAAGTCCAGGGAGAGGCGGGGACCCCCTCCCACAGCCCTGCACTGCATCCCAGCTCCAAGTCCCCACTTCCTCGACTGAGTGTGCGGAACACCTGGCCCTAGGCTGACATACCCGTCTCTCATTACTCATCCCACATGTGCCCTCCAGCCACATTGGGTTCCTGGAACACTTCCTGTATGTCATGCCTCCAGGCCTTTGTGCAAGCTGCTCTTCCTGTCTGGAAATCTCTTCTATCACCTGGCTGCTTCTTCCTCATACTTCTGTCAGGTGTCTTCTCAGACATCACATACTCAGAAATCCTCCCCTGATTTCACTCCCTTCTGCGGGGCTCCCTCAGCTGCTGTCATGCCCTGCCCGATCACCGCACATCATAATTACCCAGCCATGTCTGGCCCCAACAATAGGCTGTGTTCCAGGTGAAGGCAGACAGCAGCCTCCTTCCCTGAGCCCTCTCTCCTCCACGTATCCCCGGCCCGGTGCTGGGCATGTGCTGGGTACTCATTCCCTGAGCCCCATGACCTCTCATCACGCCTCCAAGAAAGCTCCCTCTCAATCTCCTTTCCAGGCCAATTTCAGGATTTGACCCCACCAGGAGCCTACAGGCCTCCCTTCAACCCCCAGATCCCTGATGTGCCAGCTCCTACCTGCCTCCCGGATGAACTTCTTGGCTTTGCGCTCGCTGAGGGAGCTGACCTGGCAGGGCTGGGGCGGGACAGGGGCAGGGCGCAGGGTCCGTAGGCGGGTGGCACAGCAGTACACGACCAGGGCTGACAGTTCCGGGGAGATCTGCTTGGCCTGGGAAGACAAGCCTTGCAGGGGCGCGCCAGCTCCAGCCCCTAGTCCTCCTCGCTCCCTTCCCTTCCCCAAGCTCCACGGTTATACCAAGCCCCCAGGCCAGCCCACTCACCCACCGCCTCTGCTCTGCAGCCTCCACTCCCTCTTCTTCCTCTTCCTCTTCCTCCTCCTCCCGGTCTGAGAGAATTCGACCATCTTCACTCCGAGCAGCTGGCAGCTTCTTCCCCTTCACCAGGACCCGGCCCTTCAGCTGCTGTAGAAGCCAATAAAGAAGGATTAAGCCCTCTGCCCTTATGTCAGCCAGCTGGTCAGTCATTCAGCCACCACTGTGTGAGGGGCTGGCGAGGGGTGAGAAGTAGGAAAGGGGACACAAAGATAAGTGGTTTCTAATAGGAAAAACCAGGAAACAACCTATGAGGCCATCAACAGGGAACCGGCTAGTGAGGTCCCTCCAAACATCAGAACACTACATGGCAGCTGTTAAAATGAAGGAGGCAGCTCAGGACTGAAAGAGAAGGCGTCCTCTTCGAAAACGATCTCACGTGAAAGAAATGAATGTAGAACATGGAATCGCATGATCTTTTTTGTGTAACATTTGAAAGAGAACATAGCTACGGACAAAGGTACATATGCATGGGAAAATTCTGGAAGGACACACAAGAAACCGTTGAAGATGGTTACTTCTTGTGAAATGGTACAAGAGCGAGCCTGAGTGGAAGAAAACCCATTTTCCATTGTATTCACTTATATATAACTCTATTTTTTACCCATATGCATGGTTTTTTTTTATGCCAATAAAAAAATAAAATTACACACACACAAAGGTGAATTACATTCCTTGCATATTTGAGGTCGGAGTCGGAGGAGAGTTTTCTCAAGCAGACGTCCTGAGAAGGCAGATAAAATGTTCTGAGGTTTTGGAGGAAGGGAGGCCATACCACCTCTGGCTAGAATGCTGGGGAAGTTTCTAAGGCCACAGGAAGAGGCGGTTTAGGCTATGCTAGGATTCTAAGCAGGTATTGCTTGGCAAGCCAGATGGCTGGGAGGGGAGCTCCAAGTGGAGTAAGAGTCAACCAACCCCTTCGAGGTGGGAGTGGCTGAGCTTTCAGGGACAATGTGGGCAGCAAGGCAGAGCAGGGAAGTCAGAGCCAAGGCATGGATGGTCTTGAATGCCAGGTGAGAGGCTGGGGTGGGTTTAGTCAAGAATGGAGAGCAGGGGAGTGACAAGCCCACGGTGTGGTAGATGCCGGATGAAGGGAGGAGCAGGGGCAGGTTAAGGCAGAGAGAGGTGAGGGGTCCTGAACCAGGGAAGTGACATGAGCAGGGGTGGATGTTGGACTGCAGACAGACCCCTCCCCACCCAGGCGAGGGGTCTGGGAGCCTCACCTCTGGGGATGGCAGCTCTTCGGGGTTTGGGGAGTCGAGTGCCTGTGTCACCAGCATGTCCCCCAGGATGGTGCAAAGGTGGCGGGCCATGGCAGCCTGCTGCTCCAGCCCACAGTGGTTCTCGAGGGATAGGATGACAGGATACGGGGACACCTGTGGAGAGGAGGGGCGGCAACTCAGAGTCACTCACCCCTTCTCTCTCCCTTTCGTCCCAACTAGGACCCTTGCTATACCCAGGCCCCAGCCCCCCTCAGGACAGGCAGGCGAGATGGGGCTCTGGAGAACCCACTCTGGGGAGGACTAAGTCGGTGGGATTGGGACACACGCTGGGGCTGGGAAACACAGAGCGGCAGATGTCAGATCCGGGGCCTCAGGGAAGGGGTGGGCTGTCTGGGAGGCTGAGGGCAGCTGCAGGAATGGTTTTCTTTTATAAATGCTCTTTATATGCTAATGACATTGACCATGTCGTTAGGTTGCAACCTTTTCCCCCAGCTCATCATTTTTTGACAGCAAGATTTGTATAGCTGGACTGAAATTGCAATTTTATGTAGATGCCATGTTAAGCTTCTCTTTTTATAGCTTACTTTCTGCGAGTCATGATTAAAATGTCCTTCCCTACTCCAAGGTTTTCTTTTGGAAATTTTGTGATTTTAATACATTGACTAAATATGAGGGTGACAGAAGGGAGCCTCTCACTCAGCTCTATCCTACCCCACTGGCCAGTTGTCCCAGTAGCACCTGGTGAATAAGCAATTCTCTGGGCAGGACAAGGGGGTCCCAGGGGCTCACCGTGAAGGCATGGTCGCGCACAGCCTGGATCACGTCTCGGAAGAGGATCTTGGAGGTGAGCGTGTGGCCGTGGTAAATGATGGGTTCCCCTCCTGGCCCCTCCCAGCAGTCCAGCTCCACACAGCGGCATCCTTGGGCAAAGGCCCTGCGGACAGACAGACAGCTAGGGAAGGTATCATATGGGTGGCACAGAGCAGGGAAATGGACAGGCTGAGCCAGGTGGCCCCTAAAAAGCCCACAGTGGGAACCGAGGCCCCCAAGCTGGGCTCCCAGGAGTGTTCACCGCCACTGTCCCTCTGGTACCTAACGTAGGCCTCGGTGCTGCTGGGGCCCCCGATCTGAGAGTCGGTCAGGTAGGTGTTGTGGGAGGAGGAGATGAAGTAGTGGGCAAGGGGCTGGTCCATGTCCTGGAACACACACGTGTGGGCCGGGTCCAAGGCAGCCCCATCGGGCGACAACAAGTACATCATGAAGCCATCCAGTGTCATCAGCTCATGCTGCTTGGCTACAGGGATGGGCAGGAGAGAACATCAGGCCACATGGGGGGCCCCCGTGTCCAGCCCCAAATGCCCCCAAAGCTCCACTTAGTAATAATGAGCACCTGTCTACTGACTGGACTCTACAAAGTTATGCCATTTAATCTTCAGCCTTACTATGTGACGAAGGTACATTACTATGGCGTTTTACAGATGTGGCAGCTGAGTCTGGAAGAGGCAAGATAATCTGGCCAAGATGGTGCCCACAGCCAATAATAGCACAGCACGCTTAGCTGGGAACCCAGACCTGTCAAACGCCAAGACTAGGGCTGTGTTGACCCCAACCCATCTGTCAGACCCCACCTGTCTCGTTGAGCTCATAGTTCTGGATGAGCTGCTGGGCACGGGCCAGCGTGGCTCCGTCCTCGCCCTGGTCCTCCAGGAACTCCAGCAGCTCAGGGGCACTTAGCACGCGGTCCTCGCCTGAGTACCGATGAAAGATCTCCTCCAACTCAGGGCGTTTCAGCAGCCGCCGCAGAAACTCCTCAATCTCAGTACCTTCCAGCCGCTCATTGTTGGAGTGATCACACTCCTAGAAAGTAGGGGAAGAGATGTAGAGGAGGCAACGCCCTGGGAAAGCTGGCCTGTACTGACACATCTGTCATCTACCACAGCCAGGAAGACAGATGTCCCCCATTTCACAGGTAGAGAAACTGAGAGCTAGTGAGGCTCCCATCTTGCTCAAGTTCATATAGATGGTAACTTGCAGGACCAAGATGCTAAGGAAAGTCTCTTGGGTTCAGTGCCTGTCCCTCTGTACCATGACCTACCCCAAGAAATAAGATGTGGGAGGAAAAATGGTGACCCTGGGGCAGAACTGAGCTCCCGTGCCACAATTTCCTCTCCCATGTGCATACATTCTAATCCTCACATTCCTACGTTCATACCCAGGGTCAAGGAGTATCAAAGAACTGAGGATCCATGTGGAGCTGCTGGCCCAGGGGTACAGGTGCCATGACTCTCCTGTCTTTCAATGTCAAAGGCTGGTCGCATAGTCAACATCCACACAGGGGTCTGCCACATGCTCTGACTGGGCCACAGATGCAGAATCCAGCCCTGTGTGCCCCTCTCTGTGCTCCTGTGTGTAAGCCGCACATGGTCACCTGTGCAAAGGGTGCCCTATGGACTTAGAGAAATGAAAACTACAGCTTTGCGGCTCACCTGGGAGGGGCAGGGAGGCCTGCGATGCTCTTACCCTTGGACTCTGCCCAAGGGTGAGGAAAGAAGCTCTGGGCTGCACTCCCATCCTGGCCCAGTGGCCTTAGGGGAGGATTAAAGATAAGTAGCCCCAGATGTGGCCTTTCTGCTGGGAGAGGCCACTTTTTCCACAAAACCTGTGTGGGGAGGGAAGCTGATGACTCAGTTGTCTGGGGGAGGGCAGAGAGCAGCGGTCAGAGTTCAGAGTGGTGGCACATGCCCACCTTGAAGAGGCGGTAGGCGTACATGTCATTCATGTCCACGTTGACCATTCTGAGCAGACTCTTGATCTCTTTGAAGCTCATCTTACTGTCCTGGTTGGAGTCTGCTCGGTGCAAATAGCAGTGGATCCAGGTGTGAGTGCTCAGGAAATACCAACCACAGGCTGGGCACCGCTCCCAGATGACCGGTTACTGACAGGCATGTTACCACCACCAGAGGACTCCCATGTGTAAGGAGCCTGTGGGCTCCCCGAGTACAGCAGTGGGGTGTCTTCTATGGGACTGGGGCTCCCCGGAGCCGCGAGGCCGCGTCTCCACCCTCAGTTCTAAAGACAAGGGGCTCTAGCTCAGACCGTGGACCCCCTAAGGACCCGGCTATATCTCCCCTCGCCTGGGGTCCTCCAGGCGCAGGGCTGGCCTCCCTTCACACCCAAGCCCTCCACCCTTGCCGGCAGGATATTGGTCGAGGCGCTCGCGCTGGCTCATGGCGTCGAGGCGCGTGCGCAGCTTGGCCAGTCCGCGAACCCATTGCTGAGCTTCCTCCGCGGTGGGCGCCACCAGGTCCAGGTTCTTGCGGCGGCCCTTGAAGGCGATGGTGAGGCAGCGCGCAGGCGCGAAGGCACCTCCGAAGCGCCGCAGGCCCTCGGACTGGTGGCCCTCGCGGACGGCCTCAATGTGCTGCACGAAGACTGTGGGGGAGGGACAGCCACACGCAGCCGATCAGAGGCGGCAGGCCGGCCAGGCACTGGCCCTAGCCCGCCCAGCGTCCACCCGCCTTGGCTCACAGATGTGCTGCGACGGTGCGCGCGGGATTTTCCGCTGGAACCACACGCTCAGGCCGTCCTCTTGCAGCCGGTACAGTCGCTCCTTCTGCCATGTCCTCGAGCGGATCTTGCAGAGCCGGGAGCCCCGCAGCATGGCTCGAACGTCCTCATCCTCAGTCAGGCCTGCGGGGTGCAAATGCCGGGAGTTTGGGTGGGTGGATCGCCTTCGTGGAACATGCCCCCAGCACTGGGGTTTGACTAGAAGCTTGGTGTGCCCCACCCAGGCCCCCTTGGGAGGGGTGCCAGTAATAGGCCCTTTCTCCCTGCGAAGCAGCAACATCTGAGGCCCTAGAGCAGAACAACCCCTCAGGCCACACGTGGGACTCGGCCTCACCAAAGGTCACCCTTTCTGCCACACCCCTCCATCACGCCTCCAGCCTTCAAGCCCAGAATGTCACCAAGTTTTTGCCCTTGATGTGAAAACCTGGCCATCAGGAAAGCAGTCTCATGATCTAACTAAATCTCTCCTGCAGCCACCCAAGCTCCTCACCTCTGCTTTCCCCCAAAACACGGGAGGTTAGCAGAAGCCACTCTGGCTTCAGGATCTCAGGTCAAGGCCTCTAGGACCTGCCTTAGCTCTCCTGACGCTGGTCTCTAGGTGTCCTTTTTGTGCCCTGGTGGTACCCGGTGAAAGCATGGTCTCCTGTGACATCTGGCACTCCCCCTTGCCCAGCCACTGTCACAACCTCATGCAACCCCCCGCAGCCCTCATACGCTCTCCGGTCACAGTGTCCACCCTCCTTAATAAGACAGAATGCTCACAAAGTACCTACCGCACACACTGCAGCCCCTGTTCATGTATTAACACACGAGGAAACAAGTACACAGAAGATTCAGCCATTTGCCGAAATTCGATGGCTTTTCAGGAAGTGGTGGAAGCAGGTTTCAAACCCGGGAGGTCAGGCTCTGGGACTTTTGCCCTTGGCCATGACACTGAATCCCTCTGTTCCTGTTCCCATCTTCCCGACCCCACTCACCTCCGCTACCACCCTGGGCAAGGGTAGATAGGAAAGAGCAGAATTTATCTATTTATTTCAGATTTAATTTAACTAAAAGAAAAAGTTCACCAGTTTCTCCTACACCCCACCCCTAACCCCTGCCCCTGCCTCTGGCAACCGCCAATCTGTTCTCTGTATCCATGAGCTTGTTTTTTGATTTATTTATTTTGAATTCCACATGAGAGATACTACAGTATTTGTCTTTCTCTTTTGATTTATTTCACTTAGCATAATGCCCTCAAGGTCCATCATGTTATTGCAGATGGCAAGATTTCATTCTTTTTTATTCCATTGTGTTTGTGTGTCTGTAATCACACACACACACACACACATATGCATATATGTGTGTGTGTGTGTGTGTGTGTGTATATATACACACATACACACACATCACGTTTTCTTTATCCATTCATCCATTGATGAACACTGTTTCATATCTTGTCTGTTGTAAATAAGGCTGCAATGAACATGATGTATATGTCTTTTCAAGTTAATACTTTCATTTTCTTCAGATAAATGCCCAAAAGTAGGATTGCCAAGTCCTATGGTAGCTCTATTTTTAATTTTTCGAGGAACCTCCATAATGTTTTCCATAGTGGCTGCACCAATTTATGTTCCCACCAACAGCGCACGTGGGTTTCATTTTCCCTACATCCTTGCCAATACCTGTTATTTCTAGTCTTTTTTGTAATAGCCATTCTAATATATGTGAGGCGATATCTCATTGTGGTTTTGATTTGCATTTTCCTGATGATTAATGATGTAAAGCATCTTTTCATGTACCTGTTGGCCATCTGTATGTCTTCTTTGGAAAAATGTCTATTCAGATCTGCCCATTTTTTAATAGGATTGGTTGGGGTTTTGCTATTGCGTTGTATGAGTTTTTTTATATATTTTGGATATTAGCCCCTTATCAGATATATGATTTGCAAATATTTTTGGAAAGAGAATTTAAACTCGGGATTCCTGGGAGTCAGGTCCCAACTCTGTCACTTCTCAGTTACACAGCCTTGCTGGCACTAACCTGGGAATGCTCTAAGCCTCAAGTTCTCCATTCATAAAATAGAGACCACGGTAGTACCTGCTACAAAATCCGAAATTCAGCCAAGATGCTGCTCATCCCGATGGTGCCACACCCTGCTTGGATTTGTCACAGCAAGGGTCAAAATCAAAGGTTTATGAGCCAGGGGACAATAGAAGGTGTGGGAACTGGACAAACTGTAGTGCCTACGCCCTTTGGAAGGACGGGGCAGCCAGGGGTAGATGAGGGCTCAGAATTTCCAGAGAACCAGAGTCTGGATTTGTATGTGAAGCCTCCGGATTTTTCAGTGTTGGCAACTAAATCAAATTGAAACAAACAAACAAACAAACCCAAAACACTACTGGGTGGGACAAAGGAAACAGGACTGTGGGCTTCTCTTCCTTCCCTTATTTTAACAAGCCCTCAAAACTGGATTTGGCTTTAGGCTTTGTGCTGGGGTTGAGAAACCCAGATCCCAAGGCCCCTGCATGCCCAATTGCAAACTCTGACCTAAGGAATCAAGTCTAAATCTCTGGGCCTTCCTCTCTTACCCTCTACTGGAGACTTTGTAGGATCCTTCTCCCTTCTCCTCCTCGTACTGGCATCCTTGAAAGTCCAGCTCAGATATCACCAACTCTAGAAAGCCTTTCTTGATTTATCCTCAAATGGGAGTTCACCATCCCTGACCATGAACAGCACTTTTTACTTTAAAACAAACAAACACACATCCCATCTAAATTGTATTTTCAGTGGACTTTAATAAACCCCAGGGCAGTGATGAACACCTCAGTGTTTGTCCCAGAGCTAGGCTTGCAGCCAGTGTTTTCTGAAAGGGAAGGCAGATGGACAGACAGCTGGAGGACTAAGTGCACTCTATCCCCAGCCCTGTCCCTGACTCCTCAGAGCAGAGGCCCTATGAGTCTGGGTTTCTCAACCCTGGCTGTGCATCAGTATCACCTGGGGGAGGTTGCAAAACCCATGGCCCAGAGATTCTCATCCAGCAGGTGTAGCCCGGGGCCTGGGCATCTGTGTGTTTAAAAACCCACCCTGTGACTTGGAGGGTGACTGTGAGTGAGAATCAGGATCTCAGGGGCGGGAGGAGAAACCTGCCATCCTTAGGAGGCTAAGGTCCCCCTTGGGGCCAGCCTGTGACTTTAATGGCTCCAAAGGGTTTCTCAGGATTTAGACTGTGGCCCTCTGGGAGGGTCAGTGGAACTCTCCTCTTTCCAGACAAAGAGCTGGAACATTACATGCGCCAGGCCAAGGGACTCACCAGACCCCCATACCCCTATCCCCGTATCTGTGCAATCTCTGAATTCTCTCATCCTGGGAAACAATGGGGTGGGTGGCAAGACAGGGAAACCTGGAGGGCCACCACAACTGAGCCCACCCCTTCTCACCTCTCGGCTGTGGGAAAGGGGACCCTTCATTTCCACAACAACCAGGCTCTGCAGCTGGGGCCACCTCCCCTGACCTGGCTAGCCCTCTGCTGCCAAGCCCATAGTTGGGAGGGATGGAAAAGAGGGGGACTAGTAGATGACTAAGGCCGGAAATGGAAGTGAGTCACTGAGGGCCTGCTTTGTCCAGAGTATTCTGCAAACAGGACATAGAGACAAGCAGCCTGAACTCTTCACCAGCCTCCCACTAGGACAGGTTCCCTGCTCCTGGCCCTCACCCCTAGTCCCCCAGGAACCTGTTGGGTGAAGGGGTGACATCCTAGTCTGTCCGCCAAACTGGCATTGGCCCCTGGATCACACTGTCCCTTGGTTCACACTGTCCCCCAACAACACCCCCAATGAAAAAAGCCAAACAGATTGAAGGTGAAGAGCCAGGCTGGGCCAAGTGCTGAGTCCCTGGGTGGGTGCCTCCATTTCTCCATTGCTTGAACTTATGAACCCTGGGGTATTGGGGAGACTGGATGTCAGTCAGGAGGGGCAGGACCCACAGAGGTAAGGGGGTGAGGTCAGAAGGAGGGCCCAGGCCCTGGGCAGTGATGTGAGAGGGATCTGGCTGTCGGCCCAGCCACCCAGTAAATATTTATAGGTCCTGCCAAGCCCAAACCCACAGACGTTTCCTTGACCTCATTCCTACCTGCTTGGAGCAGGTGCACAAGCTTCCTGCCTCCTATGATTTCTATGGGTTCTCTATCCACCTCTGCCTTGAACCTGGAGCTGGGCTGGGTCTGCTCCATAGCTACCTTGACTGGGCAGGTGGAGGAACAATCATGAAATTATACCGTAAAAACTATAGCCAAAAGGTGGAAACAACTCAAGTGTCCATCGACGGATGAATAAGCAAAATGAGGTATATCCCTACAGAGGAATATTGTTCAGCCATAAAAAGGAGCGAAATCTGATCTATACTACAGCATGAATGAATCTTAGAAACATTATGCTAAGTGAAATAAGCCAGACCTAAAATGACATTGTATGTTTCATTGTATGATTCCATTTATATGAGTTACCTAGAGTAGTCGAATTCATAGACAGTTTATATGTCACTGATACTTCAATTAAAAAAAAATTCAGAGACAAAGTAGATTAGCAGTTACCAAGGGCTGAGGGAAAGGAGGAAGGAGGAATTACTTCCTAATGGTTACAGAGTTTCTGTTTAGGGTGATGAAAAAGTTTTGGACATAGCACAACATTGTGAATGTAGAAACTACCATGAGTTAGCCACTTAAAAAAGATTAAAATGGCCAATTTTATGTTATGTATATTTTAATACAATTTTGAAAATTAATAATGCCAGAAACCACTGTACACTTTACATGGGCAAATTGTATGGCATGTGAACTCTCAATAAAGCTGAAAAGAGGCACGGAGTTGCTCACTAACTTGTCCAGGGCCCCCGGGTCGGTGAGTGGTGGAGCTGGATGCATGAGAGATGGGGAGGCCTAACTCCAGGACTATGCGGGTTCCAGAGAGCTAAAGCACATGGAGCGCTTTCGTTTAGGGCCTGGTCCATAGTGGGCACTCGATAATGATAATAAAGGAAGAAATTGAGGCAGTGCCCTGAGAGGGATGAGGGACCAGGTGTTACACTACATCTGTCCTCCTCAGTCTCATGGCCCCCAGCTCCAGTTCCGTGTTGACAGCTGGGGCTCAGACACCTTCTCTGAGCCTATTGCTTATTTCAGCCCCTACAGAGGGGCCAGGAAGTGGTGAGGAGTGGGCAGGTCCACAGTTTCCCAACTACCACTGGGCTGTCTGGGCTGTGTGGGGTCTGGGGCCTGAGCAGTTCTATCCCAGCAGCCAAAGCCAGGGGCAGAAAACTGCCTCAACAGCAGAGCTGGAAGGAGTCACGGGGAAGGCCGAACCCATCTCTGACCTCCAAATCCCACTCTCTTCATTGATGGTCCGCTGAAGCTCAGAGAAGGCAAGCCGTGTAAGCTGAAAGGGGGCCGCCCAAGAAAGGGAAGGCTGCAGGGCCTGTGTCGGGGACGGGCAGGGGCCAGAGCATGTTGGCAGTGGCGGTGGGAAAGTGGGGCAAGCCGCTGTGAGGTCGTGGGGCATGTTGATAGAGGAGTGATATGCGGAGAGCAGAATGTGAAAGGAGTGGTAGGTCTTGAGTGAGGGTGTGTGTAGGGTGGTGTGTACATAGAGGGTGTGGGCATTGTGTGGGGTGGGGTTGGTGGGAGGGAGAAATGTGGGTTAGCTTGGGGAGGAAAATAGGCAGTGTGTGTGTGTCTGTGTGTGCCAATGCACACTCAGGAAGGACGCATGGGGCTCCAGCAGGAATGTGAGACATGCAGGGAACAGTGACAGCCGACAGCTTCATGCCAGTGGGGGAGGGGGAGGAAGAGCAGCTTTGCTGGGTGGCTGGGACCGTGAGGCTCTGGGAGGAGACACGCAATGGTGAAGGGTCCCAAAATACCTTCCCGCCCGAATCCTCTAGCCAGCAGGCAGCCCTAGCACCTCAGGAACCAAGCATGTCCCTCTTGCCCTGGCTGGCTGTCACACAGGGCTAGAGCCCAGTGGAGCTTGGTGCCAGAGTCCATAACATTCCTTGGAGAATCAGCAAAGTTGGGAAAGGCAGGCGGCGTTTCTCCTGCCCCTGGGCTGGATACAGTGAGATGAAGGTGGCAGCACCCTTCCTGGCAGGGCCAGAGCAGGTGTGAAGCCTGCTTGGGGGTAGAAGTCGTGGGAGGGGGCTCCCCAGAGCTAAAGATGGAGGATAGGCCGGAGTAGGGCGGCAAGGCCTGACAGAGCTCACTTCCCAACCCCCCCGATGCCTAGCATGCTCCTCCTTAGCCAGGAGGGCTATCCAGCCCTCCCCGCCATTGGGCCAGGCACCTGCCAGCACTGGGGGCCGCTCTGGAGACCTACAGCTGCCAACCCCACCTACAGCAGCCCCACTCACCCTGAAGGAGACGTCCTTGGCAGGCCATGAGGACAGCCCTTTTGCCTTATGGCACTTGGTGGTGTGTGCTGGCCAGGGAGGGCAGGGAGCAGGATTCTGCCCACTCAGTGTTCTGCCACTCGGTGGATTAGGGATAGGGTGGAGCATCAGGGGCACAGAGGCAAATAGGGGCTCTGGGGAGACAGAGTTGTCAGGTAAAATTCAGAATGCCCAGTTAAATTAGAATTTCAGAGAAACAACAAGTGATATTTTAGTATGTCTCAAATTATTCATTCTTTATTTAACTGGGAATCCTATATTTTATTTGGCAAGCGTATGGGGACACCCCTGGAGGCTGGTAGGGCCACCGTTGGGGAGAGTAGTAGCAGGGTCTCTGCAGGTAAAAATCACTCATTCATTCATTTATTCATTCATTGTATTCTGAGTTTGGACTCTGGGCCATACTGCCTGGGTTCACATTCTCTCTTAGCTACATCCTAGCTTCCAATCTCTCTGAACCTCAGTTTCCTCATTTGTAAAATAAGGTTCACGGTACCACCTATCTCATGATTATGAGCGTTAAATGAGCTAATACGTGACAAGCCTTGGCATAGTGTTAGAAAGGTGTTAATTAGTATTCATTCATTCTTGCAATAAAGGCCATTGAAAATTAGGCCTTGGTGGCAGGCAGGCAGATACTATGTGGCCTTGGGCCTGTGACTTCACCTCCTTCACCTTGAATTTCTAATCTGCAATATGAGGACAACAGTAGCACCTTCCCCTCAGGGGCGTCAGGGATTAAGTAGGATCAGGGCTAATGCAGGCTCAGCACTACACCTGGCCCATCGCAGATGCTCACTGGGCCCCTCTTCTCACTCTTCAACTATTCCTTGGCTTCCTGGGGCCAGGCCAAGCCCACAGCCAGTCCAGGGCAGGGACAGGAGAGAGACCTCAGGCTCCACAAATGACTCCCACTTAGCGTGGGGCGCTGTTCCTCCCTCCTCCTCGTCCTGTTTCGTCCCCCAACCCATGGCTCTAAAGGCCTCTTTGACCTCTAAGCCACTCCCCACCCTAGTTTCTCTCTTGACTTGATCTACAATAAAATCTGTTCTGTTAGCCTAAGGGGTGTGGCCATGGGCATGACAGGGCCGGATGGCTATGAAGGTCATCTCAGGAGGAGCTATGGCCACAGTGGTGCTGGAAGCTACTCTGGTGCTGGGCCTAGGCCTTGCTGTTGACGGCCTGAGTGGCTGGGCCCCAGGTCACCTGGGTTTCATCTTCGCCCTTCCTGGACTCAGTGAGGCCTGGGAAGGGGCATTCCCCACACACTGGACATTCCTCTCTTGGCAGTTACGCAGCAGGATGGGACAGTGGCGGGGCAGAGGGTGACATTCTGACACCTACATAGCTCCTGACTTTGTCACTGTGACAGAGTGCCTGGAGCTCCTGTGTAGCCTTACTCAGCTTGGGCTCAGCTGTAATTATTTGTCTACAAGTGTCTCCGGCCACTACACTGTGCTCCCTCCCCAAAGGCAAGGTGCTGTGTTATTCATCTCTGTAGCCCTAAACCCTGGCACAGTGCCCTGGCACATTGATGGAGCTGAGCAAACGTGTGTGGAATGAAGAAGCAGACAGGTGTGCAGGGCATCACCTCTGCCTTCCCACGGCATCCAGAACCCATGTCGGCAGCTGACTCCCAAGCCTGCTTCTCTGGCCCAATACTAGCCCTTGAGTCTCAGTGGCACCTCAACATTCCATGGCCCTCCTCTTCTCCCCAAATCACCACTACTTCTTAGCCCAGAGAATGATACTGCCACCCACCAGAGACACCTTTCTGATCCCGCTGACTGCAGTGTCCAGCCCGTTCTACATCCTAGGCGGTTCTAGAATCCATCTTGGCTATACCAGCCCAAGTCTGTCTGAGACTCATCATAGTTTGCCCAACTGACCCCTCAGCCTCCCTCCTATGGTCTTCCTGTTTCACCCCGGCCTTTGTCCAACCCACCCCTACTTGGCACAACTCCTGCCAACGTCTTCCTGCCCTTTGGGAAAAGTCCATAACTCTATAAGGAGAGGCCTTGAAGATCTGGCCTAGACCCCTTTGCCTCATTCTGGTCTCTGGCTCTAGGGTGTAGCCAGGCTCCTCACAGGCTCCCCAGAATCTCACTTGCTCCTTCCCTTCCTAGTCTTGTTTCTTTGCTTCACTGTCTGACCTCCTTCCTGATGCTCAGCTCCCTAAGGACCAGGACTGTGTCTGTCCTGTTCGTTGCTGAATCCCCAGGGCAGAGTATACTACAGGCACTCGATGAATGTTTGTTGTCTGCATATCTGATTGACGGAGGGTAGGGCAGAGATCATGTCATGTCTCTGTAAAGAGAGTGCCAGGCACGGTGCTCAGAACATAGTCAGTGCTCAATAAATTCAGGTTAAATGAGTGGGAGGTGGAAGTAAGAACAAGGAGGGGGGACAGTGGCAAAGAAAGGGCAAGACTGGCATTTGGTACCCCTGAATTCTGCTCCAAGATTCATACAGGTCTCCTGGGCCACCCTGTCCTTCTGTTCCCTCAGCCCCACACCTGACCTCTCCATCATTAACTATTCTACCAACAGCAGTTTCATGGTATTTACACATATACGAAACGACTCCTCTCTTTCAAGCCACTCAACCACCCAGTCAGTCTCATTTTGCCCAGACTCTGAGGGTCCCAGCAGCAGTGTGATGGAGCACAGCCTGCATGCCAACCTTTGCCTTTTACGAGCCGTGTGGTCATAAGTAAATTCCATGACTTCTCTGAGTCAGTTTCCTCATCTGTGAAATGGGGATTGTACCACCTGAATGATACCCCATATGTAACTACCCAGTGCCACCTGTCGAGAGACACTTAATAAGCCACAGTTACTACCTCCCCTGCCCCAGGGACTTCCACCCAACCTGAGATGGTTTTCTGATACCAAGGACAGTGTGCTCACCGGTTAGACTAGTCCTATCAGTGCCGTGATGCTGCAGCAACCCCTCTGGGGGCTGCTGGTTTGGAGGGCTGGTTTAAGAGGGCTAGCCTCTTCCTCAGCTCTCCTGCCCTCTTAAGGACAGCCAAGATCCAGGGATGCCCTGTGGCGCTCGCAGACCCTAGAAGGCCCGGGGTGATGGGAAGGTGGAGGATGCCCCAAGCTTGTCTCTCACTTCACTCTCCCAGGCCCTCAGGGACCCCGATCCGCACCCTTCGCCCAAACTCCCACTCCAGCGCGCCTCGTGGGCGCCTCCTGGTGGGAAACGAAGGCTATCCTGGGCGCCTGGCTCGGGCCGGGGACCTTGGGTGACCGCAGGTGCGACCCCCATTTGGAATGGTGCTGACATTTCGTACCTCGCCATACTCCCCACAACTCCATGAAGCCTGGGAAGCGCAAGAACGGCTCACCGGAACACCCCGGCCCTCCCAAGTTGCGCGGTGGGGACAGTTGGCGCCCACCCGAACCACCCCCGCTGGTCACTGACCCAACTTCTTCAGCGCCCGCAAGCCAGGCCTCTTGCTGCCGGTGTCCTGGGGTGCGGGCTGCGGCGGGAGCGCGACGGCAGCTGCGACCTGGGCCGGCATCGGAGGCTCCTCACGCCGGCGGCGGCGGCAACTCCTCCAGCGGCCGCACAGCATGGTTCCGAGGGCCGGGGCCGGGCCCGAGGTCTGTGCGCGGGGACAGGGCAGCGGGGGTGCAGCTCCGGCCCGGCCCCAGCTCAGCGCGCGGTCGTAAGCGAAGAAACTTAGCGGCGCCAGAAGGGAGTTGGGAGGAGGAGATGTCGGGAGGGAGGAGGGAAAGAGGGAGGGACGAGGTAAAGGAAAGGAGGGACAGGGAGGAGAGGCGGGGCTGAGGATGGCGCGGGGGAGGCGCGAGGCGGCGGCAGAGAGGGGGCTGTGACCTCAGGCGGGGAGTTGGGCCTTCCCCGAGGTATGGAGAGGAGTAGGCTCCGAGCGTTGCCCCCTGCTCATGAGTCCCCCCATTCACCCAGCAGTCCTCGGATCCCGGCCTCGTTCGCGACCTGCACCTCCACTGGGGGCACCGGAGGGGGCGAAGGCTGCCCTCGGCACAGACACCTTTCCCCCGGACCCTGACTCAGTGCGAACTCAGGACCACCCTCCCCTTCTCCGGTCTCACCTTGAGACCTCAGAAGGGAGCCAGACAGGCAACGGGGTGTGCAAGGCAGCTCGTCCTGGGTCAAGGACCCTGGGAGCTGAGCCAGGTGGCAGAGTAGCCCGAACCGGAGGGGTGGGGAGCGGGAAGTGGTGGGTGGGGGTAAGAAAGACTCCGGCTGTGACATCATAGGATTAACCCTCTCGGTGCTCGGCCGGTTGCCGACCCCTCAGTGGTAAAAGTCTCGAAGCTGACTGGTCTGGAGAAGATGGGGTGGCGCTAAGTCTAGAGTCGCCGGCGGAACTGGGTTCTGGGGTTCGAGGCTTGGATGAGTTGGCACCCTAGCCGCGTGCTTGGTCAACCTGGGACGGCCGCTGCAAGCTGCGTAGATGTCAGTGACATCAACCCGTGGGTCGAGTGCAGGTTCTGGTGTCATGTGTACGCTTACTATATGTGAAATCACCTGCGTATTTGTGCATGAAGGGTGGGATGGACAGGTGACTGCGTGTGCGCGCACGTCTGCGTTGTCTGCCGTTAAGTACCCTAGGTGGAGGCTCCGAGAGCTGGGCGCACACAGCCACTTGGCGGCGGCCAAGAGCGTGACATTTCAAAGAGAAAGCTTAGTTTCTTAGGACCAAGATTTGCCATCTACTTGCTCCAGGCTCTATTCCATTCTCAAATACCCCCGACCCAGAAGTTCTGTATGCTGGTTGGGGTTCCCACCCCTCTCTGGATGTTCTTTCTGAATGTCAAGTAAGTCTTCGCCTCTGCACTTTTGATATCCTAATTTCTTCCTCCAGGAATGACTTTCCTCATTTTCCCCCTGGCTTACTCTTAAGGCTTCTAAAACGCAGCTCCGTTGCCCCTCCTCCAGGACTCCTGACCCCAACATATGACTCCCTTTTTTCTCTACAACGGGTGGTAAGAGGACCGGGGTTCAGCTGACAGATGCGGGTTTCCAACAGGAGGCGCGAGGACTCCGTGTCGTTTCACCGTGTCCACCAGGAGGCGCTTCCGCCCGCCTCTAGTAGTCCAGGGTTGGGGAGTCGACCCGCGGATTCGCCCCGCCTGATTGGGAGAGGCACAACCAAACTATTTGCATAATCATGAAAGAGCCGCGTTGAGTGGCTGGGAATAGAAGCCGGATCTGAAACGGGCTCTCTCATTGGTTCAAATTTCCCCCCCTCGCTCCGCATCCCTATTCGGCCCGGAGGTTAGTAGGAAGCCTCCAGCTGATGGCGAGAGAGGACACTGGTGTCCTGGGAGTAGGCTCTGCGGGGTGAGTGACGGGAGGTTGGGCCGCGCCGGGGTGCGGGGACCAGGGTGTGAGTCTGTTCGCCCACTCGCCTTTTTAGAAGTTGGAGATGTGTATCTAGAGGGGCATTGCGACCCCTTGCCACTTGCCCCTCCACCCACCCACCCACGGAGGTCCTCTCCACGCACCCAGGACTCACCTACGCTGCCTTGGGGTAGGAAAAAGTGTCTCCTCAGCCACAGCTTCTGGCCTTCCCAGGTATCTCATTCAGGCCTCTGAATAGCTTAGTTTGCCTCTCTGGGAAGTGGATCAGTGGCTTAGGAGGCGTGTGCCAGGGTCACGCTGGAGGCCTGCTCACACGGAGGTTTATTCTTACAGAGTCGTTCCAAAGTAGGGCCTTGGAGCAGCTGGGGATGGGTACCAAGAATGAAAGCCCAGAACCGGACTGTCAGGAACAGTTCCAGGCCGCAGTCAGAGTCATTCAGAACCTGCCTAAGAACAGTAAGGGTGAGGGCATGGGGACCTGCATTTGGGGGTCAAGATGACTGGGGTTTACATCCTAGGAGGCCCTGATCCGGTGAGTTTTTGCAGACAAGTCCCTGCCTGGGCTGTCCTGGGGGTCCCCTCTGCCTCCTGCCCCTGGGTAGACCCCTCATCTCTGCCCTCTCCAAGGGGTGGTTCTCCCCCCACCTCCATCTTCTTGGACCTGGGGGTGATGCTCTGCCCTCCACTTCCCAACTTCCTGCCCAGGCTATTACCGCCCCTCCTATGAAGAGATGCTGCGATTCTACAGCTACTACAAACAGGCTACCATGGGGCCTTGCCTGGCCCCCCGGCCTGGGTTCTGGGACCCCATTGGACGATATAAGTGGTGAGCTCCCCACAGATGGGCAAACAAGCCTCAGCTATCAATCAGCCTCTCACAGCCCTCTGCCCCCCAGGGATGCCTGGAACAGCCTGGGCAAGATGAGCAGGGAGGAGGCCATGTCCGCCTACATCACTGAGATGAAGGTGGTGGCACAGAAGGTAGGGAGAGGCTGTGGGCTCCTCTGTCCCCAGGCTTCCAGCCAGGTGGCCTGCTTCCCACCCTTCTAGTGCTGCCCCCCATTATGTTTCTTGCATATTGATACCCCATGAAAATTACCACCTTCATGCCGTACCCTCCAACCTGTTCTCTGATTGAGTACAAGGTAGAGGGTGTGACAGCAGGAATAGCTCAAAGAGATAGGAGGGCAGGGGTGGGAGGGACCAGCTGCTCCCCAATAAACCTTATTTCCTACAGGTGATTGATACAGTACCACTGGGTGAGGTGGCAGATGACATATTTGGTTACTTTGAACCCCTGTACCGGCTGATCCCTGACATGCCAAGGCCTCCGGAAACCTTCCTGAGAAGGGTCACAGGTCAGGCCCCCACGGTAGAAGCTCCACAAGTGCTGAGTGAACTGTCTTAGGTCCAGGCTGAGGGGTTGCTCAGTTAGTGGGGGGGCATAGGGCTCTAGATGATGTCCCTGTAAGGACACCAACCAGTGCCCCTGATGGAGTGGGTCTCAGGCAGAGTCTGTGGTTAATGGGAGCAGAGGCCTGATCTCACTGTGGGGCACCAGCCTTTCCCTAGCCCCACCCTTGGGCACCGTGTCTCTATAGGTTGTAACGAGCAGGTACTGAATGGAGATGCTGGGGCTGCCCCAGAGCCTCCCTGCCTCCCCAAGGAACCAGCACCCCCAAGCCCAGGTCAGTGCCTGGGCAGGAGGGACAGAGGGCCAAACCCAGGGGCAGAGGGACCTCTAGGTGGGGTGGAGGGGAGAAGCCTAGATGCATGCTGTGTCTATTACACCTCATGCCGACAGAGACCTCCTGGGCTCCAGACGAAGCCAGGAGGAAGGTTCTGGGATTCTTGTTCCAGGGCCTCACTTCTGGGACCCATCTGTGCCTCTAATGGCAGTATCTATACTGTCCCCTGAACAGATGCCTCTGCCCAGTTGCACACCCTTTGCTCCATAGCCTCCCTGTTGTCACTAACCTACCTACTCTGTCCCCAGAGTCCCAGCCACCCAGGGACCTGGACTCTGAAGTTTTCTGTGATTCCCTGGAGCAGCTGGAGCCTGAGCTGGTGAGACAACCCTTTACACCTTCCTTTCCCCACCCCACTGTGCCCTGGCTGCTCCCACTGTCCCCCTTAGACCTTTTGACTCATTTCAGCAGGTTTGGGGAGAGCAGAGGAGTGCTTCTGGAGGAGAGCCTGATACAAGAAACAACCCTGTGCCCCCCACAGGGAAAGGTGAGTCACTGCCTGACCCTTCTCCCCTTTCTGCCCTTCTCTATGGTTCTGGTGCCCCGGGCTTTTCCCTGGCTGCCCTCCTGAGGCAGAGATGAAAGTACAGCACTGGGCACGGGAGAGAGCAGCCTCTGCCCAGGAAGGGTTGCCAAACAGCCAGACACCAGCCTGGATGGGCAAAGTCCTTGCCCAGCCTCTTCTCCCTGAGAGCCATCAGGAGCCACCAGGCGCTGAAGAAGGGCATCTGGGGTGGGAGTGCTAGCCTTCTATGAGGCTACAGCTACATGGCCTTGGGAGTCATCCTCTCTCTCTGGGCTTCCCATTTAGGACTCTAAAAGGACAACAATGAGTTCTGCCCTATCCCCTTCTAGAACTTTCAGGGTTCCATGTCCTACAGCAGTACTTTCAAATATATTATCTCCTTCATGCCTTTGAGCACTCAGCCCTGTGAGGGAGAGGATATCTTCCTCTAGTTTTCAGATGACGAAATGAGGCTCAGAGAAATTACTGATGTGCTCAAAGTCAATGGCTAGTGGCAGCACTGGGATTCAAACTCCTGGTAGCCTGTTTCTCAGTCATGCAGATATACAAGAGTCAGAGTTGGTACAGGGATTGTGCCCTACTCTTATTCTTCCCTGGACCTGCCCCAGCCTGCCACCACCCTGCCCCTAGCTAAGTTGCCCTGAGTCCCCCTCCCTACACGTTGTTCTCTGCAGAGGAGTCAAAGGGCAGCCTGCCGGCGTCCCAGGAATTGGACATGTGGCTGTTGGGGACAGTTCGAGCACTGCAGGAGAGCATGAGGGATGTCCAGGGGAGACTGAAAAGCCTGGAGAGCATGCCTTGTCCCCCCAAGCAGGTGAGCCCCTCTAAGACCCAGAGCAAGATTAGGGCAGAACTCTTGAGGATTTCTATTCTGAGCTCTTCATCTATCCACATCTGTCTTTGTCCCCATGTCTCTACTTGCCTATACCCTTGCCTCCTCGAGGGAATGGTGTGACTCACAACAACAGAAGCAGGGAAGTCGGGATCTGAAGTACTTCTACCCTGGAAGGGAGAGTGGGAAGGGCCCACTTTTCCTGCTCTTACCTCCCACCCTTTGCCTGAAGACACTGAGCGGGAAGACTAATTCCAACAGTTGGAAGGGCCAGGATGTGTTTGCTCTTAGTATTAGGGCTGGGTGTTCCTGTTGTCCCTCAGTTAGGACTTCTGTTCCCAGATTTAGTTACCCCCCAAACAATTCAGCCCTCACTCCCCTCGATTCCTAGATTTGCTTGCTCCTTACACCTCAGCTTCTGTCATTTCTGGCGCCCCAGCTGTGTGCATGACATGTTAGTCGCATTATCTCATTTAATCCACACAACGACCCTATGAAATAGGTTTTCCTTTCCCCTTTGCAGATGAAGAAACTAAGGCTCTGTGAGGTTGAGTAACTTACCTGAGGGCACACAGCCTGGAAGAACCTCAGAGCTGCTGTGAGGATTAGAGGAGATACTGCATGTAGGTACCTCCCCAGTGCCCAACACACAAGAAGGTCTGCAATGGAGTTCACTGTTCTTGTTAGAGCTGGGAGTGGCCCTAGGTCTATCTCCCCCCCAAAGCTGGCACCTACCATTAACTCTTGAGAGGGTCTGTTGAGAGGCCTGGGGTTGTGGAGGCAGGCGAGGGCTGAATTGCTGGATGTGGGGGAGTCACTTAGGTGACCCTTAACCCCCTTGGCATAGTGTCAATCAGGGTGGCAGGAATTTGCTCACATCCACAGTGGCTAACATTTCAACGCCGCCATGCCCGCAGGCTTTATTTGTTTACTTTTTACTAATTTTATATGCTGAGGATTTCAAAGATTTCTACCCTGAGATACTTGGATTTGCATCTCTAAAAATAAGAACATTATACTACCTAATTTTATCATACAATAATTCCTTCATATCATCAAATAGCCAATACAAACTCAAATCTCTCCAGTTGTCCCTAAATTGCCTTTTCCAGATGATGTCTGTCCATCCCAGGAGCACATGCTGCATCTGGTTTCTCTCTCCTTTTAAGACTTTTAATTCAGCCCTGTTGCTTTTCCTTGCTACAGAGATGGGCCAGTGGTCCTGTAGAAATGTTCCACTTTTTGGGTCTATCTATATCCTGGTGGCTAGTTTTACATGACCGGATTTCATCAGAGGTGATGTCCTTCACATAATGGGGCACATATCTAGATGTCCCACCATTATTCTTACCTGGACCACTAGCATGGATAAAGGGGTGACAGTCAGGTCTTACCATCATAATGTCATGTTTTCCTCTTGCAGCCAGGGATTGTCCAGTACCCTGTCTAGCTCATTTCCTGTATAGATTTTGACAACAATTGATAATCCTTGCCTGGATTGATAATTTATTTAGTGATTACAAAAATTTGACTTTAAAATTCTATTATTCCTTTAACATTTATTAGCTGTTATTTTTCTGTAGTTTCCTTGATCATTTAGGATTTCTCTGAAATATAATGCCTTATGAAAAGGCAGAATAAGTGCTTAATTCTCTTTTTCTTTTTTAAATAAGTTGATTTGACAGCCAATTCAATGACAGATTTTCAACTTTCTCTTCTTTTGAGCATCATTACGGACTCATGGATTTTAGAGATTATTTCAGTCAACTGCAGTCATTCTCTTTGATGCTGAGATTGTCATAACTTTCATCAGTGGAGACTCCTTCCAACTGGGTCCTATGTTCTTATAACAGACCTCATTAATCTTTAAAAGCTTTCTTGCTTTCTGGCACAAGATGTCTCACATTCACGTCTATCTTCCCTGCTCCAGACCTGGGATCACTCACTTTTCCAAGGAGCTCTGGCTCCTTTTAGCAGAAAATATTTAGAAATAATATCTGAGCAACCTGGGGCCCTGTGAAATATGTGGCACATCCTTTATAATATGGGGTCTTCAGGCCACACCAACAGGGTCATTGCTTTGTGGCCCAGAGGAGACAGCCTGCGGCCTCTCCAGCTTCCAGCTCTCTTGGCACCTGGAATGGCCCTGGGAGGAGGATGTGGGAGGGAGCTGGGGCTCACCCATCTGTCAGGGACACACTACGGACCCCAGGTGTCCTTCTCCTTCTAGTGGTGCAGATATGGGAGTAGGGCATTCTCTGCCCCAGCCTCACAAATCTCTGGGAAGTAGAAGTTCTCACTGAGTTCTGGGGCAGCTTCCTAAGGAGGGTGCTATCTGTGCTGAGGCCTCCGCTGGCCCCTGACTCACTCCCTCCCTCTTGGCAGCAGAGGCCCCGGGCCAGTGCTCGGCCTTGGCTCCTCAGGTTCTCGGGTCCCACGCTGCTCTTCTTCCTCCTGTGGCCCTTCATTGTCCAGTGGCTCTTCAGACAGTTTCGGACCCAGAAGAGGTGACTGTCAAAGGAGGAGTCTCTGCGGCCAACGGAAGAGGCTGTGAGCCGCTGTCTTGCTGTGCCCTGAGCCTTCGTAGGGTTTAGAAGAACAGCATTAATTCAACTCCATCCCCACCCCCAGTGTTTGCCTTGGCACCCCTCCCCTAATGGGGGCCGGATAAGACCCCACCCTTCCCTACAGCTTCACAAGGACGCTTCTCCCCACCCCCACACAGGCTTCCTTGGGAGGCAGCTTTTGTGGTGCACGTCCCGGGTTCTGGGTTGGCCGGTGACTCGGGGGCGGAGCTGCCGGGTCTCAGTCTCTGCCCTCCCCACCCTCTTGGGTCACCTGACTCCTCTCCCACTCCAGCCTCTCCCCTTGGAGGCTTGAGCTAAGGGCAAGATGGGACTTGGCTGGGGCCTGGGATTGGTTGGCTGGGCGGGAGGTAGGCCAGGAGACAAGCCGAGTTGGGGGAAGGCTGAGAGTGCAGGCCCTGCGGGAGGGGCGTGAGCTCCGTTTGCTGGTATTCCTCCCCCAACACACACTCAGGATGTCTTCACTGAAGATTCACTGACAAGTGACTGTTTCACTAAATAAAATAAAACTTTAATCTTCTGCCGTCTACGAAGTGAGGCGGAAAGCGGATCTGGGGTGTGCGAGGCACGTACCTTCTCGGCACCCCGCCCCTCCACGTCCCTGTGAACGGCCCAGCGAGGCCCGCGGGTGGTTTCTGAGGACGCTGTCTCTTTCGGGGGCAAGTGAATGAACACAGAGGCCAGGGTCTTCACGAGAAGCAGAGGGCGGGGGCACCCGGGAGATGGGGTTGCTGGCCACGCCCACTGTCCGGGGACCGTGGCCAAGGGCTCTGCCCTGCCTCCTTCACCCCGTCGGGGGCCTAGCGGGGCCTGGACCTTGCTCGAAGACAAGGGCTGCTGCTCTCTGCTCCACTCGCTGGGCGTAGGCTTGGGGTCCTGACACTCTAGACCCGGAAATGCCCACTACCCGCTTTTCCTTCAGCTGCTTGCACCCGGCGCCCCCTCCCCATGACTTCCTAGAAACTTTCTGGAAAGCTGAGACCAAGTTGGAGCCTTGTTCCCGCCCTGCCCTTAGGAGTAGGGACGGGGCCCTACGCAAGAAGGCCCCGTTGGGGTGGACAGAACGCCCTCGTGGGCACGGCCCTCCGGGTGCCACTAGTTGCTGTTGGCTTCTCAGGCTCCGAACTTATTTTTCTCACCTCCTGGCAGCCCTGACCCCGTTGTCTTGGCCGTCCTGGCTCTAGCCAAGAGCCTGTATTCGGCGGGGAACCTACCACTCTGACCACCTCAGAGGCCACTGGCCAGGGTCCCCACCTTGGAGTCCTGCATTAGCCTCGAGCCCCCTGCAGCTGCCACCACTTGGGCCCCAGATCCTTTCTGCCCCTGGGTAAGACAGAGGCAGTTCTCAAGGCCCGTCCTTGGAGACCCTTAAACTCCTGAGTTACCTTGGTTAACTCCTGGCCTTGACCACTTTCCCAGGCTTGGCCATCACTCACTCCACTGGAAGCCATGGTCATTCTTTGACTGTCAGTCCTTTTCTCAAGGTGGTGTCCCTCAAGACAGACACACGGGCCCTGCTGTTCCACAGTCCAGCCCAGGGTTATAGAGGTGCTGAATAAACCCCTGTGTTAAGGATGGACAATAGAGGGATAGTGAGAGAGGGACCAAATTGGTGCTGGGGATGCAGGTGTGTGGGGGGGAAGCCAGCTCCACCACTTGTACACACTACCTATGTGACTTGGGCAAGATTTATAACTGCTCTCAGTTTAGGTTGCCTTGTTTACCAAATAAGGATCTTTTCATCATAAGACAGTCCTGATGTTTAAATGACCACAACGTGTAAAATGCATGACAAAGGGTTCAAACTCAGCTAATAGTAAGGTGCGTGGCCTCCTGTTTGATAGAATTCTAGGATTCCACAACCTATTAGTCTGGCCACCTCTCCCCCAATATAACAAATGAACCCATACAGCTGAGCCCTGTCCAGTAAACTGAGGCTGGGCTCAGCTATACCTTCTAAATCCCAGTTGAGGGTACCCAGGAGTCCTCTAGAGTCTGAAAATGTGGTAACAAATTGGAGGTCTCTGACTCCCAGGGTGAGGGGCAGCTCTAGCTCCCAGGGAGCCTCTTGCATGACTGATGAAGCAGCTAGAGGGCAGGCTTTTCAAATGGGACCTGAGTTCTCGGAAGCCCAGGGAAAACAGGCTGCGATGGTCAATTTCAAAACATCTGGCTGTGTGCCCCAGAGGCACTCGTTCGCCTTTCCCTCTGGGCATGCCATCACCATCTCCCCACAGAAACACTCGAGTTCCCTGACAAGTGATGCTTGCTCTTCATAGAATGGCCTTCTTCATGCCATTCTGCCTGAAAAGCTTTATCCTTCAGAAGCAGCCAAGAAGTCACCTCCTCATGAAATCCATCCGCAAGTCCCAACACCTAAGCAGCTTGACTCACAAGCTCCTGTATTTTTGACACTTGCCACTTTGGCTCACTGTGGTTTGATGGCCTCTCCACACAGTCCATGAGCAGCAGGGATGACACTGTACTGATCACTGGGCCCTCCAAAGAAATCTTTGCTAAATCAAGAAATAAGGGCCTAAATTAGGCTGAAGCTGTTGGGAATGAAAAGGAACTAAATCCAGAATTCTTGAGAAAAAAAGGAATTTTGTGTTTGTGACAAAAAGAAAAATGGCATTGGGGTTTCTCACTAACTGGAATTGTCTCTTAGTTGTAACATGAACAAGGATAAGTCAATTTCTGAGTCTTAAGAGATTTCTTATGTCTAAAATGGAGACAGTAATTTGTACCCTAACTCTGCGCTGTGGTGGGGTCAAATGGTTGTGTGTAAAAGTATGCTATATGGTAGAAAGCGGTTGGAATGTCGGCCATTGATCTTAAGGAAGAAATAGTAAGAATGGGTCACTGGGTGTGTTGCATGAGAGAAGTTGAAGGGATTTTAGGATTACACCCGGGCCCAGGGCAGGAGCTTGGAATCTGTGGAGAATTTGCTCAAGTATACATTTGTCGTCCTGTGGTTACCCGCTCTGGGAATCTACCCCACAGACCTAGGCCAATATCCTCCTGTCCCTCCTCCTGACCAAGGCCTCCTCCTTGGAGAAGCCTCTGGTTCTGCTTCCCAGTGTTGCCCAGAGCCCACTGATGAGGAAGAGCCCCTGTGGGTGATAACTCCTTCTTTCTGGGGTAGCCAAGGTTGATTTTTTAAACTCGTTATTAATTTTGAATCCTGCCGGGACTCCTCTGTCCGTCTCAGGAAATGCTCTCCGTCGGCTCAGAAGGAGAGAAGGAGAGACAGAGACAGAGACAGAGACAGAGACAGAGACAGAGACAGAGAGAGAGAGAGAGAGAGAGAGAGAGATATCAAGCAGGTCCCAAGAGGCCATTTTCTTCGACAGAAGTTGAGGCCCGGGTGTGGGGTTGGGGGCCGAGGCCTTCCAGCCCAGGGTTTCTAGTTTCTAGGGAGCTCCAGGCGTACACCCCGCGCTTCCAGGGTCCGGGACCAGACGGGAGGCTCGATTACGGCCCACCATTTTGAACCACTCCCTGGGGCGGCGGCCCTGAGAGACTAGACTGGGGCTGGGGCTCGGCCACTTTTGCCCATGGGCCCGAGGCCAGTCCCGTCACTCGGGACTCGAACCTGCCTTCTCATCTTGAGGCCTAGTCCGAGGTTGCTGCGCTAACGCGGTCACACTGTCCCTTTAAGGCGGCACTTTTTATCCTTCATTTGTTTACTTCTGCATGCGCTTTCGTTTTTTACAGAATATGTTCACAATATCCATCCGCAAATGTCACTCCCAGGCACTTACCACACACACCTTGAAGTCATTGCTGTAATCTTAAGAATCGAGAATTATAAACCGTGTGCCAACGTCTCTCTTTAAAAATTTAAACCTCTTCTACACTTTAGGGACTACTTTTTAGGAATAAACCATTTTTGCTTTAGTTAACAAATGTTTCTGACCTTCAGAACAATTCCGCTGAGGATAGAATACGATAACAAGCTTTAAGACGCACCTTTTCACAAAAATATTCTGTGTGGGCCCTCACAAAACCATCGAATCTTCTCGTATTCTTGAAGCAGAATGGTATGGTCCAGAACCGCCCATGTTTTCTGTGATTGGTCTTCCTTCCTCGGCGAGACGTGTGACTTTTGACCAATGGTCGTTCACGTTTCTCCAGCGGGAGATAAACGATAGAGGGAGGTGGCCGGGAAGACGCCCCCTGCGCGTTTTGGGATTGGCTACGTCGCACGGCGCGTGAAGACGGCGGGCCCGAAAGATGGGAACTACGACTCCCAGCTTCCTGCAATGGCTACTCCATCACGCATGCGCATAGGCGGGGCGGACTGGCTTCTATATAAAAGCGGCGCAGAGGACTAGGAGGCAGCAGTTGGAAGTTGGCAGGTGGAGAGGCAGGTTGGGAAGGGAAGTTGGGGGAGGAGGCGGAAGAGGAGCTGGTAGGGGGAGGAGGGAGGAAAAGAGGAGGAGGCGGAGAACTGAGCTGAGCAGAGCATCGAGCCAAAGGGGAGATGAGTTTGTCTGTCCTCGGATGAGGCTCCGGCCGGGCCTAGGGACCTGGGAGCTCGGGTTGGAGCGACACCCGTGGAAGTGGGAGGAGGTGGCTCTGGGACCTTAACCCCTTGTGAGCTCTGCGGCAGGGGATTTAACCCTTTGTGGATCCGGCCCCTTGGAGGCAGCGTCATCGGGTAGTTTTAACCCCTTCGGGGCTGGGTTTAACCCGTTGGACTTAATCGCATCTCCTTGCCCACCTATTCCTGCATCGTGGGGGCGCTCTGCTGGGAGGCTTGAGGCCCACCCCCCTCCGCACATTACGTTTTGTTCCTGCTGCTGCACCCCCTTGGACCCGCTATTTGGCCGCGCTGTGGGTCTTTAACCCTTTACTGACTTGAGCTCCTCCAAGTTGCAATTGGAGTTGGCTGACAGGACTGGCTAAAGGCGTCACTGCAGGAATTACTGACCGAAGTGGACTCTGTTGGACATTTTTAAAAAGAAAAACCTTCTTTTCTTTAAGGACTTACAGCCAAAAATTTTCAAACTTCGAGAAGAGTACTTTCTTAGCCATGGCCGAGCCACTCTTGGAATATCAGCACCAGCCTCAAACTAGCAACTGTACAGGTGCTGCTGCCGTCCATGAAGAGCGGAACCCTGATCGCCCCCCAGGCGCGGAGGAGCGGGTGCCGGAGGACAGTAGGTGGCAATCGACAGCGTCCCCCCAGTCGGGTGGCCGTCCAGGGCAGGAGGGGGAAGGGAGCCTGGGGCCCCAGCCGCCTCCTCTGCAGAACCAGGACTGTCCAGAACTTAGCTGCCCGGAAGCCAGCGAGAAGGGCCAGAATGGGGACGACTTGTCCGCTGGCAGAGTACCCCCGCCAACGGCGGGAGGGGAACCGAGGCCCGAAGCCGAACCGCTCGCCAAGCCATGTCATGACGCCGAGGCCAACAAGTTGGGGGCGCCTGCCGCAGGAGGCGAGGAGTCATGGGGACAGCAGCTGAGACAGCTGGGCAAGAAAAAACATAGGAGACGCCCCTCCAAGAAGAAGCGGCATTGGAAACCGTACTACAAGCTGACCTGGGAGGAGAAGAAAAAGTTCGACGAGAAACAGAGTCTGCGAGCTTCGAGGATTCGAGCCGAGATGTTCGCCAAGGGCCAGCCGGTCGCACCCTATAACACCACGCAGTTCCTCATGGATGATCACGACCAGGAGGAGCCAGATCTCAAAACAGGCTTCTACCCCAAGAGGGCTGCCGCCAAATCCGACGACACCAGCGATGAGGACTTTATGGAAGAAGCGGGCGAGGAGGATGGGGGCAGCGATGGGATGGGAGGAGACGGCAGCGAGTTTCTGCAGCGGGACTTCTCGGAGACATACGAGCGGTACCACGCGGAGAGCCTACAGAACATGAGCAAGCAGGAGCTCATCAAGGAGTACCTGGAGCTGGAGAAGTGCCTCTCGCGCATGGAGGACGAGAATAACCGGCTGCGGCTGGAAAGCAAGCGGCTGGGCAGCGACGACGCGCGTGTGCGGGAGCTGGAGCTGGAGCTGGAGCGGCTGCGCGCCGAAAACCTCCAGCTGCTTACGGAGAACGAACTGCACCGACAGCAGGAGCGAGCGCCGCTGTCCAAGTTTGGAGACTAGATTGAAACTTTGGGGTGGGGGGGGCGGGCAAAGGGGACTTTTTACAGTGATGGAATGTAACATTATATACATGTGTATATAAGACAGTGGACCTTTTTATGACATAATCAGAAGAGAAAATCCCCCCGGCTTTGGTTGGTTTGGTAAATTTAGCTATGATGTAGCTTGCGTGCTTTCTCCTGTTCTTTAATTATGTGAAACTGAGGGTTGCTTTTCTTGTGTTTCTTTTTGGAAGTGTTTTTTTTTTTTTTTAT